>NC_059220.1:13364672-13668609 GCF_020615455.1 Coregonus clupeaformis | reverse complement strand
CAAATGACATAACAGATTTTTGTTTTCCTTGACCCAATTAAAGAGGGAGTTGCTGTTTTTTTGTTGTTGCCTTTTCTAAATTAATCTCTAGCTTTGAACCCTTGGCTTTGACAACAGAAACAAGTTAGGTAATACTATAGATTTAGCAGGAGGATAGGATTATTTTGCAAGGGAGAGCGGAGAGTTGGCCACAAGTTTAATGAATAATACATGGGCCGGCTTTTGTGATAAAAAAAATTAAATTGGGCCTATTTATTGAGCCCATTGGCCGGTAGAGACCTAGAAATTACTTGGCATTGGAAATAAAGAGGAAAAAACTGAAAGAGAAAAACACTATCCCTCTCTTGACAACAACTTGTAATTACAGGCTCTGAAATGCAAACTTTATTATGATCACATTTAGCTCTATTTGGTTTGACAAATGTACGCAGTGTTTCAGACAGTTTTTTTTTTTACTGTCATAACACATTTACCGTATTAGTGCTTTGAACGCTTCCTGTCACAGTTCGTTGTGATACCGAGGCTGCATCTGTTTAGAGGATTCCTTGGATTTCTGGAAAAAACTGAAAATGTTTAGAAAGTTTCCAGAATTTTGCCACCCTATTTCCTACAAGTACATCAAATTTCCAGAGTGGGCTCTTTGCTAATTCTGAAGTTCTGATACATTTTTTAAGAGCACCACCAACACAGTGAATGGTAAATGGATTCAAAGGGAACTCCTGCTGTTTATTTGCTGAATGTGCAATCCTAAAGGATGTCTGTGATTGGTTAATTACCTATAATGTCAATTTCTATCTATAAAATGGGTTATATCATTATAAGTACAAGGGAGCCCACTGTGAAGTATATATATATATAGCAAGATACACAAACTAATAGTATAATAGAGAAAACATGTGGATTCATATTTAGAAGCAATTTGGAAAGCAGCATTGTTCTTGTTTTGGTAGAATATGTTGCGCATGAATTGACAGCATGCTGAGAGAATAAACGGCATGGAGGAACTGTGTGCTGCCTGCTTGAGTGATATGGGGCAGGGCTTGGTGTGTGTGGCCTGGGAACTGGAAGAAAGCTTCCGCGGGAGGCAGCCTGTCTTGTTTGAGCAGTGTAGAGAAGAGTGTTGCGGCTAAATATTGTTATGCATTTACTTTTATTTTTATTTTATTTTAGTCGCACTGGTGCTCCCAAAATATAACTCCAGGTCACACAGCAAAATATTTAGTTACATATGTTACGTATATACCAAATTGTAAGCATTTCACTGAAATGTCTGCACCTGTTGTATTCGGCGCATGTGACCAATAAAATTTGATTTGATTTGGAATTGGTCGCATCTGAGAGGAGGGATACGTGCCTGTTTGTGAGAGGAAACAGAAGTGATTAACTTCATAGCTGAGTAGTTTACTCTGTCTTCTCCGGCCTGTCACTGTGTGTGGTCGGTCAGTCCACTGAGCCTGGAGCCATTCTGTATCTACAACAGAATCCATCGCTCTCTTTGAGGGCTTGACAGCTCGTTCCTCCAAGGGGGCAGACAGACTGGCTCTGTTCATGAATCGATGAACTGTCGATACCCCTGTTTCAGAGCCTCAGACAATCTGCCCGTCTCCAGGAACTCTTTGGCTTAATTGTTTGTAAGAGAGAGAGAGAGAGAGAGAGAGAGAGAGAGAGAGAGAGAGAGAGAGAGAGAGAGAGAGAGAGAGATCCCTGTGACGCCTCAATGACCTTGAGAGATGCATCATTCCAACCATGCTTAATAAAGTTGTCAGGCACTGTTTTATCAATCACCAATATCTCTGTCACGGTTTACTAAGCCAGAACCCAGAAGCAGACCAGGACAAGGTAGGTTGAAACAAAGGTGAGTGTTTATTTAATAGATCCACGAGTGAGGCTGAATAATCCAGGGAACAGAGCGGGTGGCGTGGATGGGTTGTTGAGGGTGCAGTGGTAGGTCCAGTAATGGCTCGGCAGCCGCCGACCATCAGGCAGAGGTTGGGTGAAGGTTCCGGATGAGTGACTGCAGATGGAACAAAACGGAGGTAAGTACAAAACAAGCAAACAAGGTGCAAAACAACAAAACTAACGCTACATGCTCTAAGGCTGATCCACTGATAAACATACTGTTCATGGCTAACGATCCGGCAGGGAATGGATGTCAGGTCAGAGCTTATGAAGGTGATGATCAGGGCCAGGTGTGCAGATTGCTGATGGAATGCAGGTGTGGAAATCAGGAGAGCTCCCGCCTAGCAACGTAGCCCGGCAACCAGGCAGGGAGCGTTCCAGAACCCTCGGGAAACTGGAGATCCCGAGCAGAAAAACTAATACACAGACAGGAACCGACTCAGACTGCCGGAATCGTTACAGTACCCCCCTCCGACGAACGCCACCGGGCGGACTCCCCGGAGCGCCAGGATGGAGGCGGTAGAAGTCACGAATGAGGTCAGCATCTAGGATCTGTCGCCGCGGAATCAACTCCTCTCTTCAGGACCATACCCCTCCCAGTCCACGAGATACTGGAAACCCCGGCCCCGCCGTCTGGAATCCATGATGCGTCGCACCGTGTAGGCAGGACCACCTCCGATCATCCGAGGAGGAGGAGGAGGAGGCGGAGGAGGCAACAGAGGACTGAGGAAAACAGGCTTGAGGCAGGAGACATGAAAGGTGGGATGGACTCTGAGCGTCCTCGGTAGTTTGAGTCGAACTGCCACCGGATTGATCACCTTCTCCACCACAAACGGACCAATGAACTTGGTAACAACTTCCTAGACTCAGTCCGTAAAGGAAGATCCCGTGTGGCCAACCAGACCCTATCTCCGATGGTATAGGTGGGAGCGGGGATCCGGCGACGATTCGCCTGGAGCTGATACCGGTCCGAAACTCTAAGAGTGCCTTTCTGGCCCGATGCCAGGTCCGGTGGCAACGCGAATATGGGCCTGAACAGAGGGCACTGAGAGCTCCTTCTCCTGAGAAGGGAACAAGGGAGGTTGGTAGCCATACAGGCACTGGAAGGAGACATCCCAGTGGCAGATGTAGGGAGAGTATTGTGGGCATACTCAACCCAAGGCAACTGAGAGACCCAGGAGGTGGGGTTGGAGGAGACAAGGCAGCGTAGCGTGGATTCCATCTTCTGGTTGGCTCTCTCCGCCTGACCATTAGATTGGGGGTGAAAACCAGATGTGAGACTGACTGTAGCTCCAATGGCCAAACAGAAGGACTTCCAGACAGCAGAGGTAAACTGAGGGCCACGGTCGGAAACGATATCACTGGGCAAACCGTGGACCCTGAAAACCTCCCTAACCAGGATCTCGGACGTCTCCGAGGCAGAGGGAAGCTTGGCAATTGGCACAAAGTGGGCGAACTTGCTGAATCTGTCCACGATAGTCAGAACGACCGTGTTCCCCTCAGAAGAGGGCAACCCAGTGACAAAGTCCAGGGCCAGATGCGACCATGGTCGCGGGGAATAGGAAGGGGGTGAAGTAGTCCAGAGCTGGACCGATTGGTACTCTTATTCTGCGCACACACTGGACAGGCAGCAACAAAACCCAGAGTATCCTCGGCCATGGCAGGCCACCAAAAACGTCTGCGAAGAAACGCCATCGTCCGAGCCACGCCAGGGTGACAAGCCATCTTGCTGGCGTGGGACCATTTGAGGACAGCAGGACGAACCGACTCAGGCACAAACAACCGACCGGGTGGACCGTTACCGGGACGGGCTGCGTCCGAAGGGCCGCCATCACCTCCTCCTCAATCTTCCATAACTGCTCCCACGACGCAGTTCCGGGGAGAATTGTCTCGGTCTTGGACCCACTCTCTTCCGTCTTGGAGAACATCCGGGACAAGGCGTCCGCCTTGCCGTTCTTAGATCCAGGTCGGAACGTCAGGGAAAAATTGAATCGTCCGAAAAACAACGCCCACCTGGCCTGACGGGAGTTGAGACGTCTAGCCGATTGCACGTAAGCAAGATTCTTGTGGTCAGTCTAGACAATAAACGGTTGCTCCGCCCCTCCAACCAGTGGCGCCACTCCTCCAAGGCAAGTTTCACCGCGAGAAGCTCCCGGTTACCCACATCGTAGTTCCTCTCCCGCAGGCGAAAGGCGACGAGAGTAGTAGGCGCAGGGATGGAGTTTACTGTCCGTGGAGCATCGCTGCGACAGGATGGCGCCAACTCCCACATCAGACGCGTCCCACTTCAACGACGAACTGACGGGCCGTGTCCGGTTGAGAGAGAGAATCGGTGCGTTGGTGAATCGCCTCTTCAAATCCAGAAACGCTCGATCCGCCTCCGGATTCCACTTGAAGGTCCTGATACTGGAAGTCAAGGCAGTTAACGGAGCGGCCACACGGCTGTAATCCCGGATGAATCTGCGGTAGAAATTCGCAAACCCCAAAAATCTCTGGAGCTGCAATCTCGTGCCGGGCTGGGCCCATTCCAGAACCGCTCTAACCTTCTCCTGGTCCATCCTAATCTCTCCCCTGGAGATGATGTACCCGAGGAAGGATGTCGTGTGGGCGTGAAACTCGCACTTCTCGGCCTTCACGAACAGGCGATTCTCCAACAATCGCTGCAGAACCTGCCGGACATGCTGGACGTGGTCGGAAGGTTCCTTCGAGAAGATCAGAATGTCATCCAGGTAAACAAACACAAAGAGACCCGATCATATCTCTCAGGACGTCGTTCACCATACTCTGGAATACCGCTGGAGCATTGGTCAGTCCAAACGGCATCACCTGATACTCGAAGTGACCCATCGGTGTATTGAAACCCGTCAACCACTCGTCCCCCCTCTCTGATCCGGACCATGTGATACGCATTGCGTAGGTCTAGCTTGGTGAACACCGTAGCACCCTGTAAGGAGTCGAAGGCAGAACTCATCAAGGGCAGGGGATACTTGTTCTTGACCGTGATGTCATTCAACCCCCCGATAATCAATACACGGTCGAAGAGAGCCATCCTTCTTACCCACAAAGAAGAATCCTGCCCCCAGGGGTGATGACGAGGGACGAACGAGACCAGCAGCTAGGGACTCCTTGATGTAGGTCTCCAAAGCCTCACGTTCAGGTCGGGAGATACTGTATAACCTTCCCTTGGGGTAGACAGCTCCAGGGAACAGGTTGATGGCACAATCATATGGTCGGTGGGGAGGGAGTGACAGAGCCTTCTGCTTACTGAACACTTCCCCAAATCGTGATATGTCTCGGGAACCAGGGACAAATCTGGGGGTTTAGCCTCAATCACCTGACTGGGAACCGAATGGGGACAGGCAGTCTTGAGACAGTTAGCATGACAATCAAGGCTCCAACTCGTTACCTTGCCCGTCACCCAATCGAACGTGGGATTGTGTTCCTTCAGCCAGGGGTATCCAAGGACCAGAGGAACATGGGAAGACGGCAGAATGAAGAATGAAATCATCTCAGAATGATTCCCCGACAACAGCATCTTAACCGGTTCAGTCCTCATCGTGATACGTGCCAGACTACTGCCGTCCAGAGTGGTAGCTTCAATGGCTTCCGGCAATTGCTCCTTGGAAAGACCCAGCTGTTCCACCAACTCGGCATCAAGAAAGCTTCCATCGGCACCTGAATCGATAAAAGCGTTAATCGCTAAGTTCTGATTCCTGTTCATAAGGGTAGCGGGAAACGGGGGTCTGACAGAGGTATTGAGAGGTCGAAACTGGCTCGCTAAAAGTCCTCCCAACTTTAGCGAGCCGCGCAGTTTGACGACCGCCGGGAACAAGTGGCGAGGTAATATCCCGAACCACCACAGTAGAGGCAACAGTTAGTCCCGTCTGTGTTGGCGCTCCTCCTTGGTTAACCCGTGCCGCCCCACTTGCATGGGTTCAGAATCGGGAGACAGGACCTCTCCACTAATCCTGTGTGGTGGACGATGATCGACGTATTCTGGTCCAATCCCCGACCCGACTGGAACCTGAGAAGCTGATCGGTTGGACGGGACCCGATTGCTTCTCCCTCCTTCGCTCTCGGACTCGATTATCCACCCGAATAGACAAGGCTACCAAGCTGTCCAGGTCACTAGGCTCCGGATAGGAGATCAACTCATCCTTGAGCTGCTCCGACAGACCCTGGTAAAAGGCCGCTTGCAGAGACTCCTCATTCCACCCACTCTCCACAGCCAACGTCTTGAACTCGATCACGAAGTCGGCCACGCTGCGAGTTCCTTGGCGAAGCGAAAACAGGCGCCTAGCTGCGTCCCTCCCTCGGACGGAATGGTCGAAGAGCTTCCTCATCTCGGCCGTGAACCCCTGGTATGAAGCCATGCAGGGATCCTGTCGTTCCCAAACGCTGAAGCCCACTCCAGCGCTCGACCACGCAGCAACTCAATCACAAAGGCTATCCTAGCCTTGTCTGTGGCATAAGAGTAGGGCTGTAGATCGAACACTAACCCACACTGCATAAGGAAGGAACGGCATCTTCCCAGCTCCCCTCATATTTATCCGGCGTCGGAACCTTGGGCTCACGGAAGGACACAGCTCCAGAAGCGGCAGGCGAGATGGGTGAAACCGGTAGTGGATCCTCCACCAGAAACTTGCGCTGGTTCTGGACCTCCGTCAGACCGGTAGAAAGGTTCCGAACTGACAACGCGATCTCCTGTAGTACCGTGCTATGATGGCCCAACATCTTCTCCTGATGGGTAATGGCATGGCGAACAGAGTCCAGGTCCGCTGGGTTCATTACTGGCCGGATCGTTCTGTCACGGTTTACTAAGCCAGAACCCAGAAGCAGACCAGGACAAGGTAGGTTGAAACAAAGGTGAGTGTTTATTTAATAGATCCACGAGTGAGGCTGAATAATCCAGGAACAGAGCGGGTGGCGTGGATGGGTTGTTGAGGGTGCAGTGGTAGGTCCAGTAATGGCTCGGCAGCCGCCGACCATCAGGCAGAGGTTGGGTGAAGGTTCCGGATGAGTGACTGCAGATGGAACAAAACGGAGGTAAGTACAAAACAAGCAAACAAGGTGCAAAACAACAAAACTAACGCCATGCTCTAAGGCTGATCCACTGATAAACATACTGTTCATGGCTACACGATCCGGCAGGGAATGGATGTCAGGTCAGAGCTTATGAAGGTGATGATCAGGGCCAGGTGTGCAGATTGCTGATGGAATGCAGGTGTGGAAATCAGGAGAGCTCCCGCCTAGCAACGTAGCCCGGCAACCAGGCAGGGAGCGTTCCAGAACCCTCGGGAAACTGGAGATCCCGAGCAGAAAAACTAATACACAGACAGGAACCGACTCAGACTGCCGGAATCGTTACAATCTCAGTCTTCTAGGAGCACAAATGACTAGCCATACAGACAGATGTAAATGTCTACCACATAGTTGGGAAGGACGGCTAAACTTTAATTCCTTTTGATGGATGAAGGCCAGTGACAAGTGAGAGTGAACACTTCCTCTATTGATAAGGCTTGGTTTGTTCAAGCGATAGCATAGCAGAGATGAATGAGGAGACTTCCTTACACACGAAGCAGGTGTGACAGTGATGCTGGCTGGCCGGATCAGATGCTTGTGTGTGGTTCAGTGGTTTATTAGGGACCATGCACATTGAATGTCTTACATTGAATTGCCACAGAAATGTCATAAGTGATTGAGATTGTCTAATTGTGGGATCCAAATGGGGCAAGCACTTATTCCTTAGTCTTCCCTAATGTTGCAATGCATAAAAATTATAAACTATTTTTTATAGGAACCAATTACTACCATTAAGTCATTTTGACAAGCATCATCATGATAGATGATGCTTGGTTTCTTCACTAAAAATTAAGAGTAAAGGACAGCTCCTTGAGTGTGTGGGAGGAGAGGTTGATAAGGGGAAGGGAGTGTATGTGGGGGGGGGGAGGGGGTGTAGTGAAGCAAGTGACATCTGTGCAAGACGCCTAAAACATAAAGGTCAGGGGATGACAAAGCTCTGGCACCAGGAACAAAGAGTACAACTAGACAGCACTGCCATCTTTTGATTGCACACTGAGGAAATATAGAACTATAGGGCCTACTCTTGCTCTAACATTTTATTTAAATGCTTATTCAAAAACAAATCATATTCTGCTTTCCTGGTACATTCATTAGCTCAAATTTTGGTCCCATGTGTTAGCTTGACTAAAGCAGAGGCCAGTTGTCCAGACAAAGTATTTAAACCATAAAATAACAAAATGTCTCTGAGTTTCTGAAATAGGTGTTGGCACACACACACTGATATACATCCACCCTCAAATACTAGTTCAGCTTGTTACACAGCGATTTCATGGCTATGTGGCGAGTGGCGAGTCCTTTGACCTGCTCATTGAGGATTCTGATGGTGGAGCCAGGCACAAGGCACCAAGATAGGGCTGTCTGAGAGACATCTACAGCCAATAAAAATTCATGATTGTGGGTAATATGATGGAGGAACCTACATGCAGAGCAGCTTCCACAGTCAACACTATGGGAGGAATGACAAGATACACCTGTCTCTTTTCTTTGTTTTTGTTTTAATAAGTTTGCTCAAGGAAATATATAGGTCTACATTTCAACTTTAGAGTTATAACATAATCAGAGATGCTGCTGACATCAAAACATGTACTATTTCAACAGGTGGTCCCATCCGTACAGCTGAATGTTATGTGGGCAGCTTGTCTCTCCCTTTTCTGTTTCCCTTCCTCCTTGTTTTGTCCCCTCTTTTTCTGTTGTATCTGTATGTGTGTTTGTCCCCTTTATGTGGGTGTGTCTGGAGTGGATCAGGGGGCGTGCTCAGGATCTGCCTCTCCTGTGCAGCTGCGGGTTGTTTCCAGTGATTCCTGCCTACGCAGCTGCATCCTATTCTCTCATCAACCTGCACTACTTATTCCTGGGCATGGCTCTCCACCGGCGCCAGATCGTTGTTCTTACCAGAGCGGTAACTTGGCTCACCAGTAAAGTTATTTAGTCTTTGTCTTCAGCCTGGCTCTCCACTCTCCTTAACCTGTCGTTTGTTTTGTCTTTAGTTTCGGACATATCTCCCAACCTGCCTGCCTTCCTGCCTGCCTGTCGGTCTGCCTGCCTGCCTGCCTGCCTGCCTGCCTGCCTGCCTGCCTGCCTCAGCCTCTCCTTCCTCCGGAGCCGACTAGCCCACTCTGTTCCTTTACTTCAGTTGTTTTTGGACTAAGACAATTTTTACTTTGATTAAATATTTTTGTTTCTTCCACTCCCTTTGTCGTGTTGTTTCTCTGAGTGCTGGGTTGAACCATAGCCTAACAGAACGATCTGGCCATGGACCCAACAGAGAAACAGCACGGGGCAAACAAAGACAGCTTCCAACAAGCTATCCAGGCTCAAGGAACGTTGCTAGGACAGCATGACCAGTTGATTCGGACTCTTGTGGAAGATAATCATCAACTGCTGAACCAGGTGACTCAGTTAACTACACACGTCTCTAAATTGTCTGTTATCAGTTCTCCATCTCTCTCTGACCCCCAGTTTGATGCACCCCAAGTTGTTTCCTCGGACACTAGGCAGGCTTCGTTCCGTCGGGAACCCCCTGTCACGTCGCCTGAACCGTTCAATGGAGAATTGGACAAGTGCCGGGGATTTTTGCTTCAGTGTGACTTGATTTTTCGGCAGAGACCACTGTCGTTTTCTACTGATTCATCTAAGGTACATTATGTTCTGGGGCTGTTAAGAGGGAAAGCTCTGGTTTGGGCTGAGGCTGTGTGCTCAGATCAAACTTTGACTGGATTGACTTTTGCTGATTTCTCTGCTAAATTGAAGACTGTTTTTGACCATCCTGACCATGTGGGTAATTCCTCCAAGATACTTTTTAATTTGAGGCAGGGTTCTAACAGTGTGGCAGAGTACTCTATTGAGTTCTGGACATTGGCAGCGGACTCCAAGTGGAACAATGTGGCACTTCAAGGAGCATTTCTAAACGGTTTGAATGAAGCCATTAAGGATGAACTGGCTGCTCGTGATGAGCCACATGATTTACATTCTCTCGTTTCCCTGTCCATCAAGCTAGACAATCGGTTGCGGGAGAGGCGTCGGGAGAGAGGCGATCGGCCACATCTAGGAGGACGAGTTCCCCAGCCTTCAACCACTCGAGTCTCGCCTCTCCGGAGTCGGCAGCTTCTTGTTCCTGATTCCATCCCGAGCACAGAGGAGGAACCTATGCAAGTGGGTCGAGCTCGACTACCTCCAGCAGAGCGGCAACGGCGCCTCCAGGCGGGTGAGTGCCTGTACTGTGGAGACGCCACACACATTCTGGCTACATGCCCTAAGCGGCCAAAAGACAAGGCTCGCTCGTAACGGTGGGTCTACTTGCGAGCCCAGAGTTAGATCCTGAACCCATCATTCCCCGATTACAAGTACCTGTAACCTTACGTTTCCAGAGTCATTCCCTGCCACTCTCAGCTCTCATAGACTCAGGTGCAGAAGATAACTTTATTAGCCACCAGTTCGTTACACAAGCTCGTATCCCCATGGAGCCACTACCTACCCCCATTCGGGTCACAGCCCTTGATGGGCGCCTCCTCTGGAGATAACTCATCAAACCACCCCCGTTTCCCTAGTGATTTCTGGCAATCATTGTGAAAGCATTCAGCTAAGAGTTATGTCTGGCTCAGCTACCTCCCCTAATCCTTGGCTTCCCCTGGTTGGCTCTTCACAACCCACAAATTGATTGGACACGTCACACCATTCTCAGTTGGAGCACTAACTGCCATTCCGAGTGCCTGAGGTCAGCGGTTCCCCCCACTAAGTGTAACCCAACTCCTCCCTCAGCTCCTCTTGATCTGTCATCTGTCCCCAAAGAATACCATGACTTAGCGGAGGTTTTCAGTAAGGACAAGGCTCTGTCTCTACCACCACATAGGCCTTATGGATTGCCCTATTGAACTGCTTCCTGGTGCTCCCTTGCCCTCTAGTCGGTTATACAATCTGTCCCGACCGGAAAGAGAGGCAATGGAGCAGTACATTGGTGATTCTCTGGTCTCGGGCATAATCCGTCCCTCGTCGTCTCCTTTGGGTGCAGGTTTCTTTTCGTGGAAAAGAAGGACAAGTCGTTACGCCCCCTGTATCGATTTCAGGGGTTTAAACAACATAACTGTTAAAAACAAGTATCCCCTTCCACTCATCAACTCAGCTTTTGAACCTCTGCATGGCGCCACAGTGTTTTCCAAGCTCGACCTCAGGAATGCTTATCACCTTGTCCGAATCCGAAAGGGAGATGAGTGGAAAACCGCTTTCAACACTCCACTGGGACATTTTGAGTATTTGGTCATGCCCTTTGGGCTTTCAAATGCCCCTGCGGTTTTCCAAGCCATGGTGAACGATGTTCTTAGGGATTTTTTGAACCGTTTTGTCTTTGTATACCTGGATGATATTCTTGTTTTTTCCAAGTCACCCGAGGAGCATGAGTCACACGTCCGTCAAGTCCTTCAACGGCTCTTGGAGAACAAGCTGTACGTCAAAGCAGAGAAGTGTGAGTTCCACAAACAGTCTACATCGTTCCTTGGATTCATAATTGAGAGCGGGCAGGTGAAGGCGGACCCCGAGAAGATCCGGGCAGTGACGGAATGGCCCACACCCACCACCCGTAAGCAACTTCAACGATTTTTGGGCTTTGCTAACTTCTACCGTAGATTCATTAAGGGTTTTTAGTAGAGTGGTGGCACCCCTTACAAGACTCACATCTCCTAAAGTCCTTTTCGGTGGTCCCCTGAGGCGGAGCAGGCGGTAGGGGTTTTGAAGGAACTGTTTTCCACCTCCCCGTGTTGATACACCCCAATACCTCTCTGCAGTTTGTTGTGGAGGTGGACGCGTCGGACTCAGGTGTGGGAGCAGTCCTCTCCCAGCGCTCCCCCACTGACCAAAAGCTTCACCCCCTGTGCTTTTTTCTCCAAGAAATTGTCACCCACAGAACGGAATTACGACGTTGAAAACCGGGAACTGCTGGCGGTCAAGCTTGCACTGGAAGAATGGCGGCACTGGCTGGATGGAGCTGAACTGCCGTTTGTGGTCTGGACTGACCACAAAAACTTGGCTTACATCCAAGCCACTAAGAGACTCAACTCACGCCAAGCCAGATGGGCCCTGTTTTTAGTAGGTTTAACTTTATTCTTACATACAGACCGGGGTCAAGAAATGTTAAACCAGATGCTTTGTCCCGCCAGTTTGCTGACCCTTCGGAGACCAGCGAGCCTGAGGCAGTCCTGCCTTCCTCATGCGTCGTGGCGGCTGTTCAGTGGGAGATCGAGTCTCTTGTGAAGACTGCACTTGCCACGGACCCGGGACCGGGTGATGGACCTCCCAACCTACTCTTTGTTCCCGAGACGGTCCGGTCTCAGGTGTTGCAGTGGATTCACACCTCCCGTTTTGCTGGTCACCCTGGGATGAGACGCACGTTGACGCTGCTTAGGAGACATTTTTGGTGGCCTTCAATGGAAACTGACGTTCGGGCTTTTGTGGCAGCCTGTTCAACCTGTGCTCGGGCAAAGCCTCCCATCAGTCCCCTTCGGGGCTGCTGCTACCCCTCCCAGTTCCCAGCCGTCCCTGGTCCCACATTGCCATGGATTTTGTCACCCTGCCTACCCAAGTCTGGAAGGTAATGATACTATACTTTACCATTGTGGACAGATTCTCTAAATCTGTCCACTATATAGCATTACCAAAATTACCGTCTGCCAGTGAGACAGCGGACCTCCTAGTCCAACATGTATTCCGTCCCCATGGAATACCTGTGGACATCGTATCTGATAGAGGCCCACAGTTTACTTCCCGTGTTTGGAAGGTTTTCTGTTCTGCTTTGGGTGCTTCCGTTAGTCTGTCCTCAGGGTTTCATCCCCAGACCAACGGTCAAACAGAAAGAGCCAATCAAAACCTCGAAGCAACCCTTCGTTGTGTGGCTGCTCAACATCCATCATCCTGGGCCAAACATCTGCCCTGGATAGAGTACGCCCACAACTCCCTCACCGCCTCTGCCACCGGTCTTTCACCCTTCGAGGTTACCATGGGTTATCAACCCCCTCTGTTTCCTGCTCAGGAGAAGGAATTGGCTGTTCCTTCGGTTCAGGAGAACCTCCGCCGCTGCCAGAGAGTGTGGAGCGACGCTCGGGAAGCATTGCTTCGGACCACCGACAGGAACAAGACTACAGCGGATAGGAGCAGGACTCCCGCACCTGTGTTTCATCCTGGTCAAGAGGTTTGGCTGTCATCTAAGAACGTACCTCTTCGTACCAAATCACGCAAGCTGTCTCCTCGGTACCTGGGTCCGTTTGTGGTGGAGTCCATCATTAACCCCGCTGCGGTTCGTTTGAAGTTGCCTTCAGCCATGAAGATACACCCTACTTTCCACGTCTCCCCAACTGAAACCTGTGTCCTCCAGCCTTTTGTGTCCGCCGGCTGATCCACCTCCACCTGTTCGCCTCATTGACGACCATCCGGCCTACACCGTCAGTAGGCTCCTGGACTCTCGGAGGCGGGGTAGGGTCTCCAATACCTAGTCGATTGGGAAGGTTATGGACCAGAGGAGAGGTCTTGGGTCCCTAAGCGTTTTGTGTTGGATCCTCAGCTGATCACGGACTTCCATCACGACAACCCTGACAGGCCTGGTGGGTCGCCAGGTGGCGACCATTGAGGGGGTACTGTTATGTGGGCAGCTTGTCTCTCCCTTTTCTGTTTCCCTTCCTCCTTGTTTTGTCCCCTCTTTTTCTGTTGTATCTGTATGTGTTTGTCCCCTTTATGTGGGTGTGTCTGGAGTGGATCAGGGGCGTGCTCAGGATCTGCCTCTCCTGTGCAGCTGCGGGTTGTTTCCAGTGATTCCTGCCCTCACGCAGCTGCATCCTATTCTCTCATCAACCTGCACTACTTATTCCTGGGCATGGCTCTCCACCGGCGCCAGATCGTTGTTCTTACCAGAGCGGTAACTTGGCTCACCAGTAAAGTTATTTAGTCTTTGTCTTCAGCCTGGCTCTCCACTCTCCTTAACCTGTCGTTTGTTTTGTCTTTAGTTTCGGACATATCTCCCAACCTGCCTGCCTTCCTGCCTGCCTGTCGGTCTGCCTGCCTGCCTGCCTGCCTGCCTGCCTGCCTGCCTGCCTGCCTGCCTGCCTCAGCCTCTCCTTCCTCCGGAGCCGACTAGCCCACTCTGTTCCTTTACTTCAGTTGTTTTTGGACTAAGACAATTTTTACTTTGATTAAATATTTTTGTTTCTTCCACTCCCTTTGTCGTGTTGTTTCTCTGAGTGCTGGGTTGAACCATAGCCTAACACTGAATGTGTAGGCTTATATGTTGTAATGTTACTTATGTGAGTGACTGTTCTATAGGGCTTCTTTCATCCATTAACATTAGTTCCTATTCAGTAGTTATTCATATAAGCAACATTTTAACTCAAATTATGAAACTGTAACACTTTGTGGCTTATTAAAAATGCACACCAGCATTTACCAATGCTTTATACAGGAAGCATGAAAAACCCTTATTGTACCCTGAAATTGCATGATCCCACATGACGACAGTATATTCATTGAGCTCTGCATTATACACAATATAATGAGAAGCAGGTATTCAAGTCTGGATAATGTTGTGTAATTCACTTTAATTGCTTTTTTTTGGCTCCATCTACTGTAGGCGATGGGAATTATTCCTGAATGCTCAGACATTTCTGTTAAAATGGTGTATATTTAAAAATACATTAGGGGAGTTATTTATTTATTTTACTTTTAAGAACAAGCATTCTCCTCAAAATATATTTTTGATATAATTACATAAACATCTCAAAGGCATATTTGCATATGGGTCTGAGTTAGTTAAATTCTCATGAATCTTAATATCTTGGTGTTCTATGAATTAATGTGTTTGTTGCTTACACACCATCTTGAAGGTGGTCTTAGCTTTTCTGCAGTTTCTGTATATTGTGAGGCGTAGTCAGAAAAAAACCCTTAAAAAAGCAATAAAAAATATATAAAGTACCAGTCAAAAGTTTGGACACACCAACTCATTCAAATGTTTTTCTTTATTTTTACTATTTTCTACATTGTAGAATATTGGTGAAGACATCAAAACTATGAAATAACACATATGGAATCATGTAGTAACCAAAAAAGTGTTAAACAAATCAAAACATATTTTATATTTGAGATTCTTCAAAAATGACATATTTGCACACGCTTGGCATTCTCTCAACCAGCTTCACCTGGAATACTTTTCCAACAGCCTTGAAGGAGTTTCCACATATGCTGAGCACTTGTTGGCTGCTTTTCCTTCACTCTGCCGTCCGACTCATCCCAAACCTATGGGAACTACACATGCGGAGATCATCCGTTCACCCACACCGCATCTCACAATGACATAGCGGTTGGAACCAAAAAATCTTCAATTTGACCAAAGGACAAATTTCCACCTGTCTAATGTCCATTGCTCGTGCTTCTTGGCCCAAGCAGGTCTCTTCTTCTTATTGGTGTCCTTTAGTAGTGGTTTCTTTGCAGCAATTCGACCATGAAGGCCTGATTCACACAGTCCCCTCTGAACAGTTGATGTTGAGATGTGTCTGTGACTTGAACTCTGTGAAGCATTTATTTGGGCAGCAATTTCTGAGGCTGGTAACTCTAATGAACTTATCCTCTGCAGCAGAGGTAACTCTGGGTCTTCCATTCCTGTGGCAGTCCTCATGAGAGCCAGTTTCATCATAGCGCTTGATGGTTTTTGCGACTGCACTTGATGAAACGTTAAAAGTTCTTGAAATGTTCCGTATTGACTGACCTTCATGTCTTAAAGTAATGATGGACTGTCGTTTCTCTTTGCTTATTTGAGCTGTTCTTGCCATAATATGGATTTGGTCTTTTACCAAATAGGGCCATCTTCTGTATATCCACAAATTAACTTTTAAGAAGGCACATCTGTTAATTGAAATGCATTCCAGGTGACTACCTCATGAAGCTGGTTGAGAAAATTCCAAGAGTGTGCAAAGTTGTCTTCAAGGCAAAGGGTGGCTATTTGAAGAATCTCAAATATAACATATATTTTGATTTGTTTAACACTTTTTTGGTTACTAAATGATTCCATATGTGTTATTTCATAGTTTTGATGTCTTCACTATTATTCTACTATGTTAAAAATAGTACAAATAAAGAAAAACCCTTGAATGAGTAGTAAGTGTCCAAACTTTTGACTGGTACTGTATATTCTAAACTGATCTTTTAAAATCAGTCAAAGAAATGTTTGCCTAAATGTTCTTTCTTTTTAGTTTTACTTTTCTTTAAATGGCTACACAACCTTGATTTTACCTTGACTGAAACAATTGAAAACCTTGTCAGCTTATAAAGTTCTCTGTTCTGTAGATTTTCTGACCTTTCACACCAAGTCCTTTGTAAAGTGTCAGAGCTAACTCTGCCTGCTTCAGTACCCGGGCTTTACGTGAAGTCAGTGTTGCGTTCAGAGAATGAGAAAGGGGAGTTTTAGTGACCTTAAACTCCCTCTACTGAGGATGAAACTCTTCTTCTTTGGGTATATGGAAGGACCTACACTTTTCTTTCTGGGAAGTATAAGCAATGTATCACCTTTCTCAGGCTTATTTCTGTACAGTTCCTTAATTCACACAGTTTTACTTTCTGTAACGCTATCCAGATATCTCCTTTTCAATAAGCCTTGATGTATAATTTGTTATCGTAAAGGTATACTGTGCATTCATTTATCAACACTGAGCATTGTGAACGATGGGTTCAATAAATCCTAATTAGATTTCATATGTTAAGGAAACTTGCATATTAGAGCACACACATTTCTCATTCTTGTACTTGTCAGATCACCTTGTACTTGTGTGAGTCGCTCAAGTCACAATTACTGTTAAAGTTCTCTCGTGAATCCTGTTCTTAGCATCGTGTTGTTATAATCACATGCATTCTTGGGTAGGTGGGCCAAAACCGGCCCTAATGGTTTATTCATGGATGAATGAACACATATATTGAGGTTAAGCATTATACATGGTATCCTATAGTGGCATTCAAATACCTATCTTCATTAACAGATTTTCCAGTATATGATGTGTGTGGAAAAATACCCTTTGTTGAGCTGTGATGAATGCTGATAAAGCTGTTTGTTATGTTCAGTAAAGACCCCACAGCGGAGTGGGCAGTCAAGGAAAAGGGTAACGTACAAGGACAAGGACAAACATGGGCTGACCTTTGCCAGCCAGTCACCATCATTAGGATTCTACCATAGTTTCCATGCTAGTATTTTTCCTGCAAGGCAAACAATGTGGTCCAGGAGGACCAGAGGATATTTCTCTAAGACAGTGATGGATATGGGAGAGGTCAGCAGCCATGCCTCAGTGGTGAGCGCTGTGGAAGACATGTGTGTCTAGGACCAGAAACCCATGGGGAATGTATTAAGGTAATGATAGAGGTAAGGGTCAAATACCTCTGGGAGGCTTCAGTGCTCAGCTTGGATCCCCTTACAGTCAATTCATAGAACATGTGTACAGTTAACACAGAAAAGTACATATTAGTAGGCAGTGGGCGGTGTAGGAGTATTCATTGGTTGCTATTGTTATTAACGCTCCATAGACGTCTTAGGCATAGTTGTGCCTGAAGGTCCAGTCATGCCCAGTCATTCTGAATGGGGGCTAATGACAGTTGTGTCTAAATTACAATATAGTGGCCTGGAAATGGGACCCATCTCGTCCAAAAAGTTGACTCAAGTTTGCCAAAAAGCACCTGGATGATCATCAAGACTCTTGGAAGAACGTTCTATGGACAGATGATTCAAAGGTATAACTTTTTGGACGACATGGTTCCAGTAATGCCTGCCTAAAACCAAACTCTGCATTCCACAGTAAGAACATCGTACCAAAGGTCAAGCATGGTGGTGGTGGTGTGATGGTTTGGGGATGCTTTGCTGCCTCAGGACCTGGACGACTTGCCTTAATAGAACGAACCATAAATTCTGCTCTGTATCAGAGAATTCTACAGGAGAATGTCAGACCATCCATCTGTGAGCTGAAGCTGAAGCGCAGCTGGGTCATGCAGCAAGACAATGATCCAAAACACACAATCAAGTCTACAAGAAAATTGCTAAAAAGCAACAACATTTGAAGTTTTGGAATGGCCTAGTCAAAGTCCAGACCTAATCCCAATTGAGATGTTGTGGCAGGACTTGAAACGAGCAGTTCATGCTTGAAAACCCACACGTCACTGAGTTAAAGCAGTTCTGCATGGAAGAGTGGGCCAAAATTCCTCCACAGTGACGTGAGAGACTGATCAACAACTACAGGAAGCATTTGGTTGGAGTCATTGCAGCTAAAGGTGGCACAACCAGTTATTGAGTGTAAGGGGGGCAATTACTTTTCACACAGGGGAATTGGGTGTTGCATAACTTTGTTTATGAAATAAATTAAATAAATATGTAATTGTTGTGTTATTTGTTCACTTATGTTCCCTTTATCTAATATTAGGTTTTGGTTGAAGATCTGATAACATTCAGTATCACAAATATGCAAAAGTAGAGAAAATTAGAAAGGGGGCAAATACTTTTTCATAGCACTGTACATACACATACATATAAATACATATACATACATATACATACATATCCTTTAAAAAAACATATTTCCCTTTATTACTTTCCAACCCCACCACCCCTTCCCTAATTGGAGTAAACTAGTGAACAACAACGCTTAGGACTCTACTTCCAGCATATACATACTATATATATTTTATGGACACAGTCAGTTTTACAATAATTCAATTTAGTTTGTTTTTACTCCTGAACTTCCTCTACCTCTCTGATCATTTTCATGATGTCCATCCGGTATGCCATATCTTTCCAACTGTGCTCTTTCACTAAAGCTCTCAACCTATAACCTATATACTTATTATGGACACAGTATGCTTTACATTAGTTATTTTGTTGTTATTAGTTGTTGTTAGTTGTTATTAGTCCCATCCTTCAGCTCCATTCAACACCTCCCATCTATCACTTAACACCATCCATATTGGATTTCTATTTGCCATATATTTTTCAACTGTACTGTGATGTTTCACAAAAGTTCTGAACCCTTCTATTCTCATTGTTTCTACAGATTGTACATTGAAAATAATTTTTTTTGCTAAAAGTATTATTATATTATTGATCGATTGACTATGACTTTTCAGTAGTGCTATCTGCAGGGTTAGCTCCAGGTAAATATTGCAATCCTTCAGCCATTCCTGGACCTGTGACCAAAAACAAGCTACAAATGGACAGTACCAAAACAAATGACTCTGTCTCTTCGCAGCAAAATCTGCAGAGCTGGGAAGATTGTATCCCCCATATAAATAACATTCTATTGGTAGCAAGTGTGGTGTCGAGACAACGATGCTGATATGCTGTGATGACAAGAAATCCGCTGACACTGTCCTTGATTATAATGGTTTATTACATCAAACATTACAGTATCAATTTACAGACTCCTCCAGAAATCCGGAGAACAACTGACCCAATCTCTAATATGTTATTCTCTTCCTCCTTTGTTCAAAACATGGTATTTATATCCTATGTAACATAATATGGCGTGATTTTAATAGACCAATCCCTGGCCTCTACATAGCAGACTCTCCTCTGTTTTAGGGGGCCCCTATAATAATGTTTTCCAGATGTTTCCGCAAGCAGAGACAAGTTCCTCTAACACACCATTTGCAAACGTCAGCAAAATCATAAACTGTTTAGATACTACATATTTCCCCCCTTCGAGACTAATTAAGTCTCGAAAACAAAAAGAATAGGATTATGACAAATAACAATTTTTGTTCTTGAGTAACTTTAGCAATAAACCAACATTTATGGAGAGTAAACACATTTTTATATAGACACATTTTTGTATGGAGTGTAAATAAATTGTTATGGAGTGTAAGAGCGAAAAACCTGTCTTGCAGCTTTCATTCCAAATATCCATCAATCAATCAAGACAGGAAAATTCTTTCACTGAATTGAATACACATGAAAGCCTCAGAAAACAAAGTACAATCAAACTTGTCCACATTCAGGCTGGTCGACCCATCGGACCCTCCTGTGGATTCTCTCTGTCCCTGCCTAGACCCAATATCCCTAAGCATCCACAAAAAAACAAAAACACATCTGAGCTCCCCACATGTACCCAACAACAGAAAACATCATTCTTAAAAAAATCTGCATCTCCTCAGCAGTCAACTTTTAATGCAACGTCGATGATGGAATCTGAACATTTCCACACCTTCCTTGTTCCACTTCCTCCAGTCCATTCATATTGTCCATGTTTGAGTATTTGAATACCACTCTACACATCCCCATATACTTCTGGAAGAAAATAAAACACCAACCAGTATCTTTTGCAAAACAACACATGCAAATTAAAACATCAATATCAACAATAATATAAAAAATGATATATAAAATGATATATAAAATGAATCACATTCCACTTCCCCCCTTTGATTCATAAGAAAATACTAAATATCACAATAATATGTAAAGACGTGAAAAATGATCTCTCAATCAGATATTCAAAATTTCCTAGAGTTACTTCAACCCTAGTTTTCCTAACCTTTTGGTCTGACTTTTTCCCCCAATTTTTTTGGAAAAATCAATTTCACTGATTTATCCACAAAACTCTTTCCCATTATCTGAGGATATTTCGATCGGGAAATCTCCACCTGCTTATGACTTCTTTACACAAAAACTTTGCAACCGACTGAGCATATTTTCGCTTAGTTGGACATATTATGCACCTCTTGGTGTAGGAATGTAACCAAGAAAAAGAGTCACACCCCTGCGAACATTATTTTTCAGACAGATTGTGCACCTGCCTATGACATAGTCAACCTGTTCAAGCAAATATGGTTCCCAAAAACCATACTCCTTTGTGATCTTTCTCCTAACCTCCCCCCTTGCAACATGAGCTAACCCATGTGCTTCCTGAATCATCAGACCTAATAAGTCTAGAGGCGCTACTATCAACCCCTCATGGTTTCTCCAAAGACAACAAAGGCATGTTACTCTGAGGATTTTTTATTGTCCTCAAAACACCTGCTTTCGAAAGTCCTTCAATTTGTGGTTCAATCCCTTGGATTGCTTCATCTTTCAATGGATACTGATTCTTCCAAGGAGGTCTGGCTCCTGGTCGAAGTTCAACTTTCACCGGTTGGGCTGATTTCACAAGTCCAATATCGGTGCTGTGTTGAGACCACAAACATTCTGGAACTTGTTGCAACATCTCCTCTTTCATAGGGTCTGAATCCATCTTCGCACTGCAAATAGATTCATGTGTCATCCGTACAGCTTGTGGCTCTCCTTGTCCTTGAGCCGAAATCATGATTTTGAGAAATCGCTGATCTTCACTCCTCCAAATCGCCAAATTCTCTTTCATCTGTATGAAAACAGCTTTCTCTGCTTCTTTCATAATTTCTCCTATATGTTTCTGCTCATAGCCTTCAGAAACCAACAAGGTCACATGTGGCACACTCTTCTCAATCTCAAATTCTTTATCCAGATAATCGTCTGTGTATATTTTCATAGCTGCTCCTTGTGGTCCTAAAATTATGCAACATGAGCTGAGTTGAACTTTCTTTGGTTGATGACTCAACCATTTCTCTGAGTTCGATTGGGCAGCATTCTTGAAATACTTGAACGTACAATGAAATTGATATTCCAGAAGCCTCACATCTGGTATGTTTGCCACAATGAATTTCTCCCATATCTTAGCCTGCTTCAAAAAATCATCACTGAGATTTCCAATCCAGAATACTGAAGAAGAATCCATCTCTGTCGTCATCAACAATTGGTAAACCTTTTCCTTTGGCACTTCTACCAGACAGGCGTCTGGTGTACATTTTATTGTACAGTTCAATTTACACAATGCATCTCTTCCCAACAATGCGATAGGTGTATGTTCCGATACCAGTATGGGTATTGTAATTTTCTGATTTTCATAGCAGAGCTCAATTGGTTCCGTAAGAGGAATCAGCTGTTTCACTCCCTCAAATCCGATTGTCCTAATTAGTTGATTGGACATAGGGAGATGTGTAGCATCTTCAGGCCAAACACAGGTAAAAGCAGCTCCGCTATCCGCCATCACTTCCAATGGTCGTTTGTTTACTTTCACCTCAATTGTTGGATCTTTTTCCGCTCCTGATGCTACCAGCTGACACCCCCCTTTCGGATCTTCTGGGCACCTCTAGAATCCTTGCTCCGGGCCCCTATAAGGGATCACCGGTCCTACAGATGATCTTGACTGGCCCCTGTATCTTCCTCTGAAATTCCCTCTGGTGTTTCCTCCTGGCCCATTACACTCACGGGCAAAGTGACCAACCTGTCCACAATTATAACACACTTCTGAAGATTGCTGGAATTATGGCTTAAATCTTCCTCCTCTTCCTCTTCCTAAGCCTTCTCGTCCTCTTCCTCTCCAATTCTGTGTCTGTCCAGAAACTGGCTGTGGATATGATACAACTGGTCCCACTAGTGGTGACTGGTACAATTACGGTTGGACCTGGTTCAGTTGAAGCTGTGGCAGTGATTGTTGATTTGGTGAACACTGATTCTGCATAACCAAAGCCTGTTTCTTCTCCTTCTTATTCTCCACCAGTTGTATTTGATTGAGTTTTCTGAGAGTTTCTTGGTCCTGTTCTTTCTGGTTGTGTTCCTTTTTCCGGTACAGATCCACTTGATGGGCTATATGATCTGTATAGACACCTTTTGTCATGCTTCCAAGTCCAACCACCTCTGCCAGTTTGCTCCTTACTGGTGAGGGCAGTCCCATCTGCAGTTTAGCTCTCAAAATTGACTGCTCTATTTGACTCACATCTGGATAATTTCCGATAATATTTCTCCACACTTGATGCACTCTTGACACATACAGTGGGGAAAAAATTATTTAGTCAGCCACCAATTGTGCAAGGTCTCCCACTTAAAAAGATGAGAGAGGCCTGTAATTTTCATCATAGGTACACGTCAACTATGACAGACAAAATGAGATTTTTTTTTCTCCAGAAAATCACATTGTAGGATTTTTTATGAATTTATTTGCAAATTATGGTGGAAAATAAGTATTTGGTCAATAACAAAAGTTTCTCAATACTTTGTTATATACCCTTTGTTGGCAATGACACAGGTCAAACGTTTTCTGTAAGTCTTCACAGGTTTTCACACACTGTTGCTGGTATTTTGGCCCATTCCTCCAAGCAGATCTCCTCTAGAGCAGTGATGTTTTGGGGCTGTCGCTGGGCAACACAGACTTTCAACTCCCTCCAAAGATTTTCTATGGGGTTGAGATCTGGAGACTGGCTAGCCACTCCAGACCTTGAAATGCTTCTACGAGCCACTCCTTCGTTGCCCGGGTGGTGTGTTTGGGATCATTGTCATGCTGAAAGACCCAGCCACGTATCATCTTCAATGCCCTTGCTGATGGAAGGAGGTTTTCACTCAAAATCTCACGATACATGGCCCCATTCATTCTTTCCTTTACACGGATCAGTCGTCCTGGTCCCTTTGCAGAAAAACAGCCCCAAAGCATGATGTTTCCACCCCCATGCTTCACAGTAGGTATGGTGTTCTTTGGATGCAACTCAGCATTCTTTGTCCTCCAAACACGACGAGTTGAGTTTTTACCAAAAAGTTATATTTTGGTTTCATCTGACCATATGACATTCTCCCAATCCTCTTCTGGATCATCCAAATGCACTCTAGCAAACTTCAGACGGGCCTGGACATGTACTGGCTTAAGTGCCAGACGTGTCCCCCTGCTTAAGCCAGTACATGTCCAGGCCCGTTTGCTAGAGTGCATTTGGATGATCCAGAAGAGGATTGGGAGAATGTCATATGGTCAGATGAAACCAAAATATAACTTTTTGGTAAAAACTCAACTCGTCGTGTTTGGAGGACAAAGAATGCTGAGTTGCATCCAAAGAACACCATACCTACTGTGAAGCATGGGGGTGGAAACATCATGCTTTGGGGCTGTTTTTCTGCAAAGTGACCAGGATGACTGATCCGTGTAAAGGAAAGAATGAATGGGGCCATGTATCGTGAGATTTTGAGTGAAAACCTCCTTCCACAGCAAGGGCATTGAAGATGAAATGTGGCTGGGTCTTTCAGCATGACAATGATCCCAAACACACCGCCCGGCAACGAAGGAGTGGCTTCGTAAGAAGCATTTCACCTGGAGTGGCCTAGCCAGTCTCCAGATCTCAACCCCATAGAAAATCTTTGGAGGGAGTTGAAAGTCTGTGTTGCCCAGCGACAGCCCCAAAACATCACTGCTCTAGAGGAGATCTGCATGGAGGAATGGGCCAAAATACCAGCAACAGTGTGTGAAAACCTTGTGAAGACTTACAGAAAACGTTTGACCTGTGTCATTGCCAACAAAGGGTATATAACAAAGTATTGAGAAACTTTTGTTATTGACCAAATACTTATTTTCCACCATAATTTGCAAATATATTCATTAAAAATCCTACAATTTGATTTTCTGGATTTACCTATGATGGCCTCTCTCATCTGCTATGTAACATAATATGGCGTGATTTTAATAGACCAATCCCTGGCCTCTACATAGCAGACTCTCCTCTGTTTTAGGGGGCCCCTATAATAATGTTTTCCAGATGTTTCCGCAAGCAGAGCCAAGTTCCTCTAACACACCATTTGCAAACGTCAGCAAAATCATAAACTGTTTAGATACTACACAATAATTTTGTATAATAATTTAAATTGAAAAATTATAAGTTTTGAATCCGGCGTCGTTTTGCGTATCACTTCATAAACACTATGTCATGGAATCGGTACGTCAAAAATCTCTTCCCAACTATTTTGCAATCTATATGGGACGGCTGTCAATCCTTTGGTCCTTAAATGAAACTGGTATACTTTTTTATTTATCACAATTTTCTTTAACCAATTATGTTCTATAATGCATGGCCGACAGACAAGTTCCTTACTTTTTTCCCCTTCCACTTTCCTCTTCCATTTTTGTGGTAATGATGCAATTTTGGGTAGAGCAGACATTTCCATATGTTTTTGTTACCTGCATGTGCGACATAACTCCACCAGTCCTACCTATGATATCATTTACGAAGATTATACCTTTTTTAATTTAAATTTCAAAAAATGATTTTTTTTTATCAATTAGTATATTTGAGTTTAACCACAATATTTGTTGCATTATTTGTTCTGTCGTTTCTGGAGGATTAAATTGAAATTGCAACTAACTTTCTATGGCTTGTTTAAGAATTAGTGATATTTGGGAGATTATTTCCTTTTCAAATAACTGAAGGTGAGAGGTTGTAATCTGAATAAAGGGGAAAAGGCCATTCTTGAACATGGGGTGAGACAATCTTACTAATTTGCTAGAGAACAAGTTCGGATTTAAGTATAACTTTTGTATGACTGAAGCTTTTAGTGATAGGTCTAATGCTTTATTATTTAGTAATTTCTGTCCTCCGAATTCATATTCATTATATAAATAGGCCCGTTTAATTTTGTCTGGCTTGCCGTTCCAAATAAAATGGAATATATTTTTCTCATGTATTCCTACTAATTACTTGCTTCCTTTTGAAATGTCATTGTGCTTCCAAGCCATTATAATCCACTTTAGATGAAATCCTCATCAGTGCCAATTGAGAATGCATTAAGTAGATAATTCAATCAGGTGCATTGCCTAAAGAGAATCTTCATAACAATATTGTGATGCAACGTGCTAACCATGAATACCTATGTTCCATATTCCAAGTTCCATACTCCATATTCCTTTCAATGAGCTTGACTATGAAGTTGTATGTAGTAATGCATTTCTAAACAAGGTCATCACTAAAGAAACATTAATGACGTGCGAAGCTTGGTGACAAGTTGAATAAGAATGTCTGCTCTTCACAAATGAAAAAAAACTACAGTTTTCTATAGTATACTACAGTAGTTACTATAGAATTCTGTAGTAAACTGTAGTATACTGTAGAATACTATACTACACACTGTAGTATCCCTCAATCATGTTTAGTACTTACTATACAATGTTGTAGTATACTGTAGAATACTATAGGAAATACTACACTATTATAAAAAAACACTAGTAAATACTACAGTAATGTCTGCAAAGACACTACAGTCCGCAAAAACACTACAGTTAACTATAGTAATACTACAGTATTTATTTTGCATATACACTGCATTCGGAAAGTATTCAGACCCCTTCCCTTTTTCCACATTTTATTACGTTACAGCCTTATTCTAAAATGAATTACTTTTTTAAATCAATCTACACACAGAACCCCATAATGATAAAGCGAAAAAAGGTTTTTAGATTTTTTTGCAAATTTATTCAAAAGAAAAAAAAGAAAAACTTTATTTACATAAGTATTCAGACCCTTTGCTATGAGACTCAAAATTGAGCTCAGGTGCATCCTATTTCCATTGAACATCCTTGAGATGTTTCTACAACCTTCCAGACGGACAACCATCTCTGCAGCACTCCACCAATCAGGCCTTTATGTTAGAGTGACCAGAAGGAAGCCACTCCTCAGTAAAAGGCACATGACAGCCTTCTTGGAGTTTGCCAAAAGGCACGTAAAGGACTTTCAGACCATGAGAAACAAGATTCTCTAGTCTGATGAAAACAAGATTGAACTCTTTGGCCTCAATGCCAAGCGTCACGTCTGGAGGAAACCTGGCACCATCCCTATGGTGAAGCATGGTGGTGGCAGCATTATGCTGTGGGGATGTTTTTCAGCGGTATGGACTGAGAGACAAGTCAGGATCAAGGGACATTTGAATGGAGCAAAGCACAGAGAGGTCCTTGATGAAAACCTGCTCCAGAGCGCTCAGGACCTCAGACTGGGGTGAAGGTTCACCTTCTAACAGGACAACGACCCTATGCACACAGCCAAGACAACGCAGGAGTGGCTTCAGGACAAGTCTCTGAATGTCATTGAGTGGCCCAGCCAGAGCCCGGACTTGAACCCAATCGAACATCTCTGGAGAGACCTGAAAATAGCTGTGCAGCGACGCTCCCCATCCAACCTGACAGTGCTTGAGAGGATCTGCAGAGAAGAATGGGAGAAACTCTCCAAATACAGGTGTGCCAAGCTTGTAGCGTCATATCCAAGAAGACTCGATGATGTAATCGCTGCCAAAGGTGCTTCAACAAAGTACTGAGTAAACAGTCTGAATACTTATGTAAATGTAATATTTCAGTTTTTAATTTTTAATAAGTTTGCTAAAATTTCTAAAAACCTGTTTTTGCTACGTCATTATGGGGTATTGTGTGTAGATTGATGAGGGAAAAAAATATTTAATCCATTTTAGAATAAGGCTGTAACGTAACAGAATGTGGAAAGAATCAAGGAGTGTGAATACTTTCCGAATGGACTGTACCCTGCCCATTCCCCTCCCCCATATCACAATTTGTGCCACCCATAAGTGAGACACCTACATGCCAAGTATAGACCATATTATGTTCACTACATGTTATAGAAAAGAGAAGAAACTCTGATATATTTGTTCAGACCCCAGTCCTACCTACCATCTACCTACCTAAAGGCTGTGGAAACGTTGCCAGTAGGTTTGCTCAAGGAGAAAGCCCCCACTTCTATGTCAAAGATTACAAACCAAAAACACTATAGTAAATACTACAGTATACTATAGTCTGTAAAAACGCTACAGTGAATAATACAGTAACTTCTGCAAAAACACTACAGTAAATACTATAGTATTTATACCATAGAATACTATAGTATTCTATGTTTCTTAAGAACTATTATAATATCCATTAAACACATGTATTGTTTGAGACCATGAGCCATGGTTATCAGAGGGAAAACCTGTTCAGACAGTGATACCATTTCCAGTCAAGGAGCTCCATTGTGTGTGTTGCTCGTTCATCCCCTTGTGTCAATCACAGCTGTATGGCACAAAAGAGGAATGGATGTCATGGCACCCCACATTCATGTCACTGACCCATGTTGTTTTGTGACGTGATTGACATTAATCTTGGCCCACCCCAAGATTCTAAGATTTAATTACAGTGCCTTCAGAAAGTATTTCACAACCCTTCATTTTTTCCACATTTCCGTGTATTACAGCCTGAATAAAAAAAGTACACTGGCCTACACACAATACCCTGTAATATCAAAGTGGAATTATGTTTTTAGAAATGTTTACAAATGAATTAAACATGAAAAGCTGAAATGTCTTGAGTCAATAAGTATTCAACCTCTTCAGAAATGGCAAGCCTAAATAAGTTCAGAAGTTAAAATGTGCTTAACAAGTCACATAAGTTGCATGGAGTCCCTCTGTGTGCAATAATAGTCTTTAACATGATTTTTGAATGACTACCTCATCTATGTACCCCACACATAACTGTAACTGTAAGGTCCTTCAGTCGAGCAGTGAATTTCAAACTCAGATTCAACCACAAAGACCAGGGAGATTTTCCAGGGCCTAGCAAAGAAGGGCACCTATTGATAGAAGGGTAAAAGCAGACATTGAATATCACTTTGAGCATGGTGAAATTATTAATTACACTTTGTAGGGTTTATGAATACACCCAGTCACTATAAAGATACAGGCATCCTTCCTAACTCAGTTGCCGGAGAGGAAGGAAACCGCTCAGGGATTTCACCATGACGCCAATGGTGACTTTAAACAGTTACAGAGTATAATGACTCTGATAGGAGAAAACGGAGGATGGATCAACAACATTGTAGTTACTCCACAATACTAATAATATAATATGCCATTTAGCAGACGCTTTTATCCAAAGCGACTTACAGTCATGCGTGCATACATTTTTACGTATGGGTGGTCCCGGGGATCGAACCCACTACCTTGGCGTTACAAGCGCCGTGCTCTACCAGCTGAGCTACAGAGGACCACCTAAATGAAAGAGTGAAAAGAAGGAAGCCTGTACAGAATAAAAAATATTCCAAAACATACATCCTGTTTGCAACAAGGCACTAAAGTAATACTGCAAAAATGTGGCAAAGCAATTAACTTTTTGTCCTGAATAAAAAATATTATGTTTGGAGCAAATCCAATGCAACACATTACTGAGTACCACTCTACATATTCTCAAGCATAGTGGTGGCTGTATCATGTTATAGGTATGCTTGTAATCATTAAGGACTGGAGAGTTTTTCAGGATAAAAAATTAACCGAATGGAGCTAAGCACAGGCAAAATCCTAGAGGAAAACCTGGCTCAGTCTGCTTTCCACCAGAAACTAGGAGATTAATTCACCTTTCAGCAGGACAATAACCTAAAACACAAGGCCGAATCTACACTGGAGTTCCTTGCCAAGAAGACAGTGAATGTTCCTGAGTGGCCTAATTACAGTTTTGACTTAATCTTGCTTGAAAATGTATGGCAAGACCTGAAAATTGTTGTTTAGCAATGATCAACATCCAATTTGACAGAGCTTGAAGAATTTATAAAAGAAAAATGGCAAATGTTGCACAATCCAGGTGTGAAAAGCTCTTAAGAGACTTACCCAGAAAAACTCACAGCTGTAATCGCTGCCAAAAGGAGATTCTGACATGTATTGACTCAGGGTGTTGTATACTTATCTAATCAATATACTGTATATTAGTGCTTCATTTTTCATATTTTATTGTACAAATGTTAGAATCTTTCTTCCACTTTGACATTAGAGTATTTTGATTAGAAAATCACAGTGAAATCCATTTTAATCCCGCTTTGTAACACAACAAAATGTGGAAAAAGTTAAGGGGTGTGAATTCTTTCTGAAAGCACTGTATTAATGTACCTCAGGCATAACACAAGCATATTTTTTAGGTTGCGATGGAGTAAGACAGTTGAACTAAGCCCAGAGGCATTTATAAATTAGACTATATTCTTCAAGAATCAATTGCTATATTATTAATTTAAAGTCCAAAAATGGATGTATACTACCAATCCCAGATTGCCCCTTTAATGTGCCTCAGGCATATTGGGGGCTATGAATGCATTCTAATGTGTGGGATAAATAATCTATTAATGTGGGCTTGTGCTAACTAAAATTGTCCATTCACTACAGGATTTTCCTGCAAACACTTCCTTGTAAAGATGTTGATAAAGATCAAATTTGACCAACATCAGTGGAAAAATGTATACTAATATTTCACTGGCCAAATTTACCAAAATACACCCAAGTATCTGACAACAATGTCCCTGCGTTACAGATATTGATTAGCTTATCGTAATTTGTTGTGATCACTCGGATTCCTTTTCACACCCATGAGGTTCTTCTGACATCTCAATGTGCAATGTTATTGGTGAATCTTGACAGGAAAACACAAGCATCATTGGTGTGGACAGAAAGTTCTATCCGGTTATTTGAAAGGCAATGACATCAACACATTCTCCTTCCTATAAGCATTAGTGTAGAGTTTACCCAGAATCACTCATTGATTTAGGACATATTCTCCAAGCATTTACTGAGAGACCTATTCTCTTAGGATTCGCTCCACTGCACAACGATGATGACCTAAAAGCCAGCTCTAAATGTTCTTTATATTGTTGTCCTCTATACTTCAGGGAGTGACTCATACACAGCCATGAACCTTTCACTTTATGAATGGACGTTAATATCAAATGTGATGAACAACAGAAAGGAGCACGTCTTGTTGTTTGCAGGTGTTTATTAGTTCAAGCAATCATCACATTTTATACATGAAAAATATGATTGTAAATTGATATAAGCCTGAAATATAAGATACCGTGCAATCAGAAAGTATTCACACCCCTTGACTTTCCACATTTTGTTGTGTTACAAAGTGGGATTAAAATTGACTTAATTGTCATTTTTTGAAAATAATTTACACAAAATACTCTGTAAAATCAAATTGGAAGAAAGATTATAACATTTGTAAAAAAAAATTACAATAAAAAAAATAATTAAACTATTGATTAGAGTCAATACATGTTACAATCACCTTTGGCAGCAATTTTATCTGTGTCTTTCTGGGTAAATCTCTAACAGCTTTCCACGCCTGGATTGTGCAACATTTGCCCATTATTCTTTTCAAAATTCTTCAAGCTCTGTCAAATTGGTTGATGATCATTGCTAGACAACCATTTTCAGGTCTTGATTTAGATTTTCAAGCAGATTTAAAACTGTAACTTGGCCACTCTGGAACATTCACTGTCTTCTTGGTAAGCAACTCCAGTGTAGATTTGGCTTTGTGTTTTGTTATTGTCCTGCTGAAAGGTGAATTCATCTCACGTTGTCTGGTGGAAAGCAGACTGAAGCAGGTTTTCCTCTATGATATTGCCTGTGCTTAGTTCCATTACATTTCTTTTTTATCCTGAAAAACTCCCCAGTCCTTAATGATTACAAGCATACCCATAACATGATGCAGCCACCACTATCCTTGAAAATATGGAGAGTGGCACTCAGTAATGTGTTATATTGGATTTGCCCCAAACATAACATTTTGCATTCAGGACAAAAAGTCGATTGCTTTGCCACATTTTTTGCAGTATTACTTTAGTGCCTTGTTGCAAACAGGATGCATGTTTTGGAATATTCTATTTATTCTGTACAGGCTTCCTTCTTTTCACTCTTTTCAGCCATTAAACTCTGTAACTGTTTTTAAGTCACCATTGGCCTCATGGTGAAATCCCTGAGATTCCTTTGTCTCCAACTGAATTAGGAAGGACACCTGTATCTTTGTAGTGACTGGGTGTATTCAAAGTGTAATTAATAATTTCACCATGCTCCAAGGGATATTCAATGTCTGCTTTTTTTTACCCATCTACCAATAGGTGCCCTTCTTTGCGAGGCATTGGAAAACCTCCCTGGTCTTTGTGGTTGAATCTGTGTTTGAAATTCACTGCTCGACTGAGGGAACTTACAGATAATTGTATGTGTGGGGTACAGAGATGAGGTTGTCATTAAAGAATCATGTTAAACAGTATTATTGCACACAGAGTCCATGCAACTCATTATGTGACTTGTTAAGCACATTTTTACTCCTGAACTTATTTAGGCTTGCCATAACGAAGGGGTTGAACACTTATTGACTCAAGACATTTAAGCTTTACATTTTTTATTAATTAGTAAAAAATTCAGAAAACATAATTCTACTTTGACATTATGGGATATTGTGTGTAGGGCAGTGACAAAAAAAATCTAAGTTTAATCAATTTTTAATTCAGGCTATAACACAACAAAATGTAGAACAAGTCAAGGGGTGTAAATACTTTCTGAAAACACTGTATAGTATGATAATGCCTCAATTAATATTTTATAATTTAATGATCAAATTATCATAACCCAGCACCTTGTTTCTGAGGACAAACCCCTACATTATTGGTCCCCCTTGTGAGGACGAGCCTCTACATTACTGGTCCCCCGTGTGGGGACGAGCACCTACATTATTGGTCCCCCGTGTGAGGACAAAGCCCTACAATATACTACATGTTTTCCTTTGGAAGTTTACTTGAGGATTCCCGATCACATGGCATATGAATTCCCCTTATTTGACGTCTCATGCTTTATCCACAGAGGCTTTTACACCACAATTCGTATGACATTTTAGTCATTTAGCAGACGCTCTTATCCAGAGCGACTTACAGGAGCAATTAGGGTTAAGAGCCTTGCTCAAGGGCACATCGATAGATTTTTCACCTAGTCGGCTCAGGGATTAGAATCAGCAACCTTTCGGTTACTGGCACAACGCTCTTAACCACTAAGCTACCTGCCGCCCCTGCATATGACACATGCCATTATCAAATGGTGTCTTCAGAAGCCAAACCTGTAGGAGTTGATAGTGCTGGATGGAGCAGCCTGTCAGTCTGATCAGACAGGTAGCCTCAGTAAACAGGCCAGCATCCAGTTTGATGTTTGACTGCATTAGACTGCAGGACTATCAGTCCTGAGACAGTGCTAAATCTTCTCTGTATCTCTGAGATCCTGTTTGTGTGTGTGTGTGTGTGTGTGTGTGTGTGTGGACGCAGGCTTACAGTGGCTTGCGAAAGTATTCACCCCCCTTGGCATTTTTCCTATTTTGTTGCCTTACAACCTGGAATTAAAATTGATTTTTGGGGGGTTTGTATAACTTTGTATCACTTTCAAGATGCAAACTCTTTTTTATTGTGAAACAAACAAGAAATAAGACAAAAAACTGAAAACTTCAGCGTGCATAACTATTCACCCCCCCAAAGTCAATACTTTGTAGAGACACCTTTTGTCTCTTGGCGTATGTCTCTATAAGCTTGGCACATCTAGCCACTGGGATTTTTGCCCATTCTTCTAGACAAAACAGCTCCAGCTCCGTCAAGTTGGATGTTTTCCGCTGGTGTACAGCAATATTTAAGTCATACCACAGATTCTCAATTGGATTGAGGTCTGGACTTTGACTAGGCCAAGACATTTACATATTTCCCCTTAAACCACTCAAGTGTTGCTTTAGCAGTATGCTTAGGGTCATTGTCCTGCTGGAAGGTGAACCTCCGTCCCAGTCTCAAACCTCTGAAAGTCTGAAACAGGTTTCCCTCAAGACTTTCCCTGTATTTCCATAATTCCTTCAATTCTGACCAGTTTCCCATTCCCTGCCGATGAAAAACATCCCCACCGCATGATGCTGCCACCACCATGCTTCACTGTGCGGATGGTGTTCTCGGGGTGATGATAGGTGTTGGGTTTGCGCCAGACATTTTCCTTGATGGCCAAAAAGCTCAATTTTAGTCTCATCTGACCAGAGTATCTTCTTCCATATGTTTGAGGAGTCTCCCACATGCCTTTTGGCTAACACCAAACGTGTTTGCTTATTTTTTTCTTTAAGCAATGGCTTTATTTTTGGCCACTCTTCCATAAATCCCAGCTCTGTGGCGTGTACGGTTTAAAGTGGTCCCATGGACAGATACTCCAATCTCCGCTGTGGAGCTTTGCAGCTCCTTCAGGGTTATCTTTGGTCTCTTTGTTGCCTCTCTGATTAATGCCCACCTTGCCTGGTCCGTGAGTTTTGGTGGGCGGCCCTCTCTTGGCAGGTTTGTTGTTGTGCCATATTCTTTCAATTTTTGAATAATGGATTTAATGGTGCTCCGTGGGATGTTCAAAGTTTCTGATATTTTTTTATAACCCAACCCTGATCTGTACTTCTCCACAACTTTGTCCCTGACCTGTTTGGAGAGCTCCTTGGTCTTCATGGTGCCGCTTGCTTGGTGGTGCTCCTTGTTTAGTGGTGTTGCAGACTCTGGGGCCTTTCAGAACAGGTGTATATATACTGAGATCATGTGACACTTAGATTGCACACAGGTGGACTTTATTTAACTAATTATGTGACTTCTGAAGGTAATTGGTTTCACCAGATCTTATTTAGGGGCTTAAGAGCAAAGGGGGTGAATACATATGCACGCACCACTTATTTTTTTGAATGATTTGAAACAAGTTATTTTTTTCATTTCACTTCACCAATTTGGACTATTTTGTGTATATCCATTACATGAAATCCAAATAAAAATCAATTTAAATTGCAGGTTGTAATGCAACAAAATAGGAAAAACGCCAAGGGGGATGAATACTTTTGCAAGGCACTGTAATTACATTGTAAATTGCGTCACAGGTCGATAACATAAATACTCCATTGTGTTTATTCGTAGGTAGCTCTCAGACCAGGCAATTTCAATAATTGTGTGGTCTATTATTTCCCTCAGCATCCTCAGTGATCTCACCGCATCATAGTGGACATGTTTACATTCTGTCTGACTGGGTGTAATACACCCCATGATTTCCCACTTTTGGCTAATGTGCAGCACTCATCATCAGAGGTGACTACAGAAAACAGGGCCCCTTTGGCTGAAATGGCCGGCTGAACAAGTTAGTCTAAAGGACGTTTTTTACGGCATGTAGTAAGCATGTACAGTGCCTGGCACAGGTGTTATTGCTGAAAACTTCTGAATAGCATTAGATTATTTAGACATGCAAGCAATGTCAATATACAAAACAAATGACATTATCATCACATTATATTATCATCAAGGGTGAGGTTAAAATTACATGAATTAAAATGAATCCCTGCAAGTAAGATTATCATGAAGCGTTTTCATACAGAGAAATACTAAGGAAGTCGATACCATTTGACTTGTTGACTTGAAGGACGTATGCATGGTAGGTAGGTAAACCCTATTTCTAAATCAGGATGGACTGCTGAGTAATGTGACGGTGATGCATTTGCCCCAAAGGTGTAATTACCCTTGGCTGCTCCATCTTCGTTTTTCCCCAATTGTAATTGAAAGCAATTCAAGCAGTCAGCAACCATTACGATCCCCCTGACATAATCCAATGTCAGATGAACGCTTTTCTTTTTTGTTGTTGTTGCTTTGCTTTGCCGCGGTGAGGAGAATAGGATAAGTGTTTTGTTTTGAGCTTGAAATTAGCTAATCTGGTTTACGAAGTGTACCAACAAGCACTTATCAGAATCCAGTTGTGTTTTACCCACATATATCTTGCTGGAGGCGGTAATGGAAACATGTTGGCTAATCTCAAAGTGTCAGGAGACAAGAGGGAATGCTGGTTGTTTCCTTTGGATCCAAGTCAAACGATTTCTTCTATTTACAACCTTGGCAGAAAAACACAGACACAGAAAGACAAGGTTTTGTCGAACATGATTGACTCCAATGACTGCTGGATGTTCATACAGCTTGGGCTTGCATGACATATATACATTTTTTTATATTATATTTTACATCATTGCCTAGTGCAGGGGTAGGCAACTCTGGTCCTGGAGTGCCATAGTTACTTCATGTTTTTGACTTAATTGACCTGCAAGACCAGGTGTGTTGAATTTAGACAATCACTGAACTGATCAACTAGCATAGTAGCTCAGTGTGGTGCCTAGTTAGGACAAAATCTTGCACTCCAGGAACAGGGTTGCCTACCCCTGGCCTAGTGGATAAAGATCAATTGCCAAAAAAATACGGTAGTTTGATCTCATGGGTGTAAGAGCATCTTACATTTATTTTTGTATTTTCTATGTTATTCTCTTCCAGGCCTCCATGTCCCCACAAACTAACAACTGTTCCCTTAGAGTAAGCAGCACAGCCAGAAACACTCCTCACACTGGCATTGAATCACCCCAGCTTTATTGACCTGCTTAAATATTTCATGGATATCTATGTGGAGTAAATATAGATAGAAGCAGAGATGAGCTCACTGCACATCTATTGATATGAAAACTGACACCAGGAACTGCATGATTCATACTAAAATATGAGCATGGTTTCTCTCTCAACATCAAAAGGAATGAATCACACTATTATATTATGTGCCAGTGCTATATCAGAGTATCCTAATCTGCTTTGAAAAAGGTAACCAATTATCGGAGAAAAATATAATTCAAAATAGTCCTGCTCCAACTCCTCTTGATGGAACATTGTTGGTAATGATTGATAACTTCATTATCAGGCAAATTCAGTTTACCAAAAATGTTATGAAACCATAGGTTCTCTGCAGTTCAACATTATCAAAGTAATACAAGTAATAATTCAGCTTTTTGATTATAAGAGTCAGTCTCTATATTTCACTCACTTCAGCATTTTTTTTTATCCCAACAGAATATCTGCAATGTGGTATGATATAATTCTCTCCAAAGCCAGTTGGTTCCCTATTCACCAAATCCATATGTTAATGTTGTGAGCATGGGCAGATCAGGAACGGGAAATCAATGACTATCTATCTGACTAATCTTGGTTGGTGGCTTTTTGCATCTCTGAATTGAAATACACGGTAAAAATGACACCATGAACGTATATAATTAATTGTGTCTTTATCTTAGATGTGTCAGTTAATAATTTGTCACTATATCTGGGGCTCAATTCCCTTGATGAATTAAAAACAGGATAAGCAATGTATTATTTGAACAGGCCGAGGACTAATGAAGGATCAACTGTGGACATTTCTTAAACCTCATCAATAAAAGGTCATTGAGAGGCATTGACCCATATTGGTGATATATTATATACTGTATTAGTGATTAAATACTCTATATGCTTGTGAAAGGTTGTGAGAGGGAAACGGTATGAAACTCTGTTAACATAAAGAAGTATACAGTGCCTTCGGAAAGTATTCAGACCCCTTGAATTTTTCCACATTTTGTTTCATTACAGCCTTATTCTAAAATGGATATTGTTTAAATTATCCTCAGCAATCTACACACAATACCCCATAATGACAAAGTGAAAACAGTTTTTAAAAAACATTTTTGCAAATAAAAAACAGAAATACATTATTTACATAAGTGTTCAGGCCCTTTGCTATGAGACTCGAAATTGAGCTCAGGTGCATCCCGTTTCCATTGATCATCCTTGAAATGTTTCTACAACTTGATTGGAGTCCAGCTGTGGTAAATTCAATTAATTGGACATGATTTGGAAAGGCACACACCTGTCTATACAAAATGTGGAAAAACTCTTGTCCTTCTAGACCTGTCTGCTGCCTTTGATACAGTGAACCATCAGATCCTCCTCTCCACCCTCTCCGAGCTGGGCATCTCCGGCGCGGCTCACTCCTGGATTGCGTCCTACCTGACCGGTCGCTCCTACCAAGTGGCGTGGCGAGAAGCTGTCTCCGCACCACGTGCTCTCACCACTGGTGTCCCCCAGGGCTCAGTTCTAGGCCCTCTCCTTTTCTCCCTATACACCAAGTCACTTGGCTCTGTCATATCCTCACATGGCCTCTCCTATCATTGCTACGCTGACGATACACAACTAATCTTCTCCTTTCCCCCTTCTGATAACCAGGTGGCGAATCGCATCTCTGCATGTCTGGCCGACATATCAGTATGGATGACGGATCACCACCTCAAAGCTGAACCCTGGCAAGACGGAGCTGCTCTTCCTCCCGGGAAGGACTGCCCGTTCCATGATCTCGCCATCACGGTTGACAACTCCGTTGTGTCCTCCTCCCAGAGTGCGAAGAGCCTTGGCGTGACCCTGGACAACACCCTGTCGTTCTCCGCCAACATCAAGGCGGTGACCCGATCCTGCAGGTTCATGCTCTACAACATTCGGAGAGTACGACCCTGCCTTACACAGGAAGCGGCACAGGTCCTAATCCAGGCACTTGTCATCTCCCGTCTGGATTACTGCAACTCGCTGTTGGCTGGGCTCCCTGCCTGTGCCATTAAACCCCTACAACTCATCCAGAATGCCGCAGCCCGTCTGGTGTTCAACCTTCCCAAGTTCTCTCACGTCACCCCCTCCTCCGCACACTCCACTGGCTTCCAGTTGAAGCTCGCATCCGTTACAAGACCATGGTGCTTGCCTATGGAGCAGTGAGGGGAACGGCACCTCCGTACCTTCAGGCTCTGATCAGTCCCTACACCCAGGCGAGGGCATTGCATTCATCCACCTCTGGCCTGCTGGCTCCCCTTCCTCTGCGGAAGCATAGTTCCCGCTCAGCCCAGTCAAAGCTGTTCGCTGCTCTGGCACCCCAATGGTGGAACAAGCTCCCTCACGACGCCAGGACAGCGGAGTCACTCACCACCTTCCGGAGACATTTGAAACCCCAACCTCTTTAAGGAACACCTGGGATAGGATAAAGTAATCCTTCTACCCCCCCAAAAAAAAAAAAAAAAAGTATAATTGTAAAGTGGTTATCCCACTGGCTATAGGGTGAATGCACCAATTTGTAGTCGCTCTGGATAAGAGCGTCTGCTAAATGACGTAAATGTGCCCTTGAGCAAGGCGCTTAACCCTAATTGCTCCTGTAAGTCGCTCTGGATAAGAGCGTCTGCTAAATGACTAAAATGTAAATGTAAATGTAAATGTAATCCCACAGTTGACAGTGCATGTCAGAGCAAAAACCAAGCCATGAGGTCGAAGGAATTGTCCGTAACGCTCCGAGACAGGATTGTGTCGAGTCACAGATCTGGAGAAGAGTACCAAAAGATTTCTGCAGCGTTGAAGGTCCCCAAGAAAACAGTGGCCTCTATCATTCTTAAATGGAAGAAGTTTGGAACCGCCCGGCCAAACTGAGCAATCGGGGGAGAAGGGTCTTGGTCAGGGAGGTGACCAAGAACCCAATGGTCACTCTGACAGAGCTCCAGAGTTCCTCTGTGGAGATGGGAGAACCTTCCAGAAGGACAACCATCTCTGCAGCACTCCACCAATCAGGCCTTTATGGGGTAGAGTGGCCAGACGGAAGCCAATCGTCAGTAAAAGGCACATGACAGTCCGCTTGGAGTTTGCCAAAAGGCACCTAAAGACTCTCAGATCACGAGAAACAAGATTCTCTGCTCTGATGAAACCAAGATTGAACTCTTTGGCCTGAATGCCAAGCGTCACGTCTGGAGGAAACCTGGCACCATCCCTACGGTGATGCATGGTGGTGGCAGCATCATGCTGTGGGGATCTTTTTCATTGGCATGGACTGGGAGACTAGTCAGGATTGAGGGAAAGATGAACGGAGCAAAGTACAGAGAGATCCTTGATGAAAACCTGCTCCAGAGCGCTCAGGATCTCAGACTGGGGCGAAGGTTCACCTTCCAACAGGACAACGACCCTAAGCACACAGCCAAGACAACGCAGGAGTGGCTTCGGGACAAGAATCTGAATGTCCTTGAGTGGCCTAGCCAGAGCCCGGACTTGAACCTGATCGAACATCTATGGAGAGACAGAAAAATAGCTGTGCAGTAAAGCTCCCCATCCAACCTGACCGAGCTTGAGAGGATCTGCAGAGAAGAATTGGAGAAACTCCCCAAATACAGGTGTGCCAAGCTTGTAGCGTCATTCCCAAGACGACTTGAGGCTGTAATCGCTGCCAAAGGTGCTTCAACAATGTACTGAGTAAAAGGTCTGAATACTTATGTAAATGTAATATTTCAGTTTTTTTGTTTTTAATAAATTAGCAACACTTTCTAAAAACCTGTTTTTGCTTTGTCATTATGGGGTATTGTGTGTAGATTGATGAGGGGGAAAAAACTATTTAATCAATTTTAGAATAAGGCTGTAACCTAACAAAATGTGGGAAAAGTCAAGGGGTCTGAATACTTTCCGAAGGCACTGTACATGGAGCTGAAAACAAAGCCAGACGCTACAAATAGATCCATGAGACCATAGTTTATACAGAGAAAAATACATGGATTACTCATTTTATTCCCATAGACTATAACATGATCCTAAAATAAATGTTTAGACAGTAAAATATGCTGTATATTTGACCTTCAATTTCAACACTTTCAATCCAATCCATTTTGAGTTATTTTTCAAGAACAAACTGTGTGAACATTAAATAAACAAGGCCTGCACAGAGTCAACTACTTAGTGTCCCTGCAAATTGAGCTTTCCCCACCACCACCACCGTCTTCAAAGTTGTTAATTGGCAAAAGAAGTTGAAGGAGCTCAGAGACTGTTAGCCTCAGCAGTTACCAAAGTAGATGAGCTCCCTGCTAATAACCACCAGGCCCACCAATTTGACTTTACACAGCACTTCAAAGCACACACCCTACATTCAATACTGCTAACTAAATATGGCACTTTAATATGAGCCCTGCATACATCTTAATGTGAGGAACAGTCAAGAAAATTATATGCATTTCAGTGCATTATACCTGTACTGTATTTTGTTACAGTAAATTATATTTATAGTTAGACATGTCATAATCTGAAATAGGTCATGTTATGTTAAATGAACTGTACAGAATGGATGGTTTGATTTTGTCCAAATGTAAGACTTATGAATTCACATTGGAGATGAACACCCCAGAAGTGGAGATGAACACCCCAGAAATCCATACTTGCTGAAAAGAGTTCACCCCCCTCAACACCTTTTCACATCAAAAACAGAGCACTCAGTATCTTTTGCTGCCATTGTAATTAACCCAAGTGTTCATCAAGTAATCCTCACTCAGCCAGCCAGCCAGAAAGCCAAGGTCGAACTCCTGACCCAGTGCCACGTTCTGTGACCTTATGCATTAAAGTTATAATAGCTGGGATGAAGTTAGCTTAAGCATACATAGTGGAAAATGACAGGTTTGATGCTATACTAATGGTACTTCCTGACACAGTCCAGAAAAACACAGGGTCTGATGCACACAGCCGTATTCTAAAATTGATTACATTGTTTCTTTCCTCATCAATCTACACATAACTCCCCATAATGACACAGCAAAAACAGATTTGTAGACGGAAATATCACATTTACATAAGTATTCAGACCCTTTACTCAGTACTTTGTTGAAGCACCTTTGGCGGCGATTAGAGGCTCGAGTCTTCTTGGGTGTGAAGCTTGGCACACCTGTATTTGGGGAGTTTCTCCCATTCTTCTCTGAAGATCCTCTCAGGCTCTGTCAGGTTGGATGGGGAGCGTCACTGCACAGCTATTTTCAGGTCTCTCCAGAGATATTAGATCGGGTTAAAGTCTGGGCTCTAGCTGGGCCACTTATGGACATTCAGAGTCTTGTCCCGAAGCCTGTCCTGCGTTGTCTTGGCTGTGTGCTTAGGGTCATTGTCCTGTTGGAAGGTGAACCTTGGCCCCAGTCTGAGGTCCTGAGCGCTCTGGAGCAGGTTTTCATCAAGGATCTCTCTGTACTTTGCTCCGTTCATCTTTCCCTTGATCCTGACTAGTCTCCCAGTCCATGCCGCTGAAAAACATCCTCACAGCATGATGCTGCCACCTCCATGCTTCACCGTAGGGATGGTGCCAGGTTTCCTCCAGATGTGATGCTTGGCATTCAGGCCAAAGAGTTGAATCTTGGTTTCATCAGACCAGAGAATCTTGTTTCTCATGGTCTGAGAGTCCTTTACGTGCCTTTAGGCAAACTCCAAGCGGGCTGTCATGTACCTTTTACTGAGGAGTGGCTTCCATCTGGCAACTCTACCATAAAGGCCTGATTGGTGGAGTGCTGCAGAGATGGTTGTCCTTCTGGAAGGTTTTCCCATCTCCACAGAGGAACTCTGGAGCTCTGTCATAGTGACCATCGGGTTCTTGGTCAGCTCCCTGACCAAGGCCCCTCTCCCCCGATTGCTCAGTTTGGCTGGGTGGTTCCAAACTTCTTCCATTTAATAATGATGGAGGCCACTGTGTTCTTGGGGACCTTCAATGCTGCAGAAATGTTTTGTTACCCTTCCCCAGATCTGTGCCTTGACACAATCCTGTCTCTGAGCTCTACGGACAATTCCTTCGACCTCTTGGCTAGGTTTTAGTTTTGACATGCACTGTCAACTGTGGGACATTATATAGACAGGTGTGTGCCTTTCCAAATCATGTCCAATCAATTGAATTTACCACATGTCGACTCCAATCAAGTTGTAGAAACATCTCAAGGATGATCAATGGAAACAGGATGCACCCAATTTCGAGTCTCATAGCAAAGGGTCTGAAAACATATGTAAAAAATTGTTTTAATACATTTGCAAAAAAAATCTTCAAACCTCTTTTCGCTTTGTCATTATTGGTTACTGTGTGTAGATTGATGAGGAATTTTTAGAATAAGGCTGTAATGTAACAAAATGTGGAAAAGGGGAAGGGGTCTGAATACTTTCTGAATGCACTGTTCATGTTCACGTCTATGTATACATCACTGCAATCTGCCAGGCAATATTTTTAACATGATTTCTGAAAACATCCCAACTTTACAGTATATAAAGTAGATTGGTAGAATAAGAAATAATAGAGGATACATATTTTTCAAGATTTAGTTATCCTTTCTTTTGCAAAGACAAACACCACAATCTGGAAGTCAGAATAAAGGTGTAAACAGCTTTATATACAGTGGGGGAAAAAGTATTTAGTCAGCCACCAATTGTGCAAGTTCTCCCACTTAAAAAGATGAGAGAGGCATGTAATTTTCATCATAGGTACACGTCAACTATGACAGACAAAATGAGGAAAAAAAATCCAGAAAATCACATTGTAGGATTTCTTATGAATTTATTTGCAAATTATGGTGGAAAATAAGTATTTGGTCAATAACAAAAGTTTCTCAATACTTTGTTATATACCCTTTGTTGGCAATGACACAGGTCAAACGTTTTCTGTAAGTCTTCACAAGGTTTTCACACACTGTTGCTGGTATTTTGGCCCATTCCTCCATGCAGATCTCCTCTAGAGCAGTGCTGTTTTGGGGCTGTCGCTGGGCAACACGGACTTTCAACTCCCTCCAAAGATTTTCTATGGGGTTGAGATCTGGAGACTGGCTAGGCCACTCCAGGACCTTGAAATGCTTCTTACGAAGCCACTCCTTCGTTGCCCGGGTGGTGTGTTTGGGATCATTGTCATGCTGAAAGACCCAGCCACGTTTCATTTTAAATACCCTTGCTGATGGAAGGAGGTTTTCACTCAAGATCTCACAATACATGGCCCCATTCATTCTTTCCTTTACACGGATCAGTCGTCCTGGTCCCTTTGCAGAAAAACAGCCCCAAAGCATGATGTTTCCACCCCCATGCTTCACAGTAGGTATGGTGTTCTTTGGATGCAACTCAGCATTCTTTGTCCTCCAAACACGACGAGTTGAGTTTTTATCAGTGGTCTTGTATGTCTTCCATTTCCTAATAATTGCTCCCACAGTTGATTTCTTCAAACCAAGCTGCTTACCTATTGCAGATTCAGTCTTCCCAGCCTGGTGTAGGTCTACAATTTTGTTTCTGGTGTCCTTTGACAGCTCTTTGGTCTTGGCCATAGTGGAGTTTGGAGTGTGACTGTTTGAGGTTGTGGACAGGTGTCTTTTATACTGATAACAAGTTCAAACAGGTGCCATTAATACAGGTAACGAGTGGAGGACAGAGGAGCCTCTTAAAGAAGAAGTTACAGGTCTGTGAGAGCCAGAAAGCTTGCTTGTTTGTAGGTGACCAAATACTTATTTTCCACCATAATTTGCAAAGAAATTCATTAAAAATCCTACAATGTGATTTTCTGGATTTTTTTCTCTCAATTTGTCTGTCATAGTTGACGTGTACCTATGATGAAAATTACAGGCCTCTCTCATCTTTTTAAGTGGGAGAACTTGCACACTTGGTGGCTGACTAAATACTTTTTTCCCCACTGTATGTGTTAGTCCCATCCCACTGACACAGTGGACTAATTCAGGGATAACACTCCAAAGCTCCCAGGATTGATCTCCGCTTGCGACTATCAACAAAATATGGTAAAACTATGTTTGTACAATAAATGTTTAATAAAATGTGATTCCAAAGAATTGTCATATGTGTTTCTACATGGCTTGTTGTACAAATAACTTCCTCAACAATAAGATAATACTAACACATGTCAGAAACCTCCATGGACTGTTCAAAATGTAATTATATCATTCTGGGAACATAGGAAAACATTCAAAGAACATTAAGGGAATGTTTTGTGCACCCTGAAACAAAGTAAGAATGTCATAATCACTAGACAGATTTTGTGTTTTGGGAACCTACAGTGCCTTCAGAAACGATTCATATCCCTTGACTTATTCCACATGTTGTTGTGTTACAGCCTGATTTCAAAATTGATTAAATGGATACACCTGCTCATTCAAGGATTTTTCTTTATTTTTACTATTTTCTACATTGTAGAATAATAGTGAAGACAACAAAATTATGCAATAACACATATGGAAACATATAGTAACCAAAAAAGTGTTAAACAAATCAAAATATATTTGAGATTTGAGATTCTTCAAATAGCCACCCTTTGCTTGATGACAGCTTTGCACACTCTTGGCATTCTCTCAACCAGCTTTATGAGGTAGTCACCTGGAATGCATTTCAACTAACAGGTGTGCCTTCTTAAAAGTTAATTTGTGGAATTTCTTTCCTTCTTAATGCGTCAGTTGTGTTGTGACATGTTGGGGTAAAAGACCAAGTCCATATTATGGCAAGAACAGCTCAATCAAGCAAAGAGAAACGACAGTCCATCATTACTTTAAGACATGAAGGTCAGTCAATACGGAACATTTCAAGAACTTATAAAGTTTCTTCAAGTGCAGTCGCAAAAACCATTAAGCGCTATGATGACACAGGCTCTCATGAGGACTGCCACAGGAAGACCCAGAGTTACCTCTGCTGCAGAGGATACGTTCATTAGAGTTACCAGCCTCAGAAATTGCATCCCAAATAAATGCTTCACAGAGTTCAGGAAATAGACACATGTCAACATCAACTGTTCAGAGGAGACTGTGTGAATCAGGACTTCATGGTCGAATTGCTGCAAAGAAACAACTACTAAAGGACACCAATGAGAAGAAGAGACTTGCTTGGGCCAAGAAACATGAGCAATGGACATTAGACCGGTGGAAATGTGTCCTTTGGTCTGGAGTCCAAATTGAAGATAGCCCTATTTGGTAAAAGACCAAGTCCATATTATGGCAAGAACAGCTCAATTAAGCAAAGAGAAATGACAGTCCATCATTACTTTAAGACATGAAGGTCAGTCAATACGGAACATTTCAAGAACTTTTAAAGTTTCTTTAAGTGCAGTCGCAAAAACCATCAAGCGCTATGATGACACAGGCTCTCATGAGGTCCGCCACAGGAATTAAAGAGCCAGAGTTACCTCTGCTGCAGATGATAAGTTCATTAGAGTTACCAGCCTCAGAAATTGCAGCCCAAATAAATGCTTCACAGAGTTCAGGTAACAGACACATCTCAACATCACCTGTTCAGAGGAGACTGTGTGAATCAGGCCTTCATGGTCGAATTGCTACAAAGAAACAACTACTAAAGGACACCAATGAGAAGAAGAGACTAGCTTGGGCCAAGAAACACGAGCAATGGACATTAGACTGGTGGAGATTTGTCCTTTGGTCTGGAGTCCAAATTGGAGATTGTTGGATCCAGCCGCCGTGTCTTTGTGAGATGTGGTGTGGGTACACGGATGTGGATCTCCGCATGTGTATTTCCCACAGTAATGCATGGAGGAGGAGGTGTTATGGTGTGGGGGTGCTTTGCTGGTGACACTGTCTGTGATTTATTTAGAATTCAAGGCACACATAACCAGCATGGCTACCACAGCATTCTGCAGTGATACGCCATCCCATCTGGTTTGGGCTTAGTGGGACTGACCCAACACACCTCCAGGCTGCGTACGGGCTATTTGACCAAGAAGGAGAGTGATGGAGTGCTGCATCAGATGACCTGGCCTCCACAATCCTCCGACCTCAACCAAATTGAGATGGTTTGGGATGAGTCGGACCGCAGAGTGAAGGAAAAGCAACCAACAAGTGCTCAGCATCTGTGGGAACTCCTTCAAGACTGTTTGAAAAGCATTCCAGGTGAAGCTGGTTGAGAGAATGCCAAGAGTGTGCAAAGCTGTCATCAAGGCAAAGGGTGGCTATTTGAAGAATCTCAAATGTAAAATATATTTGGATTTGTGCAACACTTTTTGGGTTACTACATGATTAGATGTGTTATTTCATTGTTTTGATGTCTTCACTATTATTCTACAATGTAGAAAATAGTAAAGATAAAGAAAAACCCTTGAATGAGTAGGTGTTCTAAAATTTTTGACCTGTAGTGAAGGAAAAGCAACCAACAAGTGCTCAGCATCTGTGGGAACTCCTTCAAGACTGTTTGAAAAGCATTCCAGGTGAAACTGGTTGAGAGAATGCCAAGAGTGTGCAAAGCTGTCATCAAGGCAAAGGGTGGCTATTTGAAGAATCTCAAATGTAAAATATATTTGGATTTGTGCAACACTTTTTGGGTTACTACATGATTAGATGTGTTATTTCATTGTTTTGATGTCTTCACTATTATTCTACAATGTAGAAAATAGTAAAGATAAAGAAAAACCCTTGAATGAGTAGGTGTTCTAAAACTTTTGACGTGTAGTGAAGGAAAAGCAACCAACAAGTGCTCAGCATCTGTGGGAACTCCTTCAAGACTGTTTGAAAAGCATTCCAGGTGAAGCTGGTTGAGAGAATGCCAAGAGTGTGCAAAGCTGTCATCAAGGCAAAGGGTGGCTATTTGAAGAATCTCAAATGTAAAATATATTTGGATTTGTGCAACACTTTTTGGGTTACTACATGATTAGATGTGTTATTTCATTGTTTTGATGTCTTCACTATTATTCTACAATGTAGAAAATAGTAAAGATAAAGAAAAACCCTTGAATGAGTAGGTGTTCTAAAACTTTTGACCTGTAGTGTAAGTATTCACACCCTTGTGTCCTTTGGCGGTGATTACAGCTGTCAGTCTTTTTTGGTAAGTCTGAATGAGCTTTGCACACCTGGATTGTACAATATTCTTATTTTAAATTCTTCAAGCTCTGTCAAGTTGATTGTTGATCATTTCTAGACAGCCAGTTGCAAGTCTTGCCATAGATTTTCAAGCCGATTTAAGTCAAAACTGTAACTAGGCCACACAGGAACATTCCATTTTGTCCTGGTAAGCAACTCCAGTGTAGATTTGGCATTGTGTTTTAGGTTATTGTCCTGCTAAAAGGTAAATGTGTCTCTCAGTGTCTGTTGAAAAACAGACAACTAGGTTTTCCTTTAGGATTTTGCCTTTGCTTATAGCTGTATTCCATTTATTGTTATCCTAAAAAACTCCCTAGTCCTTGTCAATGACAAGCATATCCATAACATGATGCAGCCACCACCATGGTTGAAAGTATGAAGAGTGGTACTCAGTGATGTGTTGTGTTGGATTTGCCCCAAACAATGCTTTGTTTTCAGGACACAAAGTTCATTTCTTTGCACATTTTTTGCAGTATTACTTACGTGCCTTGTTGCAAACAGGATTCATGTTATGGAATATTTTTATTCTGTGCAGGCTTCCTTCTTTTCACTCTGTCATTTAGGTTAGTATTATGGAGTAACTACAATTTTGTTGATCCATCCTCCGTTTTCTCATATCTCAACCATTAAACTCTGTAACTGTTTTAAAATCCCCATTGGACTCATGGTAAAATCCCTGAGCAGTTTCCTTTCTCTCCGCCAACTGAGTTAGGAAGGACGCCTGTATCTTTGTAGTGACTGGGTGTATTGATACACCATCCAAAGTAATTAATAACTTCTCCATGCTCAAAGGGATATTCAGCGTCTGTTTTTTTGTTGTTGTTTTTTTTACACATCTACCAATAGGTGCACTTATTTGTGAGGCATTGAAAAACCTCTTTGTGGTTGAATCTGTCCTTGAAATTCACTACATTACAGATAATTTTATGTGTGGGGTACAGAGATGGGGTAGTCATTCAAACATCATGTTAACCACTATTATTGAACACGGAATGAGTCCATGCAACTTATTATGCGATTTATTAAACACCTTTTTACGTATTGAATACTTATTGACAAGACATTTCAGCTTTGAATGTATTTTTCTCTTGTCATCCACACAATGTTCCCACAACCTAAAGAAATGTTTTAGGAACTTTCAAAGAACATAAAATATGTATTCTGGATTATTTTTTGCAATATCAGGCCAATGTTTTTTCAACCTAATAGAAACATTGTAACTATCATTACAACGGGACAGTGTTTGTGTTTTGGGAACATATCTCTTGTCATGTCCCCACAATGTTACCACCAGACTGTTCCCACAACATAATAAAGAACCTTTAAAAAACAGACTAAATGTGTTCTGGGAATGTTCTTGCAACATCAGGCGAATGCTTTATACAAAGATTGGATAATCATCAGCACAACTGGACAGTTTTTGTGTTATGAGAACATTTTCCGCAATATAATGAATGTTCTGGGAACTTTCACGGAACCAATTTTGGTTTGCTGGGTAGTCTGTAGTGTTCATGCATGGTCTACTACTCAGCTGCCACAAAAGACAGATAGGTATCTCCATATGTCTAAACACATTACCCATTCATTTAGCATCCAATAGACACTGTCATACTGTATATGTGTGTAAGTGGCTGTATGAACCCTGTGTCCCATGGGGCAAAGCCTGGTCATTAACCCTTCTGGGAGGGGTGCTTTCCTTTTATCACCAAGACCCGGTCCAATAAATCAAAACCGAAGGGAAATTGGATAAGTCCTATATTTGCAGAGATATTAATTTTGTTTTTGACTTTTAGAGATATACTATAGTAGCTGGTTTCAACTGTGAAGTGCCAAATGGTCCTATAAAACAAAAGTGGTTCTCAAATCATACACACCACAGCCCTGAAGACAGAACGACTTTAAAGCCACATTTCCATCTATGTAAGTAATGACATAATAGAACAGGGTGAACAAGTTTTCAATAATATGCTGTAATTATGAGTATAGCGTATGGAAAATGTAAGCAGTCTTTTCTTTGATGGCAAATGCATAAAAAATACATTGATTGTATTTATCTTGACAGTTCAGTACAAATGCCAGGCACTGTACGCCTACAGATGCTACAAAGTGGAGTTGGAATGAGATTCTGCAGCATTGCAGACTGCAGATCATTCTCCCATAAGAAATAGAATGTAAGCTACAGTGATGCTGTGAAAAAACAAACATTGCATTAGTAGTTTACTTGCTGAGGGCAAGTGACTCCATGAAATTTCACACATTGATTATTTCTAAATGCTATTTCCTTCTACAGATTCAAAACTAATTAGTGTGATTACATATATTTTTTCTATGTTAAAAGCAACAATTTTAGCCATTTACTTTAACTAGGGGCTTATTAAAGAGCTAGGTTGCCAGTATTGTCTTTCTGTGTTAGCTAGCTTGATAATTAAACACAGGTCACAGACATTATATGAATTGAATCCAATTAAATAAGCAGAAATCACAAATACATTCATAACAGTCAATGCAGTTTCATCAACTCTAACTACAGAATGTAGCCTCACTGGCCTGTAACTTGTTAGTTACACTCAATAGGATCTTGCTGCAGACTCTCATTCCCCAGGACTGTCTCAAAATTGTAAAAAAAGTTCATGATTTAACCATGATCACTCTGAAAGCATGTAGTCAACAATTCTCAAATGTCCTTTGCAATAAATATAAACACAACAAGCCACCTAATGCATTCTGCACCATTTGAAAATATACTGTACATGTAACTGGCCATTTCGGGGTCCAAAAAGCGGAAAGCTTTTAAACTACAGTATATTTCGGAGAAGGAAATCATTGCTCTCTCAGATGTTCCATGTGTCACTTCACAAATCCATCAAAATTAGATGTTCCCACATGCATTCCTCCTATAATGATTTTACGTGTCTCTCTTATTCAATACATCTCTATGGCTGGCACAATACAATAGACAGAGAGAGAAATCAATACACTACGTCTAGCTTCAAACTTTCACTAATTAGTGCCACAATTCAAACAGGTGATAAGAAAAAAAACATCTGACAACAAAAATAAAATAAATTACTTCCTGGAAATGATTCATATCACCAAATTTGATGATCTAAATGTGTATTTGCTATGCATGAAAGATGGGAGCAGGCAGGGGAGCAGAAGTGCTGCATGTAGTGTAACCTTTTTAATCTATTGTGATTGCGTTCACGCTTGGCTGAGGAGTCGCAGGAGGCCGCCAGCATGTTTACAGCAGGGAGGCTGGGCAAGCCTAACTGTGAGGAAGTCATGTGCCTTTTACCTCAAAAAAGTTAGCAGACGGCCTGGTTGTATCCTAAATGGCACCCTATTCCCTACATAGTGCACTACTTTTGACTAGAGCCCTATGGGCCCTAGTCAAAAGTAGTGCCCTATATAGGTATTAGGGTGCCATTTGGGATGCATTCCTGTCTTCTTCAGGATGCTTCCGCTCATCTCAGCCTATAAGCTGGAGGAGGAAAGCTGCTTGGGGGGCATTAAGCAGGGATATGTTCTGAGGTCAGGAGTCAGATAAGAGGAAGAATCACTTGAGGGGGTTTTAACAAAGCAGATTTGTTTGGCTTACACAATAAGAAATTCCTGCAAACTGGTAGGGCCCTATTGCAATGAAAATGAGGGAGGGAGAGAATGAGGAGGGAGGGAGGGAGAGAAGGAGGTAGGGAGAGGGAGGAAGGGAGGGGGAGAGAGGGAGGAGGGAGGGAGAGAAGGAGGAGGGAGGGGGAGGGAGAGAAGGAGGAGGGAGGGAGGGAGGGAGGGGGGAAGAGGAGGCACATGACTAAGTTATCTCCAAGCAGTGTTTACCACAAATCCCTTAATAGATCTTGGCAGTGTCTAACACTCAGCGATAGGGCTGCTTTAGGGGTTTCATTGGCCGTGCGCATGTCTTTGGTGTTCAGGCTGAATTTACCTGTTGGGCCTCAGAAGTGAGAAGGAAGATGGTGTCTTTCTTGTATTTCCCGGTGTCCTTGTATTATGCAGTATGCGGTTTTATTCAACATGAGAGGACAAAACACTTTGTCAACTAAGCAGTTCATATCCTGAAAGTTAAGAGCAATAAAAAAATCTAATAATTTACCCCTTTCAATTAGTTTCGTAATATTTGATATCGCACCTTCTTGGAGCAAGTTGAGAAAAGGTCTTGTGTCTGGTAATTAGTTGTTAACATGGAAGGGAGAGGTTATTGAGACCTTGTGGTCCAGTAGTCACAACATCCACATGCATAATAAAACCATTGCTAAAAACTCCTAAGAACTTATAAATATCGTAGATTCACTCGTTTTTGCCTAACCATGAAGACATTTAGACATAAGTGCAGCCTATATCAGGGGTTCTCAAACTTTTTGGATCCAGGGCTTCCTGTTGAGACAGCAAATTAATCAGGGACCCCCTCATAATCAGTAGACAACTCGAGTGAGATAAAAATAGCATGCAAGGAGTTTTACTTTGACTTCGGCAAAGTTGTCATGGGGCAGAGAGATGTTTTGTTGTTGCAGCTGTCCTACAATTCTACATATTTTCTAATGAGGCAGATCATTTTTTTACAAGAAGTATTGAGAATTAGTGGAGTACTGTGGATACCAATATGCCTCTGAGACTCCCAGCCCAGGGTTAAGAACCGAAATTGTAGATGAATAATATTACATTGTACACTCTAAAAAGAAAAGGTTCCTGGAGTATCCTTTAGGGGTTCTTCAAATTGAAACTGTGGGGGAACCCTTTAAAAGGGTTCATTAAGGAACCCCTTTTAATGGGTAGTCGAATAACCTTTTGAAGGACCTTTTGGGGTACATTTTTGAACTATTATTAATAATAATACGCATAACAATAACAACAATATCACAATATTTTAGTTCTAAGTGTTTATTATGATTTTTGTGGCAAAGCAGAATAAAAAAAATCCAGCAGAACCCCAAGTCCAATGGTTATCCTCTGGCATGTTGATGTTAATGTGTTCATGTTCTCCGGATCCATAGCCAGAATGATTTTGCAGTGCATGGTGATCGAACAGGTTTCCTGTTATATTCATCAGAGGTGTAGGGAGGGTGAAGTCTGATTAACAAAACATGCACATGACAGTATTCATACCTTGGTTTTTGTGGTGAATGTGAATGCAGAAAACTGTTTTGATAATGGTTTTCATACACATACCTTGTCCTATGGGATATTCATTGACGAGGTAAGGAAGGAGGATGGTAAATGTGATCTGCATAACATACCAATACCAATTGACATACTTTGTATGCCTCCTTGTCTGTATACCTGCAGACACAGACAGAAAAGTGATCAGTTCAGTCATCTGCACCAAATACAGCTAGCCTTCAACATATTCTTATAGGCTACATATTCTTACCTCTTTGTTGATTGATATCCAATGAATTGTGTCCATTTTCTCTTTTAGAAAGATTTCAAAAATATGAAAAATAGATGTTATCATCATAAAACAATATCAATTTAGATCTTTCAAGGGACAAATCTTACCTTAAATTGAGGAGATCTTTACATTTTTCAGTTAATTGCCTGCACCTGCTGTCCTTTCAAATTCAAATCCTGCAAGAAGCTCCACCAACTAAGGATGTTCCTCGATGAACCACACCTCCTATGGGGTTCTTGGAATAACCTTTTGGGGGCCATTTTCAGTGCCAAGAACCCTTTGAGGATCATAGAAGAACCCTTGTTGAACCCCTAATTTTCTGAGTGTATTGTATTATACCCTAGAAACTTATTCCATGGATCCCATGGTCAGAATTATTTTAATCTGTTGTTGTTAGTAATTTTCATAATATATATATATTGAGATCTCTCCAGACCCCACTTTGAGAACCTCTGAACTATATTACTCTATATATAATACTAACCAAAATTAAGTCTACTAGCTAACATATAAACCATTAACAAACGTATGGTGTATGTTAACACTATAACCGCTGGGCCTCGAGGGACCCCCCTTCTCAAATGTATTAATTACACTGTAAGAATGTTGCAGTCAGAATGACTGCTCATTAGCTTGAAGGGGGGTCCCTCGAGGCCCAGCGGTTATAGTGTTAACATACACCATACGCATGTAAAAACAAAAAAACACTATAAATTGTGTATTTGTTACAACTATGAAACAGAAAGCATATGTGTTAGAACACAAGTAACAGCTTATTTTCATAATGACAAAATAAAATACCCCAACCACCAAGACCAGTCAAATGATGAAAACATCAGTAGCCTAAACATCATTCTAAGTGCCAAGTGGCCTTGATAAATAGTGAAAATCAGCACAAAAACATGAATGGCATTATAATGAATATAAGTGTCGATTTGACACCAGTCAGTTATTGTCAGCTGTGCTTACATTGTGTGTGTCTTCACGCAATTGAATCACTTGGATTTCATTTAGCTGTTATCCCTTGTCCTAACAGTTGGATTTCATTTAGCTGTTATCCATTGTCCTAACAGTTGACACACATTTTCAGAACATTCACTTGCTTGACAGACTTTGACATACCTTTGTTTGGTTGTAGTGCATAATAGTCTCTGGTTTTCTGTTGATTGTGTCCCCATTGTCTTGTATTCTTTGTGGAGTACAACAGCTGTACAAGTGTCTTATTTTGTGAAGAGGGCGGGAGCTCCCATTTCACTTTGTTCATGGTGCCAGCCAGGCTTGTTTTCTTTGCAAGCAACTTGTTTGCCAGTGACAGTGAAGTGAAGAAATTGTCCATGGTGACATTTCTCCCCATGCCAACGTAAGGTTCCACAAGACTCATCACCACACTCACTCACCCGCTGCCCGATGTGGATATTTTTCCAGATATTGAAAGCCTTTCAGCATGTACAATTACACACGCTCTCACTGTGTAGGCCAGAGTAGACTGATAAGACTGCTTGGATTCGGTGGACTGATACAGGGTACATACCATTTTGATATTAGAATTAGAACAGATCAATACAATAGAATGGCCCGCCCTGTTCTTCATTCACAATTGGTGATTACATAATTATGCATCCTTTGCTTCCCCTCGCTAATCAACTCACCCATTCTCCCCCTTTCTCCTCAACATACTTTACTTAATTAATTTAATCTGTTGTTATAGGTGTGAAATTATTTTCAGTAGTTTAGGTTGAGTTTCTAGGCAATTATTGGGGTGATTATAAGCTGGGCAATGCACTTTCAATTGTCGGGAGAAGGAGCGGAGCAGGCCCTACTGTCGGGAGAAGGAGGGGCAACAGGGGGAAACCATTCCAAAAATGACATGGCTCCAGTTCTGTTTGTGATATTAACATTCTAACAATGACAGTGTGATATATAGACTTATTTAGGAAAAGTCAAGGACGGAGGGGTTCATGATCAGTCAAAACGACTGCTTTAGCAGTTCTAGTGCTAAAGGGGAAGCTGGGCATCCTGTTGTGTAGATTGCAGAGATGTATTTGTCCACTTCTCTGGTCTGGAAGGGTATATACCAGGGTTCCCCAACTGGCGACCGAGGGCCAAATTTGGAACGTGGGTGGTTTTATTTGCCCCACCCCAAGTCTTCTGAGCAAAAAATTACAATAAATATCAAAAATGAAATTATATATATATATACACACACACAGTACATACACAGTGCATTCGGAAAGTATTCAGACCCTTTCACTTTTTCCACATTTTGTTACGTTACAGCCTTATTCTAAAATTGATTAAATTAACTTTGAGCTCAGGTATATCCTGTTTCCATTACTGAATACTGAATACTTATGTAAATGTGACATTTCCGGGGTTTTTTAAAACATTTTTTTAATACATTTGCAAAAATGTCTAAAAACCAGTTTTGGCTTTGTCATTATGGGGTGTTGTGTGTAGATTGACTAGGGGGAAAAAAACAATTTAATCAATTTTAGAATAACGCTGTAACGTAACAAAATGTGCTAAAAGTGAAGGGGTCTGCATACTTTTTTTTTTGAAAAGCTCCAAATGATTTTAATTTAGGAAATTTGAAATTATTATGTTTTAATCAAATATCATATCTGTTTGGGCTTCTTGTGGTCAATTTGCGGTCTACAAATTATTTGTAATTATGTTATGGCCCTCCGACTATCCGGTCAAGAAAAAAATCTACTTGATGATCCCTGGTATGTACAGTAACACTGTGAAACCTCCTGGATGTTATAAAAGCCTCTGTCTGACATTGGCCCTCCTTAGGTGGAAAACTCTGCCAGGGACCAGTCTTAATGACTGTCCTTGGGGAGCATGAAATCCACCCCATTATGTCTGAGGCCTCCTGACATCCCTCTGCTTATGTGAGCCATCCCCAGCCCCTAGTCCCAGCCTCTAGCATCAGCTCCCTACCCCCAGCCCCTAGTGCCAGCCTCCAGCCTCAGCTCCCTATCCCCAGCCCCTAGTCCCAGCCCCAGCTCCCTATCCCCAGCCCCTAGTCCCAGCCTCTAGCATCAGCTCCTTATCCCCAGCCCCTAGTCCCAGTCCCAGCTCCCTATCCCCAGCCCCTAGTCCCAGCCTCCAGCCTCAGCTCCCTATCCCCAGCCCCCTAGTCCCAGCCCCAGCTCCCTATCCCCAGCCCCTAGTCCCAGCCTCCAGCCTCAGCTCCCTATCCCCAGCCCCTAGTCCCAGTCCCAGCTCCCTATCCCCAGCCCCTAGTTCCAGGCCCCAGCCTCAGCTCCCTACACCCAGCCCCTAGTTTCAGCCCCCAGCCTCAGCTCCCTATCCCCAGCCCCTAGTTCCAGGCCCCAGCCTCAGCTCCCTATCCCCATCCCCAGCCCCTAGTCCCAGGCCCCAGCCTCAGCCCCCTATCCCCATCCCTATCCCCATCCCCAGCCCCTAGTCCCAGGCCCCAGCCTCAGCCCCCTATCCCCATCCCTATCCCAATCCCTATCCCCATTCCAAGCCCCCAGGCTCAGCCCCCTATCCCCATCCCTAGCCCCTAGTCCAAGCCCCCAGGCTCAGCCTCCTATCCCCATCCCCAGCCCCATCCCTAGCCCCATCTTCAGCCTCAACCCCTTTCCTATCTCCAGACCATCACTCTCACGCCAGCCTTGCCTCCCCTCTCTCTCTCTCTGTGAGATGCTTCCTGCACGCTTGTTAGGCAGTGAAGATGAGATGCTGCAGCATCTCTCCGTCTGTCATCCAGCTCTCTCTCGCTCTCTGCAGCAGAAGGAGTGGCTTTGAGATTCCTGGCACGCCAGGCCGTTTGCATGCTATGCTGTCTCTGATGTGGATGATTTGTCTGCTAACACTGAGGGATGGCAGGGACCGGGGATGCTTAGCGACCTGGGGTTGAGTGCCATCCTATGTTCCCCAAGAGCACTTCTCTGACACTGAGTGGAAGTGCATGTGGATGCCTTTAATGCTAGTTTGAACTGGTGTATGTGAGCTTTAAATATGCCATTCACTTCTGAGTGTCCCTGATGGCGTAATTATTGCACAACATGAGTCGACAGGATTCATGTCAATAAAATATGCAGATGGTTATGCTGAAGACTGTCGAAGATCGAGATATTTTCTGCCACTTTTTCTATAAACAAATAAGCACACACAGATTATTAGACTAAGTCTAATTCCTGTGCATTCTGTCTCTTTTTCATTTTTATTCTAATTGTTAACTGGCATTAGTTCTTTCTACGAAAAAAAGTTCAATGAGGCATGTTCTTTCATTCTCTCAAACTCCTCTGAAATAGAAGCACTCCTGGACAGAAAAATAATTAAATGAATGCATGGGTGCATGAACGGCTCCAGGGGTAAGCTCCCTCCCGCCAGCCAGCTCATGAGCTCCACTGTGTATCACCTCAGGTCCGATGGTAATCTTCACCTTTGGCTTTGTGAAAGCGATAAGATGAGAGGGCCAAAGCGAGGGGTGGTTCAGAGTTCACCTACAAATAAGATAAAGAGGCTGGGTAATTAGATAAGGCACAGCCAGGGCTGTGGCAGTTATGAAATGTTATCAGCTGGTGATTGTCAAGCAAATAACTGCCGGTCTCACGGTAATTGACCGTTAATTAACATAAACACGTTTAGCATCTCCTGGCTTCCATGCAAGCCACTACTGCAGACCTTTGGAACATCTACATTTTAAAAAGTCTAATAAATCCATAAAATAGAGCCTACACCAGGGGTACTCAACTCTTACCCTGCGAGGTCCGGAGCCTGTTGTTTTTCTGTTCTACCTGATAATGAATTGCACACACCTGGTGTCCCAGGTCTAAATCAGTCCCTGATTAGAGGGGAACAATGAAAACATGCAGTGGAACTAGCTTCGAGGTCCAGAGATGAGTTTGAGGGGCCTACACCATCACAATAAATCCATTATTTATTTTAGACAGGTCTAAAGAAATGTGATATGAAGAAAATGTAGTCTATTTCAGAAGAACAGAATAGCATACTCTGAGTTGTCCTTATGTTAGGCCCTGATATGGCTATGCCATATGGCTGTGGGCTATACTAGTTCATTTAGCAGACATGATTTGCTTAGAAATCTGTGGCATAATGATTTATTATTTTATAGTATTGTGAATACTTTTGAACATATCTGAGTAAAATAGAAAGGATATTTTCTCCAAACGATTTCCAAGGAAGTGCGCACATGCGGCTATTCTTTGTTGAGCGGTTAACAAAGAAACAGGTCCTCCTATATGCTTAATTTATTTATTTACAACTTTTGTATCACAACTAACGTTGGGCTATATGTTTTGATTTTTGATACATTCTAAGGCTGCATGATGCGACTCTAATGATGATTTGAGAAAAGTCACATGAAAGGCATGAGCTCTGATTTGTTTCATGTGCAGGCTGCACATACTTCATCAGTCTCTCATTCACAATATGACAAGCACTTGATAATATTCTCACCAGGCCTCGAATTTCCCGGTGGCATCCCCCTTGTGTGGCCGTAATGGCCCCTAAAAAAATCCATGCCTTTTGCGGCCAAAGTGGCCATTGTGCCCTTGGGCTGAATATAATAATTATAATTATTTTCTCCCGGCTGCTGTGCTCCGAAGCACCTCTCACTCAAATGGCTCTCTCAGATATTTCAATTACATTTTGCACTTACATTTTAGAAATTTAGAAGACTCTCTTATCCAGAGGGACTTACAGTAGCAATCAGGGTTAAATGCCTTGCTCAAGGGCACGTCAACATATTTTTCACCTAGTCGGCTCTGGGATTCAAACCAGCAACCTTTCGTTACTGGCCCAATGCACTTAACCGCTAGGCTACTTGCTGCCCCTTCTTATTAGCCAATGCCTCTCACGTGATCGGGTCTTTCTCACAGGCATCTCAGCTAAGAAGTAGTAGGCTACTTCTGATGAATGCACTATATTCCATATTGGATCACTAAAAAATACAATTTTACATGACTATGTAGTTTACCAATAAAATGGTCTGATGGTGATGTGGATATACTCGGAATACATATCCCAAATGAAATATATGATCTCACTCCAATAAGTTTTAATAGAAAGTTAAAAAAATAGAGAAGATCTTGCTACCATGGAAAGGTAAATACCTGTATATTTGTGGAAAAATCACCCTGATTAACTCTTTAGTATTATCCCAGTTTACCTATTTGCTTATGGTCTTGCCTACGCCTAGCGAACAGTTTTTTAAATTATATGACAAAATAATATTCAATTTTATTTGGAACGGCAAGCCAGACAAAATTAAACAGGCCTATTTACAGTTGAAGTCGGAACTTTGCATACACTTATGTTGGAGTAATTAAAACTTGTTTTTCAACCACTCCACAAATGTCTTGCTAACAAACTATAGTTTTGGCAAGTCGGTTAGGACATCTACTTTGTGCTTGACACAAGTAATTTTTCCAACAATTGTTTACAGACAGGTTATTTCACTTATAATTCAACAATCCAGTGGGTCAGAAGTTTACACACACTAAGTTGACTGTGCCTTTAAACAGCTTGGAAAATTCCAGAAAATGATGTCATGGCTTTAGAAGCTTCTGATAGGCTAAATTACATCATTTGAGTCATTTGGAGGTGTACCTGTGGATGTATTTCAAGGCCTACCTTCAAACTCAGTGCCTCTTTGCTTGACATCATGGGAAAATCTAAAGAAATCAGCCAAGACCTCAGAAAAATGTTGTAGTCCTCCACAAGCCTGGTTCATCCTTGGGAGCAATTTCCAAACGCCTGAAGGTAACCCGTTCATCTGTACAAACAATAGTACGCAAGTATAAACACCATGGGACCACACAGCCGTCATACCGCTCAGGAAGGAGACGCGTTCTGTCTCCTAGAGATGAACGTACTTTGGTGTGAAAGTGCAAATCAATCCCAGAACAACAGCAAAGGACCTTGTAAAGATGCTGGAGGAAACAGGTACAAAAGTATCTATATCCACAGTAAAACGAGTCCTATATCGACATAACCTGAAAGGCCATTCGGCAAGGAAGAAGCCACTGCTCCAAAACCGCCATAAAAAAGCCAGACTACGGTTTGCAACTGCACATGGGGACAAAGATCGTACTTTTTGGAGAAATGTCCTCTGGTCTGATGAAACAAAAATAGAACTGTTTGGCCATAATGACCATCGTTATGTTTGGAGGAAAAAGGGGGGAGGGGTTGGTAAGCGAAGAACACCATCCCAACCATGAAGCACAAGGGTGGCAGCATCATGCTGTGGGGGTGCTTTGCTGCATTAGGGACTGGTGCATTTCACAAAATAGATGGCATCATGAGGAAGAAAAATTATGTGGATATATTGAAGCAACATCTCAAGACATCAGTCAGGAAGTTAAAGCTTGGTCGCAAACGGGTCTTCCAAATCGACAATGACCCCATGCATACTTCCAAAGTTGTGGCAAAATGGCTTAAGGACAACAAAGTCAAAGTATTGGAGTGGCCATCACAAAGCCTTGAACTCAATCCTATAGAACATTTGTTTGCAGAACTGAAAAAGCGTGTGCGAGCAAGGAGGCCTATAAACCTGACTCAGTTACACCAGCTCTGTCAGGAGGAATGGGCCAAAATCACCCAACTTATTGTGGGAAGTGATGAGGATTTTTCAGTAAACCATGAGATAAACAAAATTAATCACAAACATGACGAACACGGAGCCAGGGTTAAACATGGGTACATCGCTGTTGCTAGGCAAGAATTTAATTGGTTCCTCTCACTGGGTTTGTTTGTGTGTGAAATGGGGATCAGATCTCAGGTCAAATTCCTCGCTCTTACCTAATCCATGGCTGTTCTACCTTATCAGAGACTGAAACCAGACTCTTGCCTTTTGCCTCTCTCCTCAGACAAAGTCCTGAAAACGTAGCCAGAGTTGAACAGAGTTCAGACTAAACATGATTATTTTTGCATGACAAGGGCTTGATTGATTGTACCACTATTGTTTCCAAACTGAATAGAAGTCAGAGTTAGCGACTATCATAGACTAAGGAAGTGGGCGGAGCGGTCGAGAGGGGAAAATTGAAGACAGTGGTGGGGGAACCCAAGAGGGAGGGGTTTTATGCTAAAATGTATGTAAATAGGACTATATAAACGGAGAGCAGAGAGGTAGAATGGAGATGCTTTGCAAACCACCTCTGCTTTGTTTATTGTAATAAAGTATATCTTAATTCTACAAAAACTCTGAAATACTTTGGTTCTTTAATCAGTATAAGGACGAATTTTGCCACATCATATTGGCGCCCGAACAGGGACTGGAAAAAGAGACCATAAGGGGTGCTGCGCCTCCGAAACAGGCTGAGCGAATCACACACAAAGTACAGTGGCCGCTGTAAAAGAGGTAAGCAACGTTCTTGCTTTAAGTATAGAAATTGTGTGATTCGCCCAGCTGATTCTGGAATGTCAGGTACCGGGTCTCTCCAGTATTAAGGGCTAAATTTAGGAATTTTGGAATGAGAAATAAGCATGCATGCAATGTTGATTATAGATTTTTGTATATGAGTTACGTCCTGGGAGTACCGCTCCAGCGGGAAGTAAAATGCTGGAGGGCTGCGCGGGCAGGTGTTGTATGTAAAGTCTATAAATGCTGTGAATACCGCTCTGGGTATATTAAGAAAATTTAGCACTAGAGGGCTGCATAGACAGGTGCCTATGAATACCGCTTTGGAGAGCTAGAGCTCCAGAGTACTGCATGGATAGGTGAGAAATCCAGGGGAATACATAGAGAGAGTGCTAGGTGGAGTAGTAGATCTGCTCAGCCCGTGCGGATGGATAGTTTGCTTGGACGGCTGTGATTCATTCAGTTTGATTAAGTTGGGTTGTTCATTTGTCTCATTCAGGTTGCTCATTTGGTCAGTTTGATCAATCTGTTTGATTGTACAAGACTAGTTTTATTGGACCCGTTCGAGTTTGCGAAAGCAATCCGTTCATCTTGGTCAACTGGTCTGACTCAATTTGGGCATTCAATTCATCGAGGTCACTTGATTGTTCGTCTGGTGCATTTGTTCAATTCGTCTGATTCGTTTGTTCGTCCTGCTGGCCATTCTGTTCGAATCATGTCGGCACATGCGGCTGCTCATCTTTACCGGTGTGTGTGTGTGTGTGTGTGTGTGTGTGTGTCCTGATCAGAAGGGGATCAGAAGGTGTGTGTGTGTCCTGATCAGAAGGGGATCAGAAGGTGTGTGTGTGTCCTTACCAGGAGGGGTATGATAAATCCTGTTAGAGGAACAGGTCGCAGGTATTTCGGCCAGTCATTCAGGTTGGGGTCAGGCTATTATAGCTCGGTGAGACCGGTCCCTGCACGTTTCCCAAATTTGGAAACCTTAGAGGAGATTCAGGATTATGGTAAAATTGGTTATAGTAAAATGTGATAGATTGGACATTCCAAGTTTGGGCCCTTTTATAGAAGAAAATATTCCTGCAGGTTATACGAATATTGATTAAGTGTGTTGGGAAATAGCGTTGTGTGAATGTGATATGAGAGTCGTGTGAATATGGGAATGAGTTTTAATCTGAAGTTTGGATAATAACATATAGAAAGATGTATAATAAAATGAGTGAGATTTGGATAATTAGCTTTTGATATAACGTTATTTTGGGGTTCCGTATATCATTGCCCATCATAGAATATCACGGGCGGTATTGAAAGCAGGATGTTATTTTAGAGAGTAGCGACAAGCCTAATATTTTCTGGGAGGATCCCATGAAAGGCCGGGCAGAGTCCGGGTAACTAAAAGTTGATGTTTTTGGTTCCGCTGTGAGTAGATTGTGATAAGCGGATGTGTGGCAATGGAGAATCAGTAAAAAAGCGAATTGATTGGTTGATGTGAATATATGAAGATATGGTGAATTTATATGTGTGTGTAATCGATTACTAGAGATTTGATAAAGTAATCATTAGAATAATAGTAATATCTAACTTGCGCACCCAAACGTAGACGTACGTTAGGGGTGGGACACAATAAATAAATGTTTTCTGAGTTGATGCCGTTTATGGATCATTTGATAGAGATAAGGTTAAGTATTATATGACTGTCTATCATTGCGGAGATAAGGTGATAGTAAAGGAATTTCATTATGTCGCAAGGGAAAACACAATCCATTTGATTAAACTTGTTAGATCTGTTTCCAAATCAATTAATGTAGATTTGACTCGTTGACTGCTAATTTATTCCCTTTGAGCATGTGAGATCTTTGCAAATAAACACTTGGACGACCTTTAAGGCTATTTTCTGGTAATTGTGTTGTGTGACAGCTGTTAAGACTACAAACCATTGTAATTGGGATATTTGCGGGATTTACTTGTCATTTCAATAGGAATAGGTTCTGTGTTACTGACTACAATCTGTGTTTCTGATTATAATTCAACGATGGCCATGGATTGCTTAGATTGATATAGCAGCCAGTGTTTATTTTAAGATGTAAACGGAACGATTTCGAGGGAATACAGGGTTTTTGTGTGGCCTAATGGTTTGCTGAAGGAACCTACTGGGAAACGGGGTTGTAATTTTAAATATTGAATGGAATATGGAAATGAATTGAATATATGCTTGTAAACTGCAGCAAGTGTTTGTTTTGTTACCTGTAGCCTAATCAGAAAGGACAGTTACCTAAATCTACTGACTTCTAATAATAGTGGACTGGCAATTGCGATAGAGCTGTGGCCATGATCTTAATTGATAACATTATCAGAAAGGGGCACAATCTAAAGCAGTGTCTATAGTATTGAGAGAATTTCAGTGATTATTCCAAAACAAGCAACAGTAATAAGGAAACAAATGAGCACAAATAGAATTACCCAAATTGGTACATGAAATTCGAAGGTGGGGGCGCAGATCAGGAGAAAAGATAACAAATAGTATGAACATAAAAGTTAGGACATTGTAGGATATGGACTAGGCGTCCAGATATAGACAAGTAAATGAGAAAGATTAAGAAGGAAAAGGTAGGGAATAAATGCCAAGACGAAGATTAGAACGAGAACCAGCCGCATTTAAGTATAAGGTAAGGGGATATACAATAGTGGATGACACAGTGACAGGAAACATAAAAATAATAATGTATGATATAGACATACTGAAAGACAGGAAAATAAGGTATAGGAAGATATATTAGGGATACAGTTTTTTTCCTATTTTGTAGCATTACAACCTGTAATTTAAATGGATTTTTATTTGGATTTCATGTAATGGACATACACAAAATAGTCCAAATTGGTGAAGTGAAATGAAAACAATAACTTGTTTCAAAAAATTAAATAACGAAAAAGTGGTGCGTGCATATGTAAAATAAAAAAATAAATAAATTGGTCATTTAGCAGACGCTCTTATCCAGAGCGACTTACAGGAGCAATTAGGGTTAAGTGCCTTGCTCAAGGGCACATCGACAGGTTTTTCACCTAGTCGGCTCGGGGATTAGAACCAGCGACCTTTCGGTTACTGGCACAACGCTCTTAACCACTAAGCTACCTGCCGCTAAGGGGCTTTGCTATGAAGCCCCTAAATAAGATCTGGTGCAACCAATTACCTTCAGAAGTCACATAATGAGTTAAATAAAGTCCAACTGTGTGCAATCTAAGTGTCACATGATCTGTCACATGATCTCAGTATATATACACCTGTTCTGAAAGGCCCCAGAGTCTGCAACACTACTAAGCAAGGAGCACCACCAAGCAAGCGGCACCATGAAGACCAAGGAGCTCTCCAAACAGGTCAGGGACAAAGTTGTGGAGAAGTAGAGATCAGGGTTGGGTTATAAAAAAATATCTGAAACTTTGAACATCCCACGGAGCACCATTAAATCCATTATTCAAAAATAGAAAGAATATGGCACAAGAACAAACCTGCCAAGAGAGGGCCGCCCACCAAAAATCACGGACCAGGCAAGGGCATTTATCAGAGAGGCAACAAAGAGACTCCCCAAACATATGGAAGAAGGTACTCTGGTTAGATGAGACTAAAATTGAGCTTTTTGGCAATCAAGGAAAACATTATGTCTGGCGCAAGCCCAACACCTCTCATCACCCAGAGAACACCATCCCCACAGTGAAGCATGGTGGTGGCAGCATCATGCGGTGGGGATATTTTTCATCGGCAGGGACTGGGAAACTGGTCAAAATTGAAGGAAGGATGGATGGCGCTAAATACAGGGAAATTCTTGAGGGAAACCTGTTTCAGCCTTCCAGAGATTTGAGACTGGGATGGAGGTTCACCTTCCAGCAGGATAATGACCCTAAGCATACTGCTAAAGCAACACTCGAGTGGTTAGTCCCCTGTAGCTCAGTTGGTAGAGCATGGCGTTTGCAATGCCAGGTTTGTGGGTTTGTTTCCCACAAGGGGCCAGTATGAAAATGTATGCACTCACTAACTGTAAGTCGCTCTGGATAAGAGCGTCTGCTAAATTACTAAAAATGTAAAAAAAATGTTTAAGGGGAAACATTTAAATGTCTTGGAATGGCCTAGTCAAAGCCCAGACCTCAGTCCAATTGAGAATCTGTGGTATAACTTAAAGATTGCTGTACACCAGCGGAACCCATTCAAGTTGACGGAGCTGGAGCAGTTTTGCCTTGAAGAATGGGCAAAAATCCCAGTGGCTAGATGTGCCAAGCTTATAGAAACATACCCCAAGAGACTTGCAGCTGTAATTGCTGCAAAAGGTGGCTCTACAAAATATTGACTTTGGGGGGGTGAATAGTTATGCACGCTCAAGTTCAGTTTTTTTGTCCTATTTCTTGTTTGTTTCACAATAACAAATATTTTGCATCTTCAAAGTGGTAGGCATGTTGTGTAAATCAAATGATACAAACCCCCCAAAAAATCTATTTTAATTCCAGGTTGTAAGGCAACAAAATAGGAAAAATGCCAAGAGGTGTGAATACTTTCGCAAGCCACTGTACCTAGAGTACGAAAATGGAAACATAATATTTGAATATTTGAGAAAATAGTAATGTGAATATTATTAGGGGAAAATAGGGGGTGGTCTAGCAACCTAAGCCTGAATAGACCACTGGGAAAATACCTAAGGACAGGAGAGTGAGGGGGGTGTCTTATAGGTTTGAGATAAGATAAGGGAACAAAGGAAAATAACAATATAATACCGAGGCACAGGGAAGTGAGTGTGTTATCTTAATGGGGAGTGGAGCACAGCGACAAAGAGAATAAAATAATATTAAAAGGAGGAGCACAAGGGATAGAAACTTATTTTTGGAAAGAAGCAGAGTATGAAGATATTTAGGGAGAAAGATACCATGAACTGAGGAATGTAAAAACTTTTAGCTGAGCTCAGTACAGAAATATTACTGACCCAACATCCTAACCTAGACACCGAACCAAACATAGAGATGGCAGGAATGCCAGTAGAAATCATGAAGAGAAGGTTCCCAGAGAATAAAGAAGAGATTGGAAAAATCTCTGAGAAATGGGGAATAAGAACTAGAAAAATAGCAACAGAATGGCCAAAGGAAGGGACGTTTGATGTGACAGTGTGTGCAGAAATGGATACCCTAATAAAGATTGTATTAACAATATCAGCAGTAGTAATTAATGTGTTATGGGTTAGATGGAATGTGCTATGTGCAAATGGTCCTGTCTCTGAAACTAGTGGACTACAACAAGCTGCAAGAATGTGCACTTCTGAATCTCAGGGCTTCTCCTGACTGATGAGAAGACAGGGTACAGTAGCATACTGTGTCTCAACTAACAATGTTCTTAAGACTTTTTTCCCATGGGTGAAGGCTTCTTTGCCCAACGGAGCAGGAGAATCTGAGCATTGTCTACGCCCTGGAGATTTTGTGGTGGTAAAAGACTACAGAAGAAAGAGCTGGAAAGACCCTAGGTGAAGGGGCCCGCACCAGGTGTTGCTGGCTACCTCGATGACGATGAAAGTGGCAGAGACAGATACATGGATCCATGTGTACCACTGTAAGAGAGTTTCAACCCCAGAAAAGGAAGATGGCCCTGCCATTGGGTAGCATTGTTTTGTTGTGTGTCTGTCTGTGTTTGTGTGTCTTTGCAGCAGTGACTCAGAGTTTCCCTATTGGTAAGCTGCCAGAAGGACACTCTCCGCAGACTGATGTCGATGGATTGAGAGGGACTCTGGCTTATCCGGAGACTCTAGTGACGGAAGAAGGTCCCGAGCCAAACAGACCATACATCATCACCCAGGCTGCACTGATGGCTGTACGGATAGAGGGGAGCTCGACCTGGTATCATCGAAACCACTGCACCAGAGTACCACGAGGAAACCAACGACCTAGAGATGAGGGAGCTGAGGATGCTGGTGCTGGCCAGAATCAGGAGATGGGGGAGGATGGCAATGGGAATGCTACTGATGAGCTATGTGCTCTTACTGATTCCCTCGGCGGAGGGACAGGAGGGACAGACCTCCAAGAACATCCAAGACATCCAAGATCATACAAGACCTCCAAGAATTTCTGATCCAGTGACTCTGCGGTGAAGTCGACAGGGTGATAAGGGGAGTATATTAGAAATTGGTATTAAGAATAATTGGTAAAACATAATAATTTGTCATTTAGTCAATGCTTATATGGATTTCTTGGATTGGAAATGAACTCAACTAAACTGTTATGATCTGTCCTCTCTCGAGGTTACTACAGATGGTGTCTTGATGCATAGCAGGGATAATTCGGTCAAGAACGGTGTGAACCTCAATAAAAATAAAAATAAACCTCTAACCAGCTGAAGAGGAGCAACAAAGGCGTTGAAGACGTTCCTGTCCAGCACCACTTCTACCAAGAGACCTGAATCAGAACCAGCATCCAATCGAAGCTATCAACTGCCTTTTCTCTCATGCCTTTTCTCTAAGGAGTGTGACAGGAGTCCATGTGGAGTGGGCATGAAGAGAGATCTGTTAAAATACAATATCTCTCATGATACTGGTATACTGGTTGGCAAATGGACAAAACATAATGGGGGTAGAGGTGGTGACGGCTCAGGTGAGACATTGAAATTGGGACATTGTCATGGACAATCCAAGTTGAACTATGAAGCTATCTGAAGAACATAATGAAGAGACACCAGAAGAATGAGTGCCAGGGAAGGAAGGGGTTGTGATTTGGGGTATCAGGTTGATTAAGCAGGTCTACACACTGCTAAATTTACAGTAATTTATACTAAGAATGCATTGAGATACTGATCTGTAGATATTCTCCTTATGAGGAAGTTAATGCTAGAATTATGGATCATTATACTGTATGATAATATAAATGTACATTCTGCCAGTGTCAATGGGTGCTAAGTTGAGGGTTTTAACTTTGAGTGATAGGACCAATGTTAATCACTAAGAATTGTCATTCTAAATTTGTTTTGGATAATTAATTTGAGTATGAGTATGAGTTGTAAGCTGACTGATTGATTTGAGTAAGTTATTAATATGTTAATAACTAAAGATGTTGACACTGCAATTAATGTATTAGATATTGATATTGATTATTTTGATTGTTACACTACTTGTGATATGGGTAAAGAAGTTATGTGAGCTAAAGATGTTGACACTATTCTCAACATGCCCTAGATATTATGGTTAAAACAACGCTACATTCGTTTTAATGTGTTAGGATACACGCATATGGTTTATTTTGAGTAGAAACGTTTTTATCTTACTGTTTGAAAAATATAACGTTAATGCAAGGATTGTGCCTTATGTCATGAACGTGTTGATTTTTATGTCACAGTATTCATATAATAGTCACTAAATATAAGTATTTGAATGTATTGATATGGGACTATTGAGTCCCAAGGGGGAGATATGATGAGGATTTTTTAGTAAACTATGAAATCCAAGATGGCATAGCAGTGCGGTCGTGTTTTCTGTAGTGTCCTCATGTAAATAGCCTGTTTTTAGTTTTTTTGTCTTTTTCGTATATATTTCTCAATCTCACTTTCCATCCTTTAACTAAATATACCTTCCTGCAACCTGCCTCACCCAATGTGGAACGGATTCTATTATTTCTTCATACATTTATCCAGAACCTCTGGCTGAAACTAGGCAGCTAGCCAGCTAACTAGCTACTTGCTATTAGCCACTGTTAGCGGTCTTCACCATTGTCTGTGGTCGTGGCCTGCACTACCTACCAGCCAGCTCTAGCCTGGAAAATTATCGGGCAGTCTGCACAGTCTGCACATCGCGCTATCGAGCCAGAGCATATCAGATTTTCTGCCGGAATCACTGAATCACTGGACCTTAACACCGGATCATCGCAACTAGCTAGCTGCAACCGAATGGCTGTTGTCATTGTTGGCTAATCACCACTGTCCTGAAGCTAACCCCAGTTAGCCTTGAGCTAGCCTCGAGCCAGGCCCATCTCCCGGCTATCTACCTCTCTGTCAACCGCACGGGACCTCCTAGTGTTGACACAGAGCCCCGCCGATCCATCACGAATGGTCTGCCGATGTAATCGTCTGATGTGGTTTCAACAGGCTTCCCGTTGTGACGACCATGAAGATCCATCTGCTAGCCCCGGGCCGCTAGCACACGCAATCAACAGCCGTGCCTCCAGCTCGCTTGTAGCGTAGCAGCCACTGAACTGCTCCCGGACTTACTTATTGCTGTTCACTGGACCTTATGATCACTCAGCTACACATCTGATGCCTGCTGGACTGTTCCTTTATACGGTACCCCATCCTGTTTAGCCTCAGCTCAAACTTTCGTCGCCATTGCCAGCTGTTGTCTTAGCTCTCTCGAATAACACCTGTGACTGCTTTATGCCTCTCTCCCATGTCAATATGCCTTGCCTGTTGCTGTTTCGGTTAATTCTAACTGTACTTTTTCAATGTAGAGCCCCCAGTCCTGCTCAACCTGTCTCAGATAGCTCCTTTGTCCCAAACCCACACACGCGGAGACCGGCTCAATCGGTGCCTCCAGTGATGCTATCTCTTTCATCTTTATCCAACGCTTAGGTTTACCTCCACTGTACTCATATCCTTCCATATACTTGTCTGTACATAATGCCCTGAATCTATTCTACAACGCCCAGAAATCTGCCCCTTTTTTTCTCTGTACCCAATGCACTAGAAGACCAGTTCTTAAAGCCTTTAGCCGTATCCTTATTCTACTCCTCCTCTGTTCCTCTGGTGATGTAGTGGTTAACCCAGGCCCTGTAGCCCCCAGTATCACTCCGACTTCCCAGGCGCTATCATTTGTTGACTTCTGTAACCGCAAAAGCCTTGGTTTCTTGCATGTTAACATCAGAAGCTTCCTCCCTAAGTTTGAGTTATTCACTGCGTTAGCACACTCCGCCAACCCTGATGTTCTAGCAGTGTCTGAATCCTGGCTTAGGAAGGCCACCAAAGATTCTGAAATTACCATTCCCAACGACAACATTTTCCGTCTAGATAGAACTGCCAAAGGGGGCGGAGTTGCAATCTACTGTAGAGATAGCCTGCAGAGCTCTATCATACTATCCAGGTCTGTGCCCAAACAGTTTGAGCTTCTAAAAATCCACCTTTCCAGAAATAAGTCTCTCACTGTTGCTGCTTGCTACAGACCCAGCTGTGCCCTGAACACCATATGTGAACTGATTGCCCCCCATCTATCCTCAGAGTTCGTATTGCTTGGTGACCTAAACTGGGATATGCTTAACACCCCAGCCGTCCTACAATCTAAACTAGATGCCCTCAATCTCACACAAATTATCAAGGAACCTACCAGGTACAACCCTAAATCCGTTAACATGGGCATCCTCATATATATCATCCTGACTCATTTACCCTCTAAATACACCTCCGCAGTCTTCAACCAGGATCTCAGCGATCACTGCCTCATTGCCTGCGTCCGTAATGGGTCCACGGTCAAACGACCACCCCTCATCACTGTCAAACGCTCCCTAAAACACTTCAGCGAGCAGGCCTTCCTAATTGACCTGGCCCGGGTATCCTGGATGGATATTGACCTCATTCCATCAGTAGAGGATGCCTGGTTGTTCTTTAAAAGTGCTTTCCTCTCCATCTTAAATAAGCATGCCCCATTAAAAAATTCAGAACTTAGAACAGATATAGCCCCTGGTTCACCCCAGACTTGACTGCCCTTCACCAGCACAAAAACATCCTGTGGCGTACTGCATTAGCATCGAACAGCCCCCGCGATATGCAACTTTTCAGGGAAGTCAGGAACCAATATACACAATCAGTTAGGAAAGCAAAGGCTAACTTTTTCAAACAGAAATGTAGCACTAACTCCAAAAAGTTTTGGGACACTGTAAAGTCCATGGAGAATAAGAGCTCCTCCTCCCAGCTTCCCACTGCACTGAGGCTAGGAAACATTGTCTTTACTGATAAATCTACGATAATCGAAAATTTCAACAAGCATTTTGCTACGGCTGGCCATTCTTTCCACCTGGCTACCCTTACCCTGGCCACCAGCTCTGCACCCTCTGCTGCAACTTGCCCAATCCCCCCGCTTCTCCTTCACCCAAATTCAGATAGCTGATGTTCTGAAAGAGCTGCAAAATCTGGACCCCTACAAATCAGCAGGGCTAGACAATCTGGATCCTTTCTTTCTAAAATTAGCTGCCGAAATTGTCGCAACCCCTGTTACCAGCCTGTTCAACCTCTCTTTCGTATCGTCTGAGATCCCCAGAGATTGGAAGGCTGCCGCGGTCATCCCCCTCTTCAAAGGGGGTGACACTCTAGATCCAAACTGTTACAGACCTATATCCATCCTGCCCTGCCTTTCGAAAGTATTTGAAAGCCAAGTTAACAAACAGATCACCAACCATTTTTAATCCCACCGTACCTTCTCCGCTATGCAATCTGGTTTCCGAGCTGGTCATGGGTGTACCTCAGCCACGCTTAAGGTCCTAAACGATATAATAACTGCGATCGATAAAAGACAGTACTGTGCAGCCATCTTCATTGACCTGGCCAAGGCTTTTGACTCTGTCAATCACCACATTCTTATTGACAGACTAAATAGCCTTCGTTTCTCAAATGACTGCCTCGCCTGGTTTACCAACTACTTCTCAGATAGAGTTCAATGTGTCAAATCGGAGGGCCTGTTGTCTGGACCTCTGGAAGTCTCTATGGGGGTGCCACAGGGTTCAATTCTCGGGCCGACTCTATTCTCTGTGTATATCAATGATGTCGCTCTTGCTGCTGGTGACTCTCAGATCCACCTCTACGCAGACGACACCATTTTGTATACATCTGGCCCTTCATTGGACACTGTTAACAAACCTCCAAACAAGCTTCAATGCCATACAACACTCCTTCCGTGGCCTCCAACTGCTCTTAAACGCTAGTAAAACTAAATGCATGCTCTTCAATCGAACGCTGCTTGCACCCGCCTGCCCGACTAGAATCACTACTCTCGGCGGGTCTAACTTAGAATATGTGGACAACTACAAATACCTAGGTGTCTAGTTAGACCGTAAACTCTCCTTCCACACTCACATTAAGCATCTCCAATCCAAAGTTAAATCTAGAATCGGCTTCCTATTTCGCAACAAAGCCTCCTTCACTCATGCTGCTAAACATGCCCTCGTAAAACTGACTATCCTACCGATCCTTGACTTCGGCGATGTAATTTACAAAATAGTTTCTAACACTCTACTCAGCAAATTGGATGTAGTCTATCACAGTCCCATCCGTTTCGTCACCAAAGCCCCATATACTACCCACCATTGTGACCTGTACGCTCTCGTTGGCTGGCCCTCACTACATATTCGTCACCAAACCCACTGGCTCCAGGTCATCTATAAATCACTTCTAGGCAAATCCCCGCCTTATCTTAGATTATTGGTCACCATAGCAACACCCATCCATAGTATGCGTTCCAGCAGGTATATCTCACTGGTCATCCCCAAAGCCAACACATCCTTTAGTCGCCATTCCTTCCAGTTCTCTGCTGCAAATGACTGGAATGAACTGCAAAAATATCTGAAGCTGGAGACACTTATCTCCCTCACTCTCTTTAAGCATCAGTTGTCAGAGCATCTTACCTGTACACAGCCCTTCTGTAATTAGCCCACCCAACTACCTCATCCCTATATTGTTATTTACATTGTTATTTATTTTGCTCATTTGCACCCCAGTATCTCTATTTGCACATCTTCTGCACATCTATCACTCCAGTGTTATTGTCATGAACCCTGCATCCTGAGTCGGTTCCTGCCTGTGTTGCCATTTTTCTGCTCGGAATCTCCAGTTTCCTGAGGGTTCGTGAACGCTCCCGGCCTGGTTGCCGGGCGACGTTGCTAGGCGGGAGATCTCCCGATTAACCGCACCTGCATCTCATCAGCGGTCTGCACACCTGGTCCTGATCATCACCCTTCTTAAGCCCTGACCTGACATCCATTCCCTGCCGGATCGTTAGCCATGAACAGTATGTTTGTCAGTGTATCAGCCTTGGAGTTTCTAGCGTTAGTTTTGTTGTTTTGCACCTTGTTGGCTTGCCGTGTACTTACCTCCGTTTTGTTTCTATCTGCAGTCAATCTCCCGGAACCTTCACCCAACCCCTGCCTGGTTGTCGGCGGCTGCCGAGCCATTCTTGGATCTACCACTGCACCTCCACCAACTCATCTCCGCCGTCCGCTCTGTCCCCTGGATTATTCTACATCGTTTTTTGAATCTGTTAAATAAATACTCACCTTTGTTTCAACTCACCTTGTCCTGGTCTGCTTCTGGGTTCTGGCTTAGTAAACCGTGACAGTTAATACTAAATTATAATTGTAATTATTTTGCACTATGGCCTATTTATTGCCTTACCTCCATAACTTACTACATTTGCACACACTGTATATAGATTTTCTATTGTGTTATTTATTGACTGTACGTTTTGTTTATTCCATATGTAACTCTGTGTTGTTGTTGTTATTGCACTGCTTTGCTTTATCTTGGCCAGGTCGCAGTTGTAAATGAGAACTTGTTCTCAACTGGCTTACCTGGTTAAATAAAGATAAAAAAATTAAATAAAGGTAATCACAAACATGACGAACACGGAGCCAGGGTTAAACATGGGTACATTGCTGTTGCTAGGGAAGAATTACATTTGTTCCTCTCACTGGGTTTGTGTGTGTGTGTGAAATGGGGATCTGACCTCGGATCGAATTCCTCACTCTTACTTAATCCACGGCTATCCGACCTTATCAGAGACTGAACCCAGACTCTTGCCTTTTGTCTCTCTCCTCAGACAAAGTCCTGAAAACGGAGCCAGAGTTGAACAGAGTTCAGACTAAACATGAGTAATTTCAGCATGACGGGAGGGGAGAGAGGAGTTGGGTTTGGGTATGTTTGAGAGATTGAGTGTGGACCTGCCATGTCCAACAACCAATCTCCAGGTCAAGCCAGTGTGAGCCGGGGTTGAACAGAGTTTAAACTGAACATGATTATTTTTGCATGACAAGGGCTTGATTGATTGTATCGCTATTGTTTCCAAACTGAATAGAAGTCAGAGTTAGCCACTATCATAGACTAAGGAAGTGGGTGGAGCGGTCGAGAGGGGGAAACTGAAGACATTGGTGGGGGAACCCAAGAGGGAGGGGTTTTAAGCTCAAATGTATTTAAAGAGGGCTATATAAACGGAGAGCTGAGAGGTAGAAAGGAAATGCTTGCAAACCACCTCTGCTTTGTCTATTGTAATAAAGTCTATCTTAATTCTACAAAAACTCTGAAATACTTTGGTTCTTTGATCAGTATAAGGACGAATTTTGCCACATCAGAAGCTTGTGGAAGGCTACCCAAAACATTTGACCCAAGTTAAACAATTTAAAGGCAATGCTACCAAATACTAATTGAGTGTATGTAAACTTCTGACCCACTGGGAATGTGATGAAAGAAATAAAAGCTGAAATAAATAATTCTCGCTACTATTATTCTGACATTTCACATTTTTAAAATAAAGTGGTAATCCTAACTAACCTAAAACAGGGAATTTTTACTAGGATTAAATGTCAGGAATTGTGAAAAACTGAGTTTAAATGTATTTGGCTAAGGTGTATGTAAACTTCCGACTTCAACTGTAGGTGTGCGACTATGATTTGAAAAAGTCGCAAAAAAAGGCATATGCTGTTTCTTGCCTTACTGCATACAGCTGGTAATCACAAGTGATAATACATCATTCACAATGGATAGGCTAATCAGACTATTCTTAATTTGATGTTGTCTTTACATATACTAAATAATATATGTGTGAAATTAGATTTGATTTAGAATGCACCATTATCATGCACCTGTCTCGGAACATGGGAAAAAAAATACATGTCATCTATGCACTTATATAGCAAATGGAGGACGCTTTTCCCGTGGTAAATTTTCATGCCATTCAGGTAGGCATATGCTCACGCCTCCCGAGTGGCGCAGTGGTCTAAGGCACTGCATCGCAGTGCTAGCTGTGTCACTAGAGATCCTGGTTCGAATCCAGGCTCTGTCGTAGCCGGCCGAGACCGGGAGACCCATGGGGCGGCGCACAATTGGCCCAGCGTCGTCCAGGGTAGGGTAGGGGAGGGAATGGCCAGCAGGAATGTAGCTCAGTTGGTAGAGCATGGTGTTTGCAACACCAGGGTTGTGGGTTCGATTCCCACGGAGGGTATAAAAAATTTAAAAAATCTGCTAAATGACTAAAATGTGAAAATGTATAGAGAAGCAATGTGCTTAATATGAAGAAAGTTAATAAATATAATAGGTCTAGCCTATAGAAAGCTGATGGGATCCTCTTTTTAACAGAGGCCATTAAAACTCAGTTTTTTCACGCAAATGCATAGCCCATAGAAATGTTGCGCAACATGAGCTCATGGACTCTCATTAAGTGTTTGATTCGATTTTCGAAAACATTTGCATTGATGTCATAGTGATTAGAGGGAAAATAGAGTGCTGAGTACCAGGCAGTTAGCAAGTTTGGTAGGCTACTAATGACCATCAGCAGCATCAGAGCTTGGAGAAGCCTAGTTACCATGACTAAACGGTCTCATGGAATTTGACTGTGTTCAGGACTCGTGACCGCCGGTGTGGCGGTAATATGGTCACTGTAACAGCCCTAGGCACAGCTCAAATACAGTGGGGGAAAAAAATATTTAGTCAGCCACCAATTGTGCAAGTTCTCCCACTTAAAAAGATGAGAGAGGCCTGTAATTTTCATCATAGGTTCACGTCAACTATGACAGACAAAATGAGAAAAGAAATCCAGAAAATCACATTGTAGGATTTTAAATGAATTTATTTGCAAATTATGGTGGAAAATAAATATTTGGTCAATAACAATAGTTTCTCAATACTTTGTTATATACCCTTTGTTGGCAATGACACAGGTCAAACGTTTTCTGTAAGTCTTCACAAGGTTTTCACACACTGTTGCTGGTATTTTGGCCCATTCCTCCATGCAGATCTCCTCTAGAGCAGTGATGTTTTGGGGCTGTCGCTGGGCAACACGGACTTTCAACTCCCTCCAAAGATTTTCTATGGGGTTGAGATCTGGAGACTGGCTAGGCCACTCCAGGCCCTTGAAATGCTTCTTACGAAGCCACTCTTTCGTTGCCCGGGCGGTGGGTTTGGGATCATTGTCATGCTGAAAGACCCAGCCACGTTTCATCTTCAATGCCCTTGCTGATGGAAGGAGGTTTTCACTCAAAATCTCACGATACATGGCCCCATTCATTCTTTCCTTTACACGGATCAGTCGTCCTGGTCCCTTTGCAGAAAAACAGCCCCAAAGCATGATGTTTCCACCCCCATGCTTCACAGTAGGTATGGTGTTCTTTGGATGCAACTCAGCATTCTTTGTCCTCCAAACACGACGAATTGAGTTTTTACCAAAAAGTTATATTTTGGTTTCATCTGACCATATGACATTATCCCAATCCTCTTCTGGGATCATCCAAATGCACTCTAGCAAACTTCAAACGGGCCTGGACATGTACTGGCTTAAGCAAGGGGATACGTCTGGCACTGCAGGATTTGAGTCCCTGGCGGCGTAGTGTGTTACTGATGGTAGGCTTTGTTACTTTGGTCCCAGCTCTCTGCAGGTCATTCACTAGGTCCCCCCGTGTGGTTCTGGGATTTTTGCTCACCGTTCTTGTGATCATTTTGACCCCACGGGGTGAGATCTTGCGTGGAGCCCCAGATCGAGGGAGATTATCAGTGTTCTTGTATGTCTTCCATTTCCTAATAATTGCTCCCACAGTTGATTTCTTCAAACCAAGCTGCTTACCTATTGCAGATTCAGTCTTCCCAGCCTGGTGCAGGTCTACAATTTTGTTTCTGGTGTCCTTTGACAGCTCTTTGGTCTTGGCCATAGTGGAGTTTGGAGTGTGACTGTTTGAGGTTGTGGACAGGTGTCTTTTATACTGATAACAAGTTCAAACAGGTGCCATTAATACAGGTAATGAGTGGAGGACAGAGGAGCCTCTTAAAGAAGAAGTTACAGGTACGTGAGAGCCAGAAATCTTGCTTGTTTGTAGGTGACCAAATACTTATTTTTCACCATAATTTGCAAATAAATTCATAAAAAATCCTACAATGTGATTTTCTGGATTTTTTTTTCTCAATTGGTCTGTCATAGTTGATGTGTACCTATGATGAAAATTACAGGCCTCTCTCATTTTTTTAAGTGGGAGAACTTGCACAATTGATGTCTGACTAAATACTTTTTTCCCCCACTGTAAATGCAAAAAAAAAAAAATCTGCATGTTGTGCCTGGCCTTAAAGGACCAAATTCAAAACATTCTGCAGTGCTCACCCATTCAGCATTATATGTGATTTTTAATGTCTTTACAAGGCTTAAGTCAGTTCATAGAACATTACATTTAAAGACTTCTTACTTTGACAAAGATTTTCTTTGATGAGCTCTCCATAAATGTTTTCCTGCTTTACCTCAGATTAGCAAAGGTTGTGGCGATCATGTTGCTATTGACGTCAGAATGAATGCTTTGGCATGAACTTCAAAGCAAAGTATTTTTTTAAATCATGAAGACCAATAGAGAAAGTGTTCTCCCTCATCTATATGTATGTAATGATCCATCTTTGCTTTCTCTTTCTTCTCACTTCTTTGTTAGTCATATTACAGGAAGCTATATGCAGAAATAATGTATATTTTAACCCAAGACCTTACCTTTCATCCTGAACCACTATATAGTATATGTCTGAAATAATTATGCCTCCAGCTTTTCTGAATTGTCAGGGTTCTTGAAGGCCTTGTCTTGCACCAAATATGAGAAAGCAGCAGGGACTCTGTAATAAGGGGGACTGGGGAGAGACACATGGTCATTAAGAAATCATAGGCCCCGGGGCTTTGGCTTTTTCATAGGCCCCCCTTCCCGGCACACCCTAATTTTCAGTAAACAAATCCGCGTGCAAAGATGCAAATCGGTGCGTGGTCAATTTACTGTTGAAGCAAAAGTAGCTTCATAATAAAGCCAAAATAACATGTGTGATGTGGCATACGCTAACAGTTGAGCAGAGGTGTTTTTAGGATTTCCACACATGTGGATTTTTGTTATTGTATTTTATAAACACATTTCATGCGATTCTACATCATTTACATGATTGAAGACATTAGCAGAATCTTTTTAATAACACACAAATGACCGAAGTGAGTGGCTACTCGGACACTGACAAACTGAGATCAATAAAAATGATCTGGTCTTGAATTTAAACAATAGTCCAGGCCAATGAAGCGACACACAGATTGTACAACTTAAAACATAGACCATATTGTTCACTGTGACCATCTACATACAGTGGGGAAAAAAAGTATTTAGTCAGCCACCAATTGTGCAAGTTCTCCCACTTAAAAAGATGAGAGAGGCCTGTAATTTTCATCATAGGTACACGTCAACTATGACAGACAAATTGAGAAAACAAATTCCAGAAAATCACATTGTAGGATTTTTTATGAATTTATTTGCAAATTATGGTGGAAAATAAGTATTTGGTCACCTACAAACAAGCAAGATTTCTGGCTCTCATAGACCTGTAACTTCTTCTTTAAGAGGCTCTTCTGTCCTCCACTCGTTACCTGTATTAATGGCACCTGTTTGAACTTGTTATCAGTATAAAAGACACCTGTCCACAACCTCAAACAGTCACACTCCAAACTCCACTATGGCCAAGACCAAAGAGCTGTCAAAGGACACCAGAAACAAAATTGTAGACCTGCACCAGGCTGGGAAGACTGAATCTGCAATAGGTAAGCAGCTTGGTTTGAAGAAATCAACTGTGGGAGCAAATATTAGGAAATGGAAGACATACAAGACCACTGATAATCTCCCTCGATCTGGGGCTCCACGCAAGATCTCACCCCGTGGGGTCAAAATGATCACAAGAACGGTGAGCAAAAATCCCAGAACCACACGGGGGGACCTAGTGAATGACCTGCAGAGAGCTGGGACCAAAGTAACAATGCCTACCATCAGTAACACACTACGCCGCCAGGGACTCAAATCATGCAGTGCCAGACGTGTCCCCCTGCTTAAGCCAGCACATTTCCAGGCCCGTCTGAAGTTTGCTAGAGTGCATTTGGATGATCCAGAAGAGGATTGGGAGAATGTCATATGAAACCAAAATAGAACTTTTTGGTAAAAACTCAACTCGTCGTGTTTGGAGGACAAAGAATGCTGAGTTGCATCCAAAGAACACCATACCTACTGTGAAGCATGGGGGTGGAAACATCATGCTTTGGGGCTGTTTTTCTGCAAAGGACCAGGACGACTGATTCGTGTAAAGGAAAGAATGAATGGGGCCATGTATCGTGAGATTTTGAGTGAAAACCTCCTTCCATCAGCAAGGGCATTGAAGATGAAACGTGGCTGGGTCTTTCAGCATGACAATGATCCCAAACACACCGCCCGGGCAACGAAGGAGTGGCTTCGTAAGAAGCATTTCAAGGTCCTGGAGTGGCCTAGCCAGTCTCCAGATCTCAACCCCATAGAAAATCTTTGGAGGGAGTTGAAAGTCCGTGTTGCCCAGCGACAGCCCCAAAACATCACTGCTCTAGAGGAGATCTGCATGGAGGAATGGGCCAAAATACCAGCAACAGTGTATGAAAACCTTGTGAAGACATACAGAAAACATTTGACCTGTGTCATTGCCAACAAAGGGTATATAACAAAGTATTGAGAAACTTTTGTTATTGACCAAATACTTATTTTCCACCATAATTTGCAAATAAATTCATAAAAAATCCTACAATGTGATTTTCTGGATTTTCTTTCTCATTTTGTCTGTCATAGTTGACGTGTACCTATGATGAAATTTACAGGCCTCTCTCATCTTTTTAAGTGGGAGAACTTGCACAATTGGTGGCTGACTAAATACTTTTTTGCCCCACTGTATGTCATGGCACTGGCTGAGGTGTACTTGCATGTCCTTCTACACACATAAACACAATGTACAGTAGGAACTGAACAGAAAGTATTTTTGATAGCTGCAGGCTAGTTGATCTATTGAAAGTACAGTTTAATACAGTTGCATATACCGGACAGATGGTGAAGCTTGCAAATGGCAAAATAAACTGTCTAATACCATCAACATGAATTAGCAGGTCATAATAGGGGTTTAATATCTAATAAGAAAGTATATTTTAAAAGCTATTTAGGTCTGGCCAACTTGAGAAGCCATATGGCCTGTAACACGTGCATAAATGTAACATGAAATGCAGTATGCTATTTTTTAACCACTCTGAATTAATAGAAGAGAAGTGAACATCATTTTAAATTAGCAAAGCTTTAGTATATAATTCTTCCATATCCTTTATAATTGTATCCATCACTGAACATACTTGTCATTTGATGGTAATTTAACCCATAGAATTCTCATTCAGCCTCATTGGCTTTCTCAATTGCCTCTTAAAATAATAACTAAAGAGTATAAATAGATTTGTTGAGGACCATTGAGGACACATTTGCCTTTAACACAGGGTTTATTAACATTTCACATAGTACCTGGAGAAATTCTGAAAGTTGTCCAATCAGAAATAATAGCAAAAGGTGAGGGGATGAGAAACCAGTGATGCGATAGCAAGACACATGTAGTGAAGTGGAAAGTAAAGGAAAAAAGTGACACATGAATGTGTCATGAATGTGTCAAAACTGATACGGCAATCTGTGTTGAAAAGGTTTTCTTCTATTCCATGGGGTAGTTTTGACTTAAATTATTCACGTCTTATCATGATTTTTTGATGTCACTAATAAAGTAAATGGGGGTAACATCTTATTGGTTCATGGTCTGTGAAAGGTTTATGAATTCTTAATAAAAATTTACTATGTTACATTTCATGTACTTTGAAATGTGGGAAGTGTTCAATTGGCCGCATATTTTATCGCAAAATTAGCTTTTATAGTTGACTGTGATTATTCTTCATGCATTTAAGCCTCCCGTATATTAACTGGACAAGAAGAGGGCTGACTGACCACTCATAATAATATAGCAACTTCAAACTGCATAAAACATAATTGTTTTAATCATTACTATATCATGAGTATTACTACTGTATATCATGACTATTTTAAATGAAATTGCTTTTTGACCTGTATAGTAAAACAGTAATTACACAGTCTTCTCTGAAGTATTTTCTATTTACCTGCAATCAAGATTGAACCTGCATCTAGGGCATAGTAGGAAAAAGTCACAACACTATGGTTGTTATTTCAGCCTATTGAAATTGTTGTAACAGGTAACAGGTGTTCCCCCAAGACAATATTACCAGCTCAATAACATTACAAATAAATGATCTGCATTACTGTAGGGTAGAAAGGCAACATGCATTCATTTCAATAGACCTCTCTCTATGTCTGTGGGAAAAATATTGAGCTAAATAATTCAAAGAACCTGACATTTTTGTGGTTGACTTTAAAGCTAGATATGCCCCCACATGTAAAGCATCAGAAGCCACTGGAGTACATGACTCATGGTGTAAAGTATACAAACAGATGGACAGAATTAGCTCAGATTAACTTTCTCTGATACAGAGGCCTAACAGGGATAAAACGCCACAAATAGGGAAACCCCACTAAGAATCTAAAGCCATTTGTCTCATGAGACTTTCTAAGAAACTCAAGAAACAATCTCTGCATGCCTGTGTCAGGCAACAAAACTGACCCATTAAATCTACCTGACATTATGAGCATCCATGTTCTCTGAATCAATGGGAAGCCGTCACAGTTCAGTTTTCTTTAAAAATACTCAAGCTACTAAACTTCAACACTGAAATGTTGAACTTCAGTAAGCAGCTCTTTAGTGTGGAGACCTAAGCTGGACTGGCAGCTAACCGCTTCCCCGCTTGGAGACATGTCTGCTAATGCCGCTGTAATGCTGATAAATGATGCTGCTTTGGCTGAGGATGGCATCATCAGCAGTATCCCATGCTCGCCTTGCTCCCAGTTTATCAAACGCTTTATGCCTTTCCACTGATGCCAACACATTTGGCATGAATTTACTTGTGCAGCAGTGATGAGTAAAATTATGCAATTAGACTCATTAAGACGTTAAAATTCACAACAATTTTTGCAAGAATAAACAACAAAGTTTATTGTGATGCGCCATTGAGCATAGATCATGAAGATTTATGCGTGTTCTCTCTGCGTAATGGTTCTAGGTTTTCTTAATCTAATGAATATCAATCATCTCTGTCTGTTTCCTCATAATGCACTTTTTTTTGTGAACAATTTATTTTTATTTGGTCACAAGTGCAATACAATCATAAAAAGAAAATTACACTTTCCACCTTTTTTTTTTTACTTACACACCCTCCCACCCATTCTAAACATACCCCTGGCGGCCCCACCCTGTCCCTACTCCCCCAAAAAAGGTTTTTATCAACACTAGAAGATACACAGCAAAGTCAGTTGCTAATACAACACCATCAATAAAGCAATTTACATCACATCCAACAGTTTAGAGATTTCTGAGGCGGCTACTTTCCATGTTTCAAGAGTGCTAGGACTGGCTTTATTCATACTGGCAGTGGATAACTCCAACATAATTATGCTAGCCATTTCCTTATATGAAGGTCATTTGGTGGCAACCAGCACTGAACAACAAGTTTTTTGGCAGCAGTCAACCCAGCCAGCCAAACTTTTCACTGTTTCTCATTCAGCTGCATACCTGTGTCATTGTTAAGTAACAGCGTAATTGGTTCAAGGGGTACAGTTTTATCAATCATGTCAGAGAGAATATACGACACTTTCCTCCAAAACTCATAAACCTCAGGACAATCCCATATCATATGTTTGTACGTGCCAAGTGTATTGAGATTACGCAGGTCCAGTGGCGATATTAGCATGTAAATCTTGGTGGGGCAAAAAAAATTAAAAATAAAGTGGGGTGCATGCCAGCAAAGGCACTACACAACTCAACACAACACAACAATAAACAATACATGAATTGCACTATAACTGTGATAAACGGTGCCCACAAACTGTTAGGGCCTAAAGCTGTCCCAATAGCAGAGTCCCAACAGCAGTCCTAACACCTTACCACTGCTACACCTGGCTATCAGCGGAGCCTTGTCCGCCAGCAAAATAGTTAATTCAGCCTCATTTACTGCCTTTAAAACAAACATAGCTGATATGGCTGACTTGCTTAAACAAATGTGGTTTCTACTGACAAGTGAGATGTACAAACTATGACATAAGGGGACGACAAGCGGATAAGAGGCAATCCATAATTTCGATTAAGACATTAATGAGCGAGCTAGGACGAACGTAGTCCATATAACTATTTGTTCAGCACTTTTGAAATGTACAGCGACAGAATTTAGAACATGGGCCGTTCTTACAGTGTTCTCCCTGTACACCAAATTAAAACTGTAGGATAAATAAAGGGGGCATAGAAGCAGACAATGAAAGCTCTTATAATATTTGATGACTACATTTCTCTAAAACAGGTAATAGGCTACATGTGCACCACCAAGTCAAACAGTAGGCGAAATTAAGAGGTAAAAATAGACCAAATTATTAGGGTGAGGCACATGGGCTACTAACAGCTTACTACACAACATATACTTAGTATTACTTTCTTAGCTACAGTATACATATCTCCCTGGCATACTACACCATTTATGCAGCCGCATACAATACATTTTTGGACTCACCTTGTTGTGCTGTGCTCACTTGAACAGGAAGGTGGCGCGGCGGACCTTCGTGGGCAAATTTTGTAATCAAACTTTGTCATCAAAGTCTGGCATTCTCTGGATTGATGGTGCTTTCAAGATAACTGGGATCTTGGGAAAAAACACGGTTGAATCATGATGACGTCAGTGATCTTCAGGTCATAGCTCTAGAAAGAGGCCCAAGTTCCCAATTTACTATTCCGAGTTGGATGACCGTTCAAAACTTATTTTCCCAGTCGGAGCTAGTTTCTTCCCGATTTCCCAATTGTCTTGAACTCACTGAAGTCAGATTTCCCAGTTCCGAGTGAACAGTTGTTTTGAGCGCGGCAGAAATCATGCTGGATTGACAGCATGGCCAATGTTGAATGTGTATCATTTTAAGCTTGGAAAAGAGACCCTTAAACCCAGACTTGGACCACATACCCACTCCACTGAATAGCAGGCTAGTGATTGCTTTGCAAGGCTTGCAGTTAGCCAGTGATTCCTTCCAAACCACTCATTGTTGAATTTGCGATTTCCAACTTGTTGTGTAATGTTTATGTTCAACGGCAGATAAGCACCGATACGTTTTATCTATAATTTATCTTCATTATATTTCTTCATATGACAAGGATTAAGAAGGATTTGCCAGTAGATTGTCGACTTGATTCATGATGATGACTGCTAGCTAAGATTTTGAAAGTATGATGTTGACATGATCAGTCTAATCAAAGCTACTGTAGATACAGTGAGGGAAAAAAGTATTTGATCCCCTGCTGATTTTGTACGTTTGCCCACTGACAAAGAAATGATCAGTCTATAATTTTAATGGTAGGTTTATTTGAACAGTGAGAGACAGAATAACAACAAAAAAATCCAGAAAAACGCATGTCAGAAATGTTATAAATTGATTTGCATTTTAATGAGGGAAATAAGTATTTGACCCCTCTGCAAAACATGACTTAGTACTTGGTGGAAAAACCCTTGTTGGCAATCACAGAGGTCAGACGTTTCTTGTAGTTGGCCACCAGGTTTGCACACATCTCAGGAGGGATTTTGTCCCACTCCTCTTTGCAGATCTTCTCCAAGTCGTTAAGGTTTCGAGGCTGACGTTTGGCAACTCGAACCTTCAGCTCCCTCCACAGATTTTCTATGGGATTAAGGTCTGGAGACTGGCTAGGCCACTCCAGGACCTTAATGTGCTTCTTCTTGAGCCACTCCTTTGTTGCCTTGGCCGTGTGTTTTGGGTCATTGTCATGCTGGAATACCCATCCACGACCCATTTTCAATGCCCTGGCTGAGGGAAGGAGGTTCTCACCCAAGATTTGACGGCACATGGCCCCGTACATCGTCCCTTTGATGCAGTGAAATTGTCCTGTCCCCTTAGCAGAAAAACACCCCCAAAGCATAAGGTTTCCACCTCCATGTTTGACGGTGGGGATGGTGTTCTTGGGGTCATAGGCAGCATTCCTCCTCCTCCAAACACGGCGAGTTGAGTTGATGCCAAAGAGCTCCATTTTGGTCTCATCTGACCACAACACGTTCACCCAGTTCTCCTCTGAATCATTCAGATGTTCATTGGCAAACTTCAGCCGGCCCTGTATATGTGCTTTCTTGAGCAGGGGGACCTTGTGGGCGCTGCAGGATTTCAGTCCTTCACGGCGTAGTGTGTTACCAATTGTTTTCTTGGTGACTATGGTCCCAGCTGCCTTGAGATCATTGACAAGATCCTCCCATGTAGTTCTGGGCTGATTCCTCACCGTTCTCATGATCATTGCAACTCCACGAGGTGAGATCTTGCATTTTTACCTCACTGTTTAACGTGATTTGATGTCATTTTATCTGTGGCCAATGACATTGAGCCTTCATGGATGGGCACTTCTAATGTAACTCTATGGCAGCACCCAAGTGGCTTGATTTTCTATCTCTACCCTTAGATTTGGCGGTGAAGTAGTGTCCCCATGAGTGACTGAACGCTGAGCCAATCACGGCGCAACTAGAGAACATTACCAACCCTTACGCTTTGTATTTTCCGCTGGCTGCCCCACCACCACAGAAAGCACTGAGCTAGGCTGAAACACCTGCATTTTGGAGCTGCCTTACTCAAGAAAGCAAAAAGAGACCATGTTTGTATGCGGCTTTATTAACTCAATTATTATTTTAAAAAATGTACATTGTTTGCAAACTGATATGTGACACGTATTAATGCCAAAATAACATGCAAAACAGGCAACCCCCCCAACTTTTTTAATTGTTTAACATTTTTTATTTCATTTTCGCTAAAAATGTGGGCCACCAGCCCTCAATGACGGGTCGCTACTGCATAGGTCACAGTATGGGCTTTGAGCCTGTTTTGCATGAAATCTTACAAGTGGTGTCCAGTACGATCTGTGACAAACTTTTAAATTAATTAATTGATGGTTTGGGTTCTTTGATGAGTGAAATATATTCTCCCAGACATTCTCCCTGTCAATAGCCTCATCATCGACAGCCAAATAATTTACCCATGCTTTAACCATTGAAAGATCTTTCTGCTTTAACCATTGAAAGATCTTTCTGCTTTAATCATTGAAGATGAGAATAAATAGCAGACACAAAACCTTTGGTCGAGAATGTAAAAATCCACTCTATCACCGGGTGCCTTCCCAAACTTGTACCCCATGGGACACCATAGGCAGGAAGCGCTGACCGCAGTCTAAGATATAGAAAGAATTAAGACCTTGGCAAATCAAAAGGAAGACTGAGTTCCTGAAAACTAAGTAGACCATTTGATTTGAATTTATACCCTAGATTATTGACCCTTTTTGCAGACCAGGCTCTAGACTCAAAAGGTTTATTACCGGAAGTAATAAACCTTTTGTTGACAGAGGGGTATGGAGATGCCATTTCAAGTTACCGCCTACACACTTCTCAACCTTCCTAAAATTCTCTATTGTATTAGAAATAACAGGACCAAAATACAGCATGCATTTCTTATTAGATATACCAGAAAATAACACATCCTGCAATCTATTATTATTATTATTATTATTATTATTATAGTAGGTGAAACAAGTTCTTCCTCAATAGTTCTCCAAGAGACTGATGTAGACTGATCAAACCATGATCTAAGTGGGCGTAACTAGAAAAGATTGATGGTAAATACAAAAATGTGTTAATGCAAGTCCACCATTACACTTCTGTCGTTGTAACACCTCAAACCTAATCTTTGGATGTTTGCCATTCCAAAAGGTATTTACGTATACGTTTATCAATCATTCCCCAATAGCCTACTGGTGGAGAGAGTGGGATCATCATGCTCAGGAAACTAATACATAGCAACACGTTCATCTTCATGGAAGCGACCCTAGTTTGTAAAGAAGCTGGCAACTTCTCCCAAACGGTTAAATCTCGTTCAACCTCCTTTAAATCTTCTCATAATTAAACTTCACCAGACCATGCAAAGATGTTTGTATACTAATACCCAAATAAGTCAACTGTGTTTTCATAGGAATTGTTGAGGGAAGTGAAACATTCTTGGCCACTTCATTCAGTAACATTAATGCAGATTTTGTCCAATGTATCATATACCCGGACAGCAATTTGAATTCTTCAAATGTGTATAATAAAGATGAGATTGAATTCTGAATATCTGTCATATATAGGAGAATATTATCCGCATATAGTGATATTATATGAGAATAAGATTTCATCAGTACAGGAGAAGCAATTACATTCTGCCTTAGATGTTGTGTTAAAGGCTCTAGTGACAAAATGAATAACGTTGGGGATAGGCCATCTCCTTGTCTACATCCCCGAAAAATAGGGAATGGACTTGAGTGTATGCCATTAGTAGAAACCATCGCAACAGGGTTAGCATATAACACACGAACCATATCGATCAAATTCTTTCCCAAACCAAGTTTCTCCAAGACAGCCATGTACTGCCATTCAAGCCTGTCAAAAGCATTCGCGGCATCTAGAGACAGCACAGCACACGGTGTGTTTCATGTAGTACATGCATTAATCGATGGACATTGTCAGCTGCAAGGTGACCTTTCATAAAACCTGACTGGTCTATGTGAATCAACTTATCCAAATACTTTTCCATCCGTAACGCCAATACTTTTGAATAACATTTTTGGTCAGAATTAATTAAAGATATGGGACGATAATTTGCACAATCTGTGTGATCTTTCCCTTTCTTTGGCAGTAGAGAGATTAATGCAGAGTTAGTATGCTCATGGAAAAAAAACGTATTGATGCCCTAAAAATATAGTAACAGTTCAGGTGGAATGCCATCCGGGCCAGGTGATTTACCCTTTTTTAGCACCTTTCAGTGCTGACACCAGTTCCTCTAATGAGATGGGTCGGCCCAGATCCGCAGATTGCTTCTCATCCAATAGGGGTAAAACAAGATTTTCTCAAACTGGATAGAATATTTATATAACTCCTGGTAAATATACTGAAATGTTGCATTAATTTCCTGTGGATCAGAAAGTAAGCCTTTAGATGGAGATTGAATAGATTCTATAGAAGTACAATATTCACATTGTTTCAATTTTAAGGCTAGAAGCCTGCTTGGTTTGCTCCCATTAAAATAATAGTTCTGCCTCACTCTATGCATGATGAACTCAGCTCTCCTCCTTAATAAATCATTCAGTTCCAGTTTAACCACCCTCAAATCATTGCTGACATTATTTGAGTAATTCCTTTTCAGGTTCTGTTCAAGTGATTTAAATTTTTTCTCCAATAACTTGATTCTGTGATTCCTGGCTTTATTGAGGTGAGACGCAAAAGATGATGTAAAGTCTGTGATAAACCCTTCAGTAGCCATCCATGTAAACCTTGGGTCCTCTACAGAGGCCATTCATGTAAACCTTGGGTCCTCTACAGAGGCCATCCATGTAAACCTTGGGTCCTCTACAGAGGCCATCCATGTAAACCTTGGGTCCTCTACAGAGGCCATCCATGTAAACCTTGGGTCCTCTACTTTCAACAATTCGTTTTGAAGAAGGGTCATATTAAAACGCCAACGTTTTGTTTTATTCCCCTCAAAGCTCACATCCACTTGGGTAACCACAGGATTATGATCTGAAAGAGTCGCAGGCAGTATTTGTATTTGCGCGACGCACATACTTAGAGAATAGAAAACAATACATTCTAGAGTGTGATTTGTGATATGCAGAAAAACAGGTATAATCTTTGATGCCCGGATTCTGAACTCGCCACACAGAGATATTGAAATGTTCCGTCATTGCATTCAACGCTAATGATGCTGATTGTTGGGCATGTGAAGAAGTTTGCGTGGATCTATCAAGCTTGAGATCGAAAACTGCATTCATATCTGCCCCTATGACCAATTCGTACTCTGAAAGTGATAACAATTCTTTGGTAAGCCCAGGGAAAAAGCTGTCCTCAAAAACAGCATAGATGGACACAAATTCTACTTTCTTGCCATATATAGACGTGCAAATGTAAGCTAAGCAGCCTGAAGTGTCCTTGCTAGTCTTTTCGATAACTAAAGTTAAATTCATTTTAATCAAGTAACCGCGCCTTTGGATTTAGAGGCTCCACTAGTCGAAACAGCAACTTTATACACGTTATCCTGTAAGCAAGGGATATATTTTACTGGCAAATGAGATTCCTGGATAAATGCAATATCAATATTTTTTACGGCACATTAAGTCTAAACATTTAGTTCTCTTAATTTTTCGCATTCAAACCACGGACATTCAGGCATAAAAGAGACAGCTTAACCATTGTCAAAAACAATCCTGACAATTACGAGTAGAACTGAAAGTGGTTCAGATTTACCTTCTACAAGCAGGGACATGTAACCAAGATAAGTACCCTCCCCCCACCCGCCGCCAGGACCCCTCCTCTGTTTCTGAGAAGCGTGACATCCACACAACGCAGCTCTGTAGGTCTCCAGAACTCGGGCCAATCCCTCCTAAATAAATACATATAATCTATTCCAATCAGGTTATCCAAACAAAAAAAATAGAAAGTAGAAAAATTTAAAGCGATATAACCAAGAGAAATTACACTTGTGAAGCTGTGCAGCCAAACATGAAAACAAAACCTAGCTGTAGTGGTTTAGGGAAATAGGGACACAATTAAGTGATTCATGTTAATTACCCCAAAAGCTAGCAACATCAACCCCTACTAATCACGTTCCAACTTCAACATACCTCCATTTAAATATCGTTGAAACGTTAGGTAGTCTGATGATTGCTGCAAATCCATGGGTGAAAACAGGGAAAACATTACCATATTTTTATAATCCGGTACTAAATAATAATAATTAAATTAAATAAAGCGTCTAAAATAAAGTCAACAGGTTGAACCAGCCTCCAGCTCCGCTAGCCAGCTAATGTTAATCCTTAGCTCCAACAGTGAAGGAAAGCGTCCTCCATTTTTGGCCCCGGTAACTTACTAGGAGAAGTTCCTGTTCAAAACAAAGATAGATAAGAGTTGAGTAGTCAACTAAACAAATAGCTAGCCGGTTAGCTGCATCTTTAGCTCCCAGTTGCACCCATTTCATTCTGCGTTTCATTCTTCCTCGGCATCCATAAAGGAAAGCACTCTCTTTGTGGGGGAGCGTGTAGACCTGTTGCCGGAGAGACTTCTCAGAAATTCCTCTGCCTCTTTTGCTGAGGTGAAGGAGAGCTGCTCACCGTTGAAAGTAAGTCGCAGGGTGGCGGGATAGATCAGAAAAGAGGGTATGCCCTGCGAGTACAATTCCCTCTGGACATCTGCGAATGCTTTCCTTCGCTGATTTGTGAAGACACTAGTCCACATAAAAACTTATGGTTCTCCCGGCATCTTGGATTCCTTGCAGGAAAGTAATTGCATCACCTCCCTCCCGGTTTGAAGAGGTTCACATCCCTTTTTAGGCCCCTTGCCTCAGTCTGAATGCGATCCACCTTTTCTATTAGCGCTCAAACTGATCCCATTTGGGTGTCCAGCTTATCTTGCAAGGTAGCAACTTGTTCCCTCACTCCTTGAATTGCTGTACCAACAGCACGTGTAACCACCACCTCCATCCGGTCTTGTTGTTCAGCTAAAGCTAGCAAAATGGCGTTGCTAAAGCTAGCATCAGTTGTAACTTCGGTTTTCTGGCGTTTAGTTGCCATTTTAGTGAGCGAAACAGTATGTTTCTTGACCCCAGACATTTCCACCAACGTTTAAACTAGAAAGTATAAAAGGTTGAAGTAGATAACCTGAATAAAATATAGAATAAGGAATTGTCAGCAGGAGCTTCAGAGTCTTCTAACCATTGCTTTTGTAGGTCACGTGACCGATTAAAGTTTTTATCTTAATTACTCAATATACTTGTGGCTATAGGTTGTTTTGTACTTTATCTATATGGTTATGGGTACAAATGCATGTTTTGCACTAACAAATAGCTACTAGTAACATGGGTGAAAATGCATGTTTTGCACTAACAAATAGCTACTAGTAACATACCTACTTCGTGTTGTAGTTGGTCAACATTAGATGAACATTTATGAACTTCACAGTAACGTTTTTCCATTCAACTAGGGCTGCTGCCTCCCAATTGAAAGTTATTCAGGTGTAAAATGGAAAGATATCACAGCCTTCCACTACAAAATGGCACTGGTGCTTAATTTCATCAGATAACTTGACAGAGAAATCCAATCGGAGATGAGGGTACCTAGGTAATGAACTCTCTGCACACCCTCCGACTCACAGACTAACCATTTGTTTAAACGGTGTTTGAGGTGGGTTTCTTTTCTAAGGGGAAACATCACTCAATGGTAATATTGTTTTGCATTAATTACAATTGTATAGTTGTCATTAAGACAACTGAAATAATATTTATAGTGCAGATATAAGACCGGTCTTGACAAAGGCTTTGTGCTGAAATGTCGACAACAAACAGTCTCCATTACAGTATATTGCCCTGTTATTCTTTTTTTTCTATAGCCTGGATGTAAACAATCAGGGCAGGTGTTTTGAAAACAACTTATAATGAAGGTTGACCAAGGTTGAAACACAGAGATAAATACCACTTAATCTCTCTCTCTGAGTTGAAAGATCCAACACAATTACATCTGATCCTGTGGAAACATTAACCTTGAAATGGTTCAACTTCAGCGGGACTGACCCTGGGGTCTCTACCCTGGGTTGACTGGCCTTCAGATGAAATGGTCTACAGTGAAAACAGGGCCTTTAGAAATCCAGCAAATACAGTTCATTTGGAAAGTATTCAGCCCCTTGACTTTTTCCACATTTTGTTACGTTACACTCTTATTTTAAAATGGATTTTAAAAAATTATCCTCAGCTATCTACACACAATACCCCATAATGACAAAGCAAAAACAAGTTTTAGAAATTTTTGCAAATGCATAAAAAATAAAAAACAGATACCTTATTTACATAAGTATTAAGACCCTTCACTATGAGACTCGAAATTGAGCTCAGGTGGATCCTGTTTCCATTGATCATCATTGAGATGTTTCTACAACTTGATTGGAGTCCACCTGGGTAAATTCAATTGATTGGAAATGATTTGGAAAGGCACACACCTGTCTATATAAGGTCCCACAGTTGACAGTGCACGTCAGAGCAAAAACCAAGCCATGAGGTGGAAGGAATTGTCCGTAGAGGTCCGAGACAGGATTGTGTGGAGGCACAGATCTGGGGAAGGGTACCAAAAAAATTCTGCAGCATTGAAGGTCCCCAAGAACACAGTGGCCTCCATCATTCTTAAATGGAAGAAGCTTGGAACCACCAAGACTCTTCCTCTGTCAGAGTAATCTGGGGAGAAGGGCCCTGGTCAGGCAGGTGACCAAGAACCCGATGGTCACTCTGACAGAGCTCTAGAGTTCCTCTGTGGAGATGGGAGGACCTTCCAGAAGGATAACCATCTCTGCAGCACTCCACCAATCAGGCCTTTATGGTAGAGTGGCCAGACGGAAGCCACTCCTCAGTAAAAGGCACATGACAGCCCGCTTGGAGTTTGCCAAAAGGCACCTATAGACTCAGACCATGAGATTCTCTGGTCTGATGAAACCAAGATTGAACTCTTTGGCCTAAACTCCAAGTGTCACGTCTGGAGGAAACCTGGCACCATCCCTACGGTGAAGCATGGTGGTGGCAGCATTATGCTGTGGAAATGTTTTTCATCAGCAGGGACTGGGAGACTATTCAGGATGGAGGGAAAGATGAACGGAGTAAAGTATACAGATATCCTTGATGAAAACCTGCTCCAGAGCGCTCAGGACCTCAGACTGGGGTGAAGGTTTACCTTCCAACATGACAACGACCCTAAGGACACAGCCAAGACAACGCAGGAGTGGCTTCGGGACAAGTCTCTGAATGTCCTTGAGTGGCCCAGCCAGAGTCCGGACTTAAACCTGATCAAACATCTCTTGAGAGACCTGAAAATATCTGTGCAGTAACACTCCCCATCCAACCTGACCGAGCTTGAGAGGATCTGCAGAGAAGAATGGGAGAAACTCCCCAAATACTGTATGGGGGAAATAGCTGCCTCCATGACCATTAGCCTTCCTCACCTTCCCGCCCCCTGGGAGTCGGTAGAGACAGGCTGTATGAACTCTCCACCTGGTCAGAGGTGACTGGAGAGATGTGAGTAGTGTCCTGCAGCGCCTGTCCATCTTGCTCATCCTCTGATGTCCTCACCACATAATTGTTCACCCAGACATGATTAATAGGCACTGAGACATCCATAATGGCAATGACAGTACAGGGAAACCAGTTGGAGCCCCTCTCACACACATCTATCTGTAACACTACGTGCCCAGAGCAGATAGTTAAAAGTGTATATGCCTAAGAGGAAAAAGCAAAGAGAGCAATTCAGGCTTGTGATATAATCATCACTTCATTGGAAAGCGAAGCAGAATAACTCCATAATTTGAAATAAACTGTAGTTGTGATTTTGCTAAATGTCTTTATTGTCAAACCAAACCATTTTGCAGTTATATTCACACATATTAAAGTGGAACTGACAGCGTTTTAGCATCATGAAATCTTATTAAAATCTGTTCATATACACCCCCATGAAGAATGACACACAAGAACTTAGATATGGTCATTTTCAAATTTTCATAAATTCATAGAATGTTTGGCAATGACGTAGACTAAGGGAAAGCAGCCGTATGTTTGGACAATTAATAGACACTGCAGTAAATAAAACCTAAAAATCTGTCTCGTCCAGGACCGGAGTCTACGTAGACCACTGCGCCATAGCCAACCAGAGCTACAGTAGGCCTTTATGCAAATAAGCTATTTGAACTGGACTGTGTGTTTACAGGCAGCAGCAACAACTCAACTTTAGATCATTAGAACGAACGCATTCGCCAAAAGCCAGAAAATATACCTGAATGGATTTCTGCAAATATGTAAATACCACGGGAGTCCTCTTACATTTGGGAACTTTATAGTCCTATTGATCAAACAACCATGAAAAGGTAGGCTCTCTCTCCCTCAGTAATGCACATCAACAACAAGATCAACAACTAATGCTAGCCAGAGCGAGATAAGCTTTGCACACACTGTATATATATGTATTTCTGTTGTATTTTTGACTTTGTTTTGTTTTACCCCATATGTAACTCTGTGTTGTTGTTTTTATCGCACTGCTTTGCTTTATCTTGGCCAGGTCGCAGTTGTAAATGAGAACTTGTTCTCAACTGGTTTACCTGGTTAAATAAAGGTGAAATAAAATAAAATTAAAATAAAAGCTAAAATCTAACGAGGGAACATTAGATAAACCCTCTCAAACCTTTTCAGCCAGTTGGCCGTCAAAATTGCTCTGATAAACGATGGGGAATAGTAGCCTGTGTGTCCTTCTGCAGCTATCCTGCCAATGCATGCTTGTCCCAACCCACGTTTTGACAACTGAATTGCCTGCCCGCCCATTTGATTGATGCCAAATACATTTGATTGACAACTAAGGGTGCATTCCTAAATTGCCTCCAGTGTGTCAAAGTGCGCTCTGAGTTGTTCGTAAATTTAGAGCGTTGTCTGAATGTTCAGAGCACACATTGACATTGGACACTCTGGCCAAGCAGTAGGGTTGATCCAAGCGTTCCTCACAACGGCAGTCAAGCACCCAAGCTAACTGGCTAAAGTTAGCTAGCTTGCTAACTACTTCCAGACAGAACACCTCACTCTGATCATTTTACTTGCCCTAGCAGAGCTGGTTAGGCTGTTTATATGTTATCTAGAGCGTTGGTGACTAACTGTGCCACTGGCAATTTTTTAAAAACTTTTTGCAGAAGATGACTGACACCGGTCATATTCAGCGGGTGTTGCGCATTTGTAAATTAATCAGTTATTCTGAGCTCTCTGGCACACTCAGACGAGAGTGCTCTAAAATTGGACTAGATAGCCAGAGTGAATTTAGGAATGCAAGAGATATGCTGACTGGATAACAGTCGTTCAAGTTCAGCATAGCTAGCAAAGCAATTTACATATCTTGCTAGCTGACCAAATTACTCCTGCATCTATCTGTAGCCACCAAAAAAACGATATGAGGGGAAAAAGTTGGTTACTCACCCACTCCTTTAATGTTGTCATGTCATCCTCCCAGCAGCTAGGTAGCTAGCTAGCTAACATTAGGCTCTGTGTTTATAGCTTGCTAAATAAGTAGCTACACAAATATACACTACCCTATTAGCCACGTTATGACTGTCTTGTGATCATTGCCCTTGCTAGTTTGATTGTGTTTACATTCCCAGCCATTCTGTCCAAAATATTGAGTCATTGAAACTGAAACAGTGCATCCTGAATGGGTGGAAGCAGCAAACAATGTACCAGGTCAGCTGTGATTTACAACCTGATAGCAAGAAATGTATTGGTGAAATATTAATCATGTGTTAAACTGCATCTATCTATTCTGCCAACAATGCCTCACTGTATGTCATGAAATGTTGAGTCAAATTTAACTTATTTTTTAAAAACCTCTTATAAAGTTGGTTTTGTAGCATAAACTGGGAATTTGATATTTTTGACTGATATTATGATTGTCTGTTTGTTTCATATCTGCAATGTAGTCAAAACGCTGTCAGTTCCTCTTTAAAAATACAATTGTATTAGATTGGATGACAGCAAAGTTATAGTTTTAACATCACCCTTTGACAGGCATAGAGTAACCGCTACAGTAGTATCAAACAGTAGAAAACACCCTTGGTATCGTAACAAAAGCAGGCTGTCCCTGGAAAGTGTTTATGACTGTAGACAAGCCTCTGTGTTAAGTGACACAACATTCATCCATTTGGGGGAATTGCGTAGGGCCATTCATGAGGTTTTATTCTGGCTGTTAAACTTAACTCAGAGTACCTAAGGGTAAATCTGAAGGATGCACATTTACAGGCAAAACCACTGAATCAGATAAAACGACAGCCATAAAAAACACAAATAAAACGAAGATGAAGAAAGCAGCTGCTCTCTCATAAAAAAAAGTCTTACCAACCACATTTATGTTTCTATTACGAGTTCATTTCACAACCCTGAACAGGAGCAATTGATCAGGTTCCCAGGACTTATCAACCTTTTCCTAATTTATGTGGCAGCCAATTCCCTTAGGGCTGGTGGTAAGCATGCTCCATTTAAATGTTGCAATCATAATAGAAATCTATAAATTTAGCCTGAATATGTCCTCGACATTATTCATGTGATACGTGAGGGGGTAGAAAAGGAGTAGGGCTGGTGGTCTTACTATTCCTTCTTCAGAGAATAGGATGCTGTTCAGAACAAAGGAAAAACACATATGACTGAGTCTCAAAACTGTGTTTTAAATCTTATCATCTCAGGTAAAATACCCAGTGAGAAAAATAGGAAAAGTCTAAATAGAATCCTTGGGACGTCCCAACTCTTACGTCACCCCATGTTATGATTTAACTGGATAGAACCCAAATGCAGACAAGTACACCAAGCCAGAGAAGTCTTAACAGGTTTATTATAATGTTCAATAGTCCAGGTTTCCAATAAATGGGGAAGAGCAAGTCCAGGTTACAGGGAGGGTACAGATCCAGGTCAGGGCAGGTGTGGTACCGTAATGTCCTAGTGTCCGTGGTGAGTCCAAAGGAGAGGCCCGATAGTGGAGAGCAGGATGGTGGTGGCAGGAGTGAAGCGGAGGCAGGAGTCAGGTTCCAAATATCTGTGGCACAGGAGAAAAAGTAAATAAACAGTCCAAAAAACACAAGAGCGAAAACAGACAGGTTGAGTCGGCAGCGAGACTAACATGGTTGTCTTGACTATGATCTGACGATGAGTGGAAAGTTTGACCGGGTCTTAAAGGCTGAGGTGATTATGGTGAATGAGCTGCAGCTGGAACCCTGACTCCCGCACACCAGACTTCACTCCTGCAATCAAGGACAGACAGAGGGGAGGGGGAGAGCAGAGAGAGAGCTACCTAGCAGCAGTAGGCCTAACAGTACCCCCCTCTACGGACGCCACCTGGCGGCCGACAGGGTTTATCAGGATGTAACCTATGAAACTCACGAACCAGAGCAGGATCCACAATGAAGCTCCTGGGCACCCAGGAACGTTCCTCAGGACCATAACCCTCCCAATCCACCAGGTACTGGAAACCACGACCCCGGGCGGCGAACATCCAGAAGTCGCCGGACAGTGTAGACCCGGACCCCCACCCACGATCTTGGGCGGAGGAGGGGGACGAGAGGGCGGGCACAAAGGGCTAACCGACACAGGCTTAATCTGGGAAACATGAAAGGTGGAATGAACCCGTAGGGAGGCAGGAAGCTGTAGCTTAACCGCGCAGGGGTTAACAATAGACAGTATCTTGAACGGTCCTATAAAACGAGGCGCCATCTTCTTCGACTCCACCTTCAATGGAAGGTCCCGTGACTTCAGCCATACCTCTTGACCAGGAGAGTAACCGGGAGCCTGGGACCGGTGACGGTTGGCTTGCCTCTGCATGTACGCGAAGCTCGGGACAGAGCTACCCTGGCCTTCCTCCAGACCTTGCAGCAGCGGCGCATGTGGGACTGCACCGAGGGTACCGCAAGTTCCCTCTCTTGGGAAGGGAACAGGGGAGGTTGATAACCCAGAGCACACAGAAAAGGAGACAAACCAGAGGAAGCGTTAGTCAAGGTGTTATGAGCATATTCCACCCAGGGGGAGCATGGAGCTCCATGACCCAGGGTTAGACCCAGTGACACAGCGAAGTGCGGTCTCCATCTCCTGGTTCGCTCTCTCGGCTTGCCCGTTGGTCTGGGGGTGATATCCAGAGGACAGGCTGGATGTAATGCCCAAAGCTTTACAGAAAGCTTTCCACACCTGGGAGACAAACTGGGGACCCCTGTCAGAGACAATATCCGTGGGTAGACCATGAGAGCGGAACACATGTTCAACCAAAATATCAGCCGTCTCTCTGGCAGTGGGCAGTTTAAAAAAAATGAGCGAACTTAGAAAAACGATCAATCACCGTAAGAATGACAGTCTTACCAGATGAGGGGGGAAGTCCAGTGACAAAATCCATAGCGATATGCGACCAGGGCCGGCTGGGTATAGGTAGAGGTCGTAGATGACCAGCGCTGGCCTGGGTGGAGTTTTTACTTCGTGCACATACCGTACAAGCAGCAATGAAGGCTCGAGTGTCCGCCTCCATCGTGGCCCACCAGAACTTCCGTCGCACAAAGTCAAGGGTCCGCGAAACTCCAGGGTGACAGGTAAGGGGAGACGAGTGAGCCCACTGAAGTACCTGGGAGCGAGCAGACTCAGGGACAAACATCCGGTTAGGAGGACCCCTCCCAGGGTCAGCTTGATGATGTTGAGCCTGTCTAACAATCCCCCTCGATGTCACATGTGATGACTGCAATACTGCAGGTAGGAGGCAAAATGGGTTCAGGGTTACTACCAGTATCAACAGCCGAATGAACACGAGACAGGGCGTCAGGCTTGACGTTGCGTGACCCAGGACGGTAAGACAGAGAAAAATTGAATCTCCCAAAAAATAGTGCCCACCTGGCTTGACGGGGGTTGAGCTGCTTCGCTGACTGGAGGTAAGCCAGATTCTTATGATCCGTCCAAACGATGAAGGGTTGTTCCGCCCCCTCCAACCAATGTCGCCACTCCTCGAGAGCCAGCTTAACGGCGAGCAGTTCACGATTTCCAACATCATAATTCCTCTCTGCCTGAGAAAGTTTCCTTGAGAGAAAAGCACAGGGATGCAGTTTGTTATCTTCAGGAGAACGTTGTGACAACACTGCACCTACCCCAGTGTCGGATGCATCCACCTCCACGACAAACTGGCGGTCGGGGTCCGGCTGCATCAGAATGGGAGCCGAGGCGAAGCGATGTTTCAGTTCTTCGAACGCTGATTCGGCCCCTTCATTCCAAGCGAACGGTCGTGAGATGGAGGTGAGAGCGGTGAGTGGCGCCGCAATGCGGCTGTAGTCCTTGATGAACCTCCTATAGAAGTTCGCAAACCCCAGGAATCGTTGAAGTTGTTTGCGGGTAGAGGGAGCTGGCCAGTCCGTGACAGCAGAGATCTTAGCTGGGTCCATCCGCAGCTCCCCCTGAGCTATGATGTAACCCAAAAAGAGGTCTCAGACACATGAAATTCACATTTCTCCATCTTCACAAACAGTTTGTTCTCCAACAACCTTTGCAACACCTGGCGCACATGCAGTTCATGTTCCTGGGAGGACTCTGAGAAAATCAAGATATCATCCAGATAGACAAAAACAAACCGATTCAACATGTCCCGAAGGACATCATTGACTAGTGCCTGAAAAACAGCAGGGGCATTAGACAACCCAAAAGGCATAACCCAATACTCAAAATGTCCCAAGGGTGTGTTGAAGGCAGTCTTCCATTCATCACCCTTACGAATGCGCACCAGGTGATACGCATTTCGTAGATCCAGTTTCGTAAAGATGGTAGCACCATGAAGGAGGGGAAAAGCAGAATTAATCAAAGGCAGAGAATACTTGTTCTTAATGGTGATGTTGTTAAGTCCACGGTAATCAATACAGGGTCTGAGGGTCTTATCCTTCTTAGCAACAAAAAAGAATCCCGCTCCTACAGGTGACGAGGAAGGACGCATAATACCTGCCGCCAAGGAGTCCCGAATGTAGTTCTCCATAGCCTCCGTCTCCGGCCGGGAGAGATTGTACAGGCGACTGCTGGGGAGCGGGGCTCCTGGCTGGAGGTCAATGGCGCAGTCGTAAGGCCGGTGAGGAGGAAGAGAAGTAGCTCTGTGTTTGCAGAAAACGGATGCCAGGTCATGATACACGTCAGGAACAGCAGAAAGATCCATGGACTCCAGTGGAGGTTGAGGCACAGTACTGGCAGGAGTCTGAGCAGAACACAAACAATTCACATGACAAAATGTGCTCCATGAAACAATGCTACCTGTCACCCAATCAATGTGTGGATTGTGTTTTATGAGCCAGGGGATACCAAGGACCAGGGGAGTCTGTGGGCAGTCGATAATATGGAATTGAATGTTCTCCTGATGATTTCCCGACACTCTAAGACAAACAGGAACAGTCTGATGGGTAATGCGGGTCAACAATTGTCCATTTAGACCCTTAGCCTGCAGCGGACAGTCCATAGGAACAGTCTCCAAATCCATTTGTTGAGCCCACTCTCTATCCAAAAAGCTTTCGTCGGCACCAGAGTCAATCAGCGCACTAACAGAGAAATTCTGGGACTGCCACTGGAGGGATGCCTGGAGCAGAATGCGGGGAGAAGAGGAAGAATCCGCTGCTCGGCTCACCAAAACTTCTCCCATAAATGATGAGCCGGCCCTTTTCCCCGGACGAACTGGGCAGGAAGGAACGAAATGACCAGCTTCTCCACAATACAGGCAGACCCGAGCCTGAATACGACGTGCACGCTCCTCTGAGGACAACCGTGCACGACCCACCTCCATGGCTTCGGGTTCAGTGCTCCTCGTATCGACTCGGGAAGACACGGCTCTCTCCGTAGGGACGATGCAGGGAGGAGTTTGTTGATGACAGACAGGTTGCTTGGAACTAACACTCCTCTCCCGGCGGCGCTCCCGAATCCGATTATCCAACCTGATAGTGAGTGAAATAAGATTATCCAGCGTAGGCGATTCATCATATGACACCAATTCATCTTTTAAAGTCTCCGACAAAGCATTGATGAACACTCCTTGTAATGCCTCGTCATTCCAACCACTCACTGCTGCTAAAGTCCGAAACTCCACTGCCATCTCCGCCACACTACGAGCCCCCTGCCGAAGAGAAAACAACCGTTTCGCAGCCTCCTTGCCTCGTACGGGGTGGTCAAAAACCTTCCTCATCTCCGTGGTGAAGGCCACGTAAGCGTTGCAAATGTCCGACTGACTCTCCCAGACCGCGGATCCCCAGGCACGAGCGGAACCGCTAGTAGAGTTGATAAGGTAGGCAATACGGGCTCTTTCTGAGGCGTAGGTGAGGGGCTGTTGTTCAAACACTAACGAGCATTGAGTCAAAAAATCGCCACAGGTTCCCATGTTCCCGTCATAGCGCTCTGGAGCAGGAACAAAAGGCTCTCTGATCTGGGCTGAAGGGGTAGTAAGGGCAGACACTTGATTGGTGAGTAATTGAACCTGATTAAGCAGCACCTGACTGTCCTCAGCAATCGTCTTAAACAGGGTATCATGTTGGCCAAGTAGAATGCCCTGATTGGCTATGGCAGTCCAAATTTGAGTGCACTCTGGGGTGGTATCCGAGCTACTGTCTGCTGGGTTCATGTTGGTCAGATCATACTGTTATGATTTAACTGGATAGAACCCAAATGCAGACAAGTACACCAAGCCAGAGAAGTCTTAACAGGTTTATTATAATGTTCAATAGTCCAGGTTTCCAATAAATGGGGAAGAGCAAGTCCAGGTTACAGGGAGGGTACAGATCCAGGTCAGGGCAGGTGTGGTACCGTAATGTCCTAGTGTCCGTGGTGAGTCCAAAGGAGAGGCCCGATAGTGGAGAGCAGGATGGTGGTGGCAGGAGTGAAGCGGAGGCAGGAGTCAGGTTCCAAATATCTGTGGCACAGGAGAAAAAGTAAATAAACAGTCCAAAAAACACAAGAGCGAAAACAGACAGGTTGAGTCGGCAGCGAGACTAACATGGTTGTCTTGACTATGATCTGACGATGAGTGGAAAGTTTGACCGGGTCTTAAAGGCTGAGGTGATTATGGTGAATGAGCTGCAGCTGGAACCCTGACTCCCGCACACCAGACTTCACTCCTGCAATCAAGGACAGACAGAGGGGAGGGGGAGAGCAGAGAGAGAGCTACCTAGCAGCAGTAGGCCTAACACCCCATTGAAGTTGAAATGTAACACGGTTAAGGTAAGGGTTAAGGTTAGGGTAAGGGTTATGGTTAAGGTTAGGGTAAGGGTAGGGATGTCTCAAGGATCCAGAATAGCACTAACTGAGGAAAATATGAGGTCAAATTAAGTTATAATAAAGGTAAGTAGCTCTTCATTGTTATTCATAGTTAGACTTCTACACCTGTTCTCTGTTGTAGTCTACTGTATTTCACATGAAATACACAGGGTGTTTTTGTGTGAGCCATAAAGTAATGCTGTGAAACTCAGAAACCCAGTTTGGTAGAAGACACCAGTAAGGAAGATCTGTGCAACAGAGATCAAACAAAGTCATAACAGATAACTAGCTCTTCATTGTCATTAATAGTTAGACACACCATCTTGGAGTACAATAGTCTACTGTATTTCACAGGAAATACTGTATTTTAAAGGATGTTTACGTGTGAGCCATAGAGTAATCTTGTGAAACTCAGATAGCCACTCTGGCTCCTATTCCTGGGAAAGACTAGTGACAGCTTGAGAGCCTCCAAAGCCTATTAGATGCTTGAAACTCAATTTGTGATAAGCATAAACAGATGTTCTGTTTGAGAAGGAGGAGAGAATTTTCCTAATTCACTTGAAATGGATTTTCCAATCCACAGGAAACATTCCGCAGAGTGCTAAAATGATCCATAAAGACAAATATGCATGCTTGTCAATTCATAGCTCACCAATGGAAATAATGTTTATCTACAGCTATCCTTCTAGAGAGAGAGCATAATTATTTCCATGGCTACAGCTAGTGTAGTAGGTACACTAACCAATGTGAATATTATGATGAACAAAAAAAATGGGTGCAGAAAAGAGACATAAAATAAGAAAGATAGTAATTCAATAACCTATTGAACTATGACTTTCGTTGTTTTGTTGTTGTGAAAAACACTGAAACCATACTTTTCTTCTTTGGAATAAGGAGAAAAATGTGTGCCATATACCAGACATCAGCCTGAGTTTGCAATGCACCTTGGAGTTTATATAAAATGTTGCTGACCCCAGCTATTTCTTGGTTTATCTTCCGCTGCAGCAATACCATTGTTATGTCTCTTGAACCTGGAGAATAGTACGATAGTGTATTTTAAAGTTCAGGGCCACACATGCAGGCCCTTGCTGTGACATATAACTTGTTAGTTGAAGGCTGTAATGTTTACCACTTTGCTGGGCTTAGGTCTAGTTGGAGATGGGCTACGCCACTACTTAACCACCCACTCACTGTACTGTAGCCTAGCAGGCGGCAGTGTTTTTACTGCATGTGTTATCGACGTTACACATTTCCCTGGAGGAAGATGTGTGAGTGGCTCGGAAGAGCTGAAGCTTATCACACCACCGTGCAGGTCCCTCCTGCTCTGTATAATGCAATGTGTGTCTCCTAGTCCTAGAGAGTTTGCTGCTCACTTTAAAAAGTTATGTTAATGAATTCAACCAAGTTGAAGATTACACAAGCCATGTATGTTATTTTGCTTTAGTGTAGCAGTAAGATAATAGATAAGGATTATCTTTAGCTACAGTATGTGTTGTAGTTCAACAAGATTCCTTCGTATATTCCCTAGAGGCGCCTCCTGTAGATCCAAAATAATTGGATAGGTACAGTGCAGTCGGAAAGTATTCAGGCCCCTTGACTTTTCCAGATTACAGCCTTATTCTAAAATGGTTTAAATTTTTAACAAATCTCATCAATCTACACACAATACCCCATAATGACAAAGCGAAAACAGGTTTTTAGAATTTTTTGCAAATACCTTATTTACATAAGTATTCAGACCCTTTGCTATGAGACTCAAAATTGAGCTCAGGTGCATCCTGTGTCCATTGATTATCCTTGATGTTTCTACAACTTGATCAGAGTCCACCTGTGATAAATTCAATTGATTGGACATGATTTGGAAAGGCTCACACCTATATACAGTATATAAGGTCCCACAGTTGACAGTGCATGTCAGAGCAAAAACCAAGCCATGATAGTCGAAGGAATTGTCTGTAGCTACGAGACAAGATTGTGTCGAGACACAGATCTGGGGAAGGGTACCATAGCATTTCTGCAGCATTGAAGGTCCCCAAGAACACTTCCATCATTCTTCAATGGAAGAAGTTTGGCACCACCAAGACACTTCCTAGAGCTGGCCGCCTGGCCAAACTGAGCAATCAGGGGAGAAGGGCCTAGGTCAGGGAGGTGACCAAGAACCCGATGGTCACTCTGAAAGAGCTCCAGAGTTCCTCTGTGGAGATGGGATAACTGTCCAGAAGGACAGCCATCTCTGAAGCCACTCCTCAGTAAAAGGCACATGACAGCCCTCTTGGAATTTACCTAAATGCACCTAAAGGACTCTCAGACCATGAGAAACAAGATTCTCTGGTCTGATGAAACCAAGATTGAACTCTTTGGCATGAATGCCAAGCGTCACGTCTGGAGGAAACCTGGCACCATCCCTACGGTGAAGCATGGTGGTGGCAGCATCATGCTGTGGGGACTGGGAGACTAGTCAGGATCGAGGGAAAGACGAACGGAGCAAAGCACGGATAGATCATTGATGAAAACCTGCTCCAGAGCGCTCAGGACCTCAGACTGGGACGAAGGTTCACCTTCCAACAGGACAATGACCTTAAACACACAGCCAAGACAACGCAGGAGAGGCTTCGGGACAATAGCTGTGCAGCGACGCTCCCCATCCAACCTGACAGAGCTTGAGAGGATCTGCAGAGAAACTCCCCAAATACAGGTGTGCTAAGCTTGTAGCATCATACCCAAGAAGACTTGAGGCTGTAATTGCTGCCGCAGGTGCTTCAACAAAGCACTGAGTAAAGGATCTGAATACTTATGTAAATGTGATATTTCAGTATTTTTTTATTATACATTTGCAGAAATTTATAAAAACCTGTTTTTGCTTTGTCATTATGGGTTATTGTGTGTAGATTGATGAGGGAAAAATGATTTAATCCATTTTAGAATAAGACTAACGTAACAAAATGTGGAAAAGGTCAAGGGGTCTGAATACTTTCAGAATGCACTTAATATGCAATATGTTAGTTGTTCCACCTTTCCCTCTGAAAGGCTAGGTGGAATCTATAACATGGTATTGCTTACACCCAATCCATCCTTTCAGATTTACACAAGTGCCCATTGGCCAGAGACTAGGGGTTGTTCCTGGATAGTGCACTATAGTGCGTAATGGGTAGGGGTTAGTGGTGTTGTTTCTGGATAGTGCCCTAGGGACTAGGGGTTAGATGTTTCTGGACAAGGGCCCTAGTGTTTAGGGACTAGGGGTTGTTTCTGGACAGAGAATGCATGTTAATCCCTGCGTTTTTATCCTATTGGTTCCCAGTGTAAATGACTCACAAGATATTAAAGAGGAAGGGAGGGAGGGATTGTTGCTCGTAGAGCTCATGGGAAATCAAATGAGTCATTATCATTTTAATGCAGGCTTACTGTTGGAGCTGTGAAATTCAGAAGACATGCACCTTCATATCCATTTCTCCCCACTACCAGTCTCCACCACCCGCCTCTCATATTCCCAACACTCATTCCCCTTCATTTAGTAAAATGTATACCCACTTTTAGCAACCTAATAGGCTATAGAGAGCTGACAGTGTGCAATTGCGTCTGAATGTTTACCCTTATTGCACCTTATTAAGTACATCTGATGATTATGCAACCCTTACCAAAGCATATTTAAGTCAAGTGTGGACCAATGCTTCTGATCAGCACGCTAACACATTCGTTTTCACATCGTATTCAAATGTTTAAGCAAATATATAAAAAAAATAACTCAAGAAAATTAAACACATCTTGATCTTTAGAGGGATGGTCCCAGAGCCAGAACCAACCCTTCATAAATCCCCTGTCTTTATTTACTACACGTTATCTCATGGTGTTGCTATCCACTCTGCCTTCACACTGCACCAGCTGAGTGATTGCATTATTTCATAATTTTTCCACATCATTATTTTCCTGCAAGTTTAATTATGCCTTCCTAGATGAGCTTAGCATGAAAAAGCCCCTGCTTTCCACAATTAATTTCACATAAATTAGAATAGACTTTCTTGATACAGACTAGCTATATTTGAGCTTATTTTATGGATATTACCCAGCGTATTTCATAGTTCAGAATAAGGGTGAGAGCGGAGGGGCGAGGTAGTGTAATGGTGTCAGACTCCCATATGTAAAAGGGAACGATGCACAGCCACATTGATTAACAGTAACTACTGGCTGTATGGTGTCCATATTAGGACAACCTCAAACTTTTCTACACAATTTTAAAACTCTAAAATGCTATTGGAGAACTGCAAAAACAAACAAATGACCCCGTCAATTAATTACCACCGCAATATTAGGTTTAAAGGTCTGTGAAACGGCATATACAATGTCAACCACTACTCAACCTCTTGTGGAACGGCGCATACAGTGCAACGTGAAATAGATGCATAATACACACCATCAAGTCACAACAAGGCTGACATCCATAGGCGGCGCGTGAGTTTCAAGTTTGGGGAAGCTATTTTTTCACCATAACATTACACCTTTATAAAAAGGATTGCATGCATTGATCATCACATTTGCAGACTAATGTAAGATAGGCTACTATTACTAATGTGATTAGTAGATTGCATAGTCATAATTTAGGCTAATAACATAACTCAATCACTGTTAGCAAAACAGACAGTTCTGAACAATGCATGCCTAGGCACGTAGCGACATAGAGTCATAAACATTTCTTGTACTTTCTTTGCATAGTCATTTGCTTTCTAAACTGTTTTTCCTACGATTGTATTTAGAAATATTGTGATAAGGCTAGGCCTATTTAACTGCTTTTCACTGACCGCTGGGTCTCAACAATCCGATTTTTTGATAGGTTATTCGCAGCGCGCGCTATCCAAATTGCGTGCTTAAAACAATCCACATCTCATTTTTGAAAGAAGCTAATGGGGCGGGATCATGTGACACTTGAACGAGATGGCCACATGATCTAAGAACTCCGCACAAGTAATTTCCAATTCTGAATCTTACCTCCACTTCAAGTTAAACCCTATTCAGTCAAAAAAGCCATGGCGGCTACAAAAGGCGACATTACGTGTGACATTTTTACCCGGACTCGAGCAATAGCCGTGGAAAAAGCCTCCAAGAAACAGCTTCAGAAAAAGCTAGCGCCATTAGCCAGGAGCCAGAGGACCCGTCTCTTCCCAAGGCCCAACAACTGCCAACCTCGTCCTCTGTCGAAGAGATCCTTTCTGAGCTGAGATCCCAACGTACAGAACTCAACATCAAACTAGATGGCATTAACTCTCTGCTCAGTACAATAGGGGGCAAGGTGACAACCCTGGAAAATGCCTTGCCTGACATCAACAACAAATAAAATAAAATTATATTTGTCACATGCGCCGAATACAACAGGTGTAGACCTTACCGTGAAATGCTTACTTACAAGCCCTTAACCAACAATGCAGTTTTAAGAAAATAGAGTTAAGAAAATATTTAGTAAATAAACTAAAGTAAAAATGAATAAATAAGGAAGTTACAATAAAATAACAATAATGAGGCTATATACAGGGGGTACCAGTACCCGGTAAATGTTTGGGGGTACAGGTTAGTCGAGGTAATTTGTACATGTAGGTAGGGGTAAAGCGACTATGCATTGATAATAAACAGCGAGTAGCAGCAGTGTCAATGCAAATAGTCCGGGTGGCCATTTGATTAATTGTTCAGCAGTCTTATGGCTTAGGGGTAGAAGCTGTTAAGGAGCCTTTTGGACCTAGACTTGGCGCGCCGGTACCGCTTGCCTTGCGGTAGCAGAGAGAACAGTCTATGACTTGGGTGACTGCAGTCTGACAATTTTTTGGGCCTTCCTCTGACACCGCCTAGTATATACAGTGGGGAGAACAAGTATTTGATACACTGCCGATTTTGCAGGTTTTCCTACTTACAAAGCATGTAGAGGTCTGTAATTTGTATCATAGGTACACTTCAACTGTGAGAGACGGAATCTAAAACAAAAATCCAGAAATTCACATTGTATCATTTTTATGTAATTAATTTGCATTTTATTGCATGACATAAGTATTTGATCACCTACCAACCAGTAAGAATTCCGGCTCTCACAGACCTTTTAGTTTTTCTTTAAGAAGCCCTCCTGTTCTCCACTCATTACCTGTATTAACTGCACCTGTTTGAACTCGTTACCTGTATAAAAGACACCTGTCCACACACTCAACCAAACAGACTCCAACCTCTCCACAATGGCCAAGACCAGAGAGCTGTGTAAGGACATAAGGGATGAAATTGTAGACCTGCACAAGGCTGGGATGGGCTACAGGACAATAGGCAAGCAGCTTGGTGAGAAGGCAACAACTGTTGGCGCAATTATTAGAAAATGGAAGAAGTTCACGATGACGGTCAATCACCCTCGGACTGGGGCTCCATGCAAGATCTCACCTCGTGGGGCATCAATGATCATGAGGAAGGTGAGGGATCAGCCCAGAACTACACGGCAGGACCTGGTCAATGACCTGAAGAGAGCTGGGACCACAGTCTCAAAGAAAACCATTAGTAACACACTACGCCATCATGGATTAAAATACTGCAGCGCACGCAAGGTCCCCCTGCTCAAGCCAGTGCATGTCCAGGCCCGTCTGAAGTTTACCAATGACCATCTGGATGATCCAGAGGAGGAATGGGAGAAGGTCATGTGGTCTGATCAGACAAAAATAGAGCTTTTTGGTCTAAACTCCACTCGCCGTGTTTGGAGGAAGAAGAAGGATGAGTACAACCCCAAGAACACCATCCCAACAGTGAAGCATGGAGGTGGAAACATCATTCTTTGGGGATGCTTTTCTGCAAAGGGGACAGGACGACTGCACCGTATTGAGGGGAGGATGGATGGGGCCATGTATCGCGAGATCTTGGCCAACAACCTCCTTCCCTCATAAGAGCATTGAAGATGGGTCGTGGCTGGGTCTTCCAGCATGGCAACGACCCGAAACACACAGCCAGGGCAACTAAGGAGTGGCTCCGTAAGAAGCATCTCAAGGTCCTGGAGTGGCCTAGCCAGTCTCCAGACCTGAACCCAATAGAAAATCTTTGGAGGGAGCTGAAAGTCCGTATTGCCCAGCGACAGCCCCGAAACCTGAAGGATCTGGAGAAGGTCTGTATGGAGGAGTGGGCCAAAATCCCTGCTGCAGTGTGTGCAAACCTGGTCAAGACCTACAGGAAATGTATGATCTCTGTAATTGCAAACAAAGGTTTCTGTACCAAATATTAAGTTCTGCTTTTCTGATGTATCAAATACTTATGTCATGCAACATAATGCAAATGAATTACTTAAAAATCATACAATGTGATTTTCTGGATTTTTGTTTTAGATTCCGTCTCTCACAGTTGAAGTGTACCTATGATAAAAATTACAGACCTCTACATGCTTTGTAAGTAGGAAAACCTGCAAAATCAGCAGTGTATCAAATACTTGTTCTCCCCACTGTATGTCCTGGATGGCAGGAAGCTTGGCCCCAGTGATGTACTTGGCTGTACACACTACCCTATGTAGCGCCTTACGGTCGGATGCCGAGCGGTTGCCATACCAGGCGGTGATGCAACCCGTCAGGATGCTCTCGATGGTGCAGCTTTAGAACTTTTTGAGGATCTGTAGACCCATGCCAAGTCTTTTCACTCTCCTGAGGGGGAAAAGGCGTTGTCGTGCCCTCATCACGACTTTCTTGGTGTGTTTGGACCATGATAGTTTGTTGGTGATGTGGACACCAAGGAACTTGAAACACTCGACCCGCTCCACTACAGCCCCGTCGATGTGAATGGGGGCGTGTTCGGCCCTCCTTTTCCTGTAGTCCACGATCATCTCCTTTGTCTTGCTCACATTGAGGGAGATGTTGTTGTTCTGACACCACACTGCCAGGTCTCTGACCTCCTCCCTATAGGCTGTCTCATCGTTGTCGGTGATCAGGCCTACCACTGTTACATCGTCAGCAAATTTAAAGATGGCGTTGGAGTCGTGCTTGGCCTCGCAGTCATGGGTGAACAGGGAGTACAGGAGGGGACTAAGCACGCACCCGTGAGGGGCCCCCGTATTGAGGATCAGCGTGGCAGATGTGCAGTTGCCTACCCTTACCATCTGGGAGCGGCCCGTCACGAAGTCCAGGATCCAGTTGCAGAGGGAGGTGTTTAGTCTCAGGGTCCTTAGCTTAGTGATGAGCTTTGTGGGCACTATGGTATTGAACGCTGAGCTGTAGTTAATGAAAGCGCAGTGTGGAGTGCGATTGAGATTGCGTCATCTGTGGATCTGTTGGGGCGGTATGTGAATTGGAGTGGGTCAAGGGTTTCCGGGATGATGGAGTTGATGTGAGCCATGACCATTCTTTCAAATCACTTCATGGCTACCGACGTGAGTGCTACGGGGCGGTAGTCATTTAGGCAGGTTACCTTCTCTTTCTTGGGCACAGGGACTATGGTGGTCTGCTTGAAACATGTAGGTATTACAGACTCGGTCAGGGAGAGGTTGAAAATGTCAGTGAAGACACTTGCCAGGTGGTCCGCGCATGCTCTGAGTACACGTCCTGGTAATCCGTCTGGCCCCGCGACCTTGTGAATGTTGACCTGTTTAAAGGTCTTGCACACATCGGCTACGGAGAGCATGATCACAATATCACGGCTCAGGCTAAGACCCAGATGCAGACACAGAAGGCGGATAGTACGAGTCCCAGAGTTTACTATAGTACATGGTGCAGGCAAAAGGTAAGTCAAGGCAGGCAAAGAGTCGTAATTCCAAATCAGAGTCAGGCAGGTACAGGACGGTAGGCTGGATCAGGGTGAGGACAGGCAGAACTGGGAAGACTAGGAAAAGCAAAAACTAGAGCACAGGAAACACAGGAACACGCTGGTAGGACTTGATGGGAGAAGACGAACTGGCAATAGACAAACAGAAAATACTGGTATAAATACACAGGGGATAATGGAGACTAGGAGCGCCGCTTCTTGTTTAGCATTTTCTTGTTTGCTTATGGCTTTATACAGCTGATTGAGTGCGGTCTTAGTGCCAGTGTCGGTTTGTTGTGGTATATAGATGGCTACGAAAAATATAGATAAAAACTATCTTGGTAGATAGTGTGGTCTACATCAATGCGGGGCGCCTGGATGAGGCAGAGGGGCGAATCCATGGAAAACTCACTGGCAGACGTCATGGAAATGATAGCATCTGCTAAAAAGAAAATAGAGTGTCTGGAAGAGAAAACCTGGACCTGGAAAATAAGGGGCGAAGGAAGAACTGTGTTCGAATAAGAAGACATGCAACTGATTCGCTACCTGCAAGACAAACTCCCTGAGTGGCTCCACCTGTCCACCGACAGGCCCATAGAAAGAGAGAGAGAGCTCACCGAGAACTGAGGCCCCCACCAGCAGCCAGACAACCACCGCACCCAATCACCACACGTTTCCTGAGATTCACCGACAAGGAACAAGTCCTACAGGCGGTGAAAATCAACACCATTACAGTGGGAAACGGCAAACTCACTTTACACCAGGACCTGTCAGCTGGAATACGCCGAAAGGGCCAAGAGTTTGACGAGGTGAAGAAACACTTAATTGACCGAGGCACCTTCAGGGGATTCAAATACCCAAATGAATTCAGGATTCTTCACTAAGGAGCCCTGCGACAGAAGAGGCTAAACGTTTTTTGCAGGACAATCCTGGCCACTGAGAAATGGACCAATGACTAAAAGCAATTACTGTTATTACTAATGGAGGTAAGACAACATATAGTCGCCATCCAATGACCCACCCTCCCCGCTAAATGTCATTATAGCTGTCTATTTTGTATTTATGTTATTTTAGCTGAGAGAGGGATAGGCCCTATAACCTAACCTAGGCCTACTAACGTTTTTGCCTACTTTTATTTCCCCTTTTATGTCAAGTGAGAAAATTAACCATATACAGCCTGTTATCTTGTCTGTAGAACATATAGGCTAATTGGCAGACAAAGTGATCAGATACTGTCAATTTATACACTTTTTTATTTGTATTTATCAGTTTCACATAGGCCTTCACCATTGATAGCCTGTCGATTACTACACATCTACAGACCTAACGAGAGGCTCAGTGTGACAATTGTATGCCTATGGTTATGACCGCCTTATCCTGTTGATATTTTGTTTTAATAATAACTTATAACAACTATAATAACAACTTATCCTATAGATCCCTCTTAGGGATTTGCTCCCTCATTTTGGTTTTATTTAGTCCAAACGATTAGGCCTATGTCCTTTGGGGGATGTATTTGTAGGCTGGGCTATTGATTTTATTTACTTCATTTCTCCCTCTCTTTTCTACTGTGGTCTGGACGGGGGCTACGTTGTCACTTACTTAATGCGGGGCAGAAAGGATGAGGCATTTCTTTCTCTCTCTCTCGGGAGACGTTGAGCGTTGCGAACTATTAGTGTTTTTCGGGAACACAGAATTGTGACTGAGCGTGGGGTTAACAGATCCAACAGGATATGTCGAGTTGTTTGGGAACTCAGCTGGGGTGTTCAGAGATCGTTATTTTATGTACACCGTTTCTTTTTCTTTTATGTGATTGCAGCTGTAACTATTATCCACCTACAGTGGGGGGAAAAAGTATTTAGTCAGCCACCAATTGTGCAAGTTCTCCCACTTAAAAAGATGAGAGAGGCCTGTAATTTTCATCATAGGTACACATCAACTATGACAGACAAATTGTGAAAAAAATTCCAGAAAATCACATTGTAGGATTTTTTATGAATTTATTTGCAAATTATGGTGGAAAATAAGTATTTGGTCACCTACAAACAAGTAAGATTTCTGGCTCTCACAGACCTGTAACTTATTCTTTAAGAGGCTCCTCTGTCCTCCACTCGTTACCTGTATTAATGGCACCTGTTTGAACTTGTTATCAGTATAAAAGACACCTGTCCACAACCACAAACAGTCACACTCCAAACTCCACTATGGCCAAGACCAAAAAGCTGTCAAAGGACACCAGAAACAAAAATGTAGACATGCACCAGGCTGGGAAGACTGAATCTGCAATAGGTAAGCAGCTTGGTTTGAAGAAATCAACTGTGGGAGCAATTATTAGGAAATAGAAGACATACAAGACCACTGATAATCTCCCTCGATCTGGGGCTCCACGCAAGATCTCACCCCGTGGGGTCAAAATGATCACAAGAACGGTGAGCAAAAATCCCAGAACCACACGGGGGGACCTAGTGAATGACCTGCAGAGAGCTGGGACCAAAGTAACAAAGCCTACCATCAGTAAGACACTACGCCGCCAGGGACTCAAATCCTGCAGTGCCAGACGTGTCCCCCTGCTTAAGCCAGTACATGTCCAGGCCCGTCTGAAGTTTGCTAGAGTGCATTTGGATGATCCAGAAGAGGATTGGGAGAATGTCATATGGTCAGATGAAACCAAAATATAACTTTTTTGGTAAAAACTCAACTCGTCGTGTTTGGAGGACAAAGAATGCTGAATTGCATCCAAAGAACACCATACCTACTGTGAAGCATGGGGGTGGAAACATCATGCTTTGGGGCTGTTTTTCTGCAAAGGGACCAGGACGACTGATCCGTGTAAAGGAAAGAATGAATGGGGCCATGTATCGTGAGATTTTGAGTGAAAGCCTCCTTCCATCAGCAAGGGCATTGAAGATGAAACGTGGCTGGGTCTTTCAGCATGACAATGATCCCAAACACACCGCCCGGGCAACAAAGGAGTGGCTTCGTAAGAAGCATTTCAAGGTCCTGGAGTGGCCTAGCCAGTCTCCAGATCTCAACCCCATAGAAAATCTTTGGAGGGAGTTGAAAGTCCGTGTTGCCCAGCGACAGCCCCAGAACATCACTGCTCTAGAGGAGATCTGCCTGGAGGAATGGGCCAAAATACCAGCAACAGTGTGTGAAAACCTTGTGAAGACTTACAGAAAACGTTTGACCTGTGTCATTGCCAACAAAGGGTATATAACAAAGTATTGAGAAACTTTTGTTATTGACCAAATACTTATTTTCCACCATAATTTGCAAATAAATTCATAAAAAATCCTACAATGTGATTTTCTTGATTGGGAGAACTTGCACAATTGGTGGCTGACTAAATACATTTTTTCCCCACTGTACATACATACATACACACATACATTCCCCTTTATTACTTTCCAACCCCGCCACCCTTTCCCCACTTGGAGTAAACTAGTGAACAACAATGCCTAGGCCTCTACTTCCAACCCATATCCACGATCTACATTTTATGGACACAGTCAATTTTACAGTAATTACATTTTGTTTGTTCTTTCTCCTGAACTTCTTCTACTCTCAACCTCTCCGATCATTTTAATGATGTCCATCCGGTTTGCTTCTATATGCCATATCTTTCTAACTGTGCTCCTTCACAAAAGCTCCCAACCTACAACCCATACACAAATTATGGACACAGCGTGCCTACATTATTAGTTATCTTGTTATTGTTTGTTGTTAGTTGTTATTAGTCCCATCCTTCAATTCCATTCAACACCTCCCATCTATCTTTTAACACCATCCATATAGGATTTCTATTTTCCATATATATTTCAACTGTACTGTGATGTCTTACAAAAGTTCTGAACCTTTCTATTCTCATTGTTTCTACAGATTGTGAATTGAAAATAACATTTTTGCTAATAGTATTATTATGTTATTGATCGATTGACTATGACTTTTCAGATCACCCAGTAGTGCTATCTGCAGGGTTAGCTCCAGGTAAATATTGCAATACTTCAGCCATTCCTGGACCTGTGTCCAAAAACAAGCTACAAATGGACAGTACCAAAACAAATGATCTAATTATTCTGTCTCTTCACAGCAAAATCTGCAGAGCTGGGAAGATTATATCCCCCATATAAATAACATTATATTGGTAGCAAGAATTTTATATAATAATTTAAATTCAAAGATTCTAAGTTTTGAATCCGGTGTCGTTTTGCAGATCAGTTCATAAACACTATGCCATGGGATCGGTACGTCAAAAATCTCTTCCCTTACTTTCTCCTCCTTCCACTTTCCTCTTCCATTTTTGCGGTACGCTGCAATTATTTGGTTGTAATTTTGGGTAGAGCAGACATTTCCATATGTTTTTGTTAGCTGCATGTGCAACATAACCACTCCTACCGATGATATCATTTACAAAGATTATACCTTTTTTAAACATTTTGTCAAAAAAATAGTTTTTTTGTCAATTAGTATATTTGAGTTTAACCACAATATTTGTTGCATTATTTGTTCTGTCATTTCTGGAGGATTAAATTGAAATTGCAACCAACTTTCTATGGCTTGTTTTAGAAATAGTGATATCTGGGAGATGATTTCCTTTTCAAATAACTGAAAGTGAGTGGTTGTAATCTGAATAAAGGGAAAAGGCCATTCTTGAACATTGGGTGAAACAATCTTACTAATTTGCTAGAGAACCAGTTCGGATATAAGTATAACTTTTGTATGACTGAAGCTTTTAGTGATAGGTCTAATGCTTTAATATTTAATAATTTCTGTCCTCCGAATTCATATTCATTAAATAAATAGGCCCTTTTAATTTTGTCTGGCTTGCTGTTCCAAATAAAATGGAATATTGTTTTCTCATATAATTAAAAAATTATGTTCGCTAGGCGTAGGCAAGACCATAAGCAAATAGGTAAACTGGGATAATACTAAAGAGTTAATCAGGGTGATTTTTCCACAAATTGACAGGCACCCACCTTTCCATGGTAGCAAGATCTTATCTATTTTTGCTAACTTTCTATTATAATTTATTGAAGTGAGATCATTTATTTCCTTTCCATACCGAGTATATCCACATCACCATCAGACCATTTTATTGGTAAACTACATGGCAATGTAAAAATTGAATTTTTTATTGATCCAATACGTAATATAGTACATTTGTCATAATTTGGTTGTAATCCAGAGAGGTTAGAAAATGTATCTAGATCCTCTATGAGGCTGTGGAGTGATTCTAGTTGTGGATTTAAAAGATAACATGAATCATCAGCGTACAATGACACCTTTGTTTTTAAGCCCTGGATTTCTAATCCCCTGATATTATTGTTGGATCTGATATTAATAGCTAACATCTCGATGGCCACAATAAATAGATATGCCGATAGTGGACAACCTTGTTTCACTCCTCTTGACAGTTTAAAACTTTCTGAGAAATAGCCATTATTTACTATTTTACACCTAGGGTTACTATACATGATTTTGACCCATTTTATAAGAGATTCACCAAAATTGAAATGCTCCAGGCATTTATATATAAACCCCAGTCGTACTTTATCAAATGCCTTTTCAAAGTCTGCTTTGAATAGCAGGCCTGGTTTCTCCGATTTTCCATAATGTTCTATTGTTTCCAATACTTGCCTTATATTATCTCCAATGTATCTTCCTTGTAAAAAACCTGTCTGATTAGAATGAATAATATCTGACAATACCTTTTTAATTCTATGCGTTATACATTTTGCTAGAATATTTGCATCACAACACTGAAGTGTAAGGGGCCTCCAATTTTTTTAATGGACTGGATCATTATATTTTCCGCTTGTATCCTGTTTCAGTAATAATGAGATCAGACCTTCTTCTTGAGTGTCATATAATCTACCATTTACATAGGAGTGGTTAAAACATGCTAATAGCGGTCCTCTTAGTATATCAAAAAAGGTTTGGTATACTTCGACGGGTATGCCATCCAACCCTGGAGTTTTCCAAGACTTAAAGTCTTTAATTGCATCCAGAAGTTCCTCCTCTGTAATTTCACCTTCACATGAGTCTTTCTGTTTGGCTGTTAATTTTACATTATCAATAGAAAAAAAATCTCTACAATTAGCTTCAGTTAGAGGAGATGGAGGCGACTGAAACGAAAACATATGCTTAATGTACCTTGTTTCCTCCTTCAAAATGTCATTTGGTGAATCATGGGTTACTCCGTCAATTGTAACCAATTTCATTAAATTATTTTTTGTAGCATTCATATATTGAAGATTAAAAAAGAATTTGGTGCATTTTTCCCAATATTCCATCCAGTTTGCTTTATTTTTTATAATATATTACACTTGATCTTTCTTGAATAAGTTTCTCCATTTCTTTTTGTTTTTCCTCTAATTTATTCTGAGCCTCTATGTTCAGTTTTTATTGCCATCTATCTGTTCTGTTAGACTTTCTATTTCCTTTGTTAGTATAAACTCTTTTGACCTAAATTGAGTTTTGTTTTCGAGATGAGTACTGAATTGCATGACCTCTAAAGGCACATTTAAAGGTGTCCCATACAATAAGGGGATTTGCTGTACCTATGTTATGTCGGAAAAAGTCAGTTATAAATTCCTTTGTCCTAGTTAAAAATAAATGATCATCCAATAGGCTTTGATAAAATTTCCAATATCCTCGCCCACGTGGAAATTCAGTAAGAGTAATATATATGCCAATTATATGATGGTCCGACCTCATTCTATCCCCTATCAACACTTTTTAAACTTTTGGTGCCAACGAGAATGAGATAAGAAAGAAGTCAAGACGACTAGCTTGATTGAGTCTCCGCCATGTATATCTCACTAGATCAGGATATTTAAGCCTCCATATATCTACTAGTTCTAATGTATCCATGACATTCACGATTTCCTTAAGAGCATGTGGGTGATTGTTTGTGGTGTGATTTCCTCTACGGTCCATTGAGCTATTTAAAACAGTATTATAATCCCCCACCATAATAATATTGTCTTGAATTGCTTGCAGGGTTGATAATTTATTATATATATTGTCAAAGAAGTGTGGATCATCATTATTTGGTCCGTAAATGTTAATGAGACATATCTGTTTATTGTCCAATAACATATTTAAAATAATCTATCTACCTTGCGTATCTATTTGGACAATTTGCACATTCGGATCGAAATTACTATTAATTAATATCATCACCCCTTTTGAATTTCTTTGCCCATGGGAGAAGTATATTTCGCCCCCCCCCATTCCTTTTTCCACGCAACTTCATCTAGAATTGTTGAATGAGTTTCCTGTAAACAATAGATATTATATTCCTTTTCTTTGAGCCATGTAAATATTGTTCTTATTTTGTTCTTATCAGCTAAGCCATTACAATTATAACTGGCTAAACTTATTTCACCATACACCATAATGAGATACAAGTTTCAAGTCTATTTATCATTATATATGTTTGTAAATTTACCATAAAACCCCCCGTAATGATTGAGTGTCCATATAGCTGTACCATGATATTTGCATTGCTACTAAGTATCCCTTCAATTGATCTCCACTAATTCCCCCGCTAAAGCCCCTCCCCATCCCAAGTTGAGCTATCATCCCAGTGATCGGCATCCCACCCACATCCCTCCGGATCCCTAGGGCCCCGAGAGGCCAGGACCCATCCATCGAAAATAGCACACAGTGCCACACACAAAACAGAAGCAGATTAACCGCCAAAAGCATTTCCAATGCTGTCACCTCTATATATAACTATTTAAAAATATATATCCCCCCAACATCCCCCCCACAACAGATGCGGACAAACACACACGCACATACTCACATACTCCAACACACTCATCCCCCCTCCTCCACAATCCACCATAAAATCAGATACTCAACGGTTGTTATATCCCAGAGCCCAACTCAAGAAAGGACCTGATTTACGAGTGCACATACAGTTTCAGCTGACTGAGAAAGCATGCAAGATTGAGCAGAAATTGACAACAATGTCAGATTTTACATACTACTCCAATGTCCATAACACCTACTCTCGTATAGATTACATTTTCATTTTTATAAACTTTCAGATCACGCCTTTGTCCACCGAGGTCAAAGAGCTGGAAATTCAACACCTCCATGTTATCAAACAAAGCATTCCATACATTATTTACTACATGGATAGACAACTATGCACAAGACAACAAAGACTCTCCTGTTTCTACGGCCACAATGTGGGACGCTGCCAAAGGCACACTAAGACGTCATCTAATTGCATATGCATCCTCTAAGAAAAAAGTAATGGAAGCACACAGGTTAGATCTTGAGAGGGAGCTGGAACGCTGCTAAAAAGTACATAAACAATCCCCAGACAGCGCCTCCTGGAGTCAACATAAAGCAGCCAAAGCCGAACTAAACTTGGACTATACTCGGGAGATAAAAATAGTTTTCTTTACTAAACAGATATACCATGAGTATAGCAATAGGCCTAGCAGGTTGCCTGCTTGCCAATTAAAAAATGAGCAGTCAGAGCGTACAATCATGGCCATCCGAACAGAAGATGACGAGGTCACATATGATCCAAATAAGATCCATTTAACTTGTCATGATTTTTACTGCAAATTATCTACTTCTGAGAGAAAACATACGGATGCAGAACTCCATTCCTTGCTAGAAGGAATCTCGCTACCAAAACTATCAGAGACCGACCAAGAAGATCTCAACTCCCCCTTCACTCCTGAGGAGGTCCTATAGGCAATTATCTCCATGCCACCAAGTCCCCAGGCCCAGACAGATTTCCCAGAGAGTTCTACAAAGCATTTTGGCCCCAGTTTAGCCCTATTTTCATGCCAATGCAAAAACAGAGCTCTCCCAGACTCTATGTACACAGCCCGCATTACAGTGTTGCTCAAAAAAGACAAGGACCCTCTATTCTGCTCGTCCTACCTGCCCATAAGCTTGTTGGATTTAAAATATAAAATAATTACCAAATTGCTCGCCAAAAGACTAAACACTCTTCTTCCCAAAATAATAAAAGCCGACCAAACTCGATTTATTAGAGACAGGTACTCTTCTGATAACATTTGCCTTCTTTTTGATATTGTAGATCAAGTAAATGCACAGAAGACCCCTGTCCTGCTGGCTTCACTGGATGCTGAGAAGACGTTCGACAGGATGGAGTGGAGCTTTCTGTTCTCAGTCATAGAAAAGTTCAATATGGGTCCAAACTTTATTAAATGGATTAAGTCCCTATATTCTCATCCAAATGCCATGGTGACTACTAACGGTTTGAATTCTGACAGATTCCCTTTGGGACGTGGCACAAGACAAGGATGCTCGCTGTCCCCCCTACTCTACTTGTTCGGGACGGAGCCTTTGGCGGAGTTGAGCAATCCAACTATTATGGATGTTTCTACAGGCGGCCTTCAGCACAAGATTTCGCTCTAAGCGGATAATGTGTTGCTCTACATGTCTAACCCTGAGAAATCCCTCCCTCCCATTCTAGACGCAATTGCTCAGTACGGCAAATTTTCAGGATATAAGATACATTTGAACAAATCCATTGTTTGCCCTCTCAATCTTACACTCACCAGCTCTATGAAGACACTCATCCCAATGGAAGACACAGGGGTTTCAATATCTTGGGATCTTTGTAACACTAGATCCGAATGGCCTTTTCAAGGAAAATTATCTCCCACTCCTCAAATCAAATCAAATCAAATCAAATTTTATTGGTCACATGCACCGAATACAACAGGTGCAGACATTACAGTGAAATGCTTACTTACAGCCCTTAACCAACAGTGCATTTATTTTAAACAAAAAAGTAAGAATAAAACAACAACAAAAAAGTGTTGAGAAAAAAGAGCAGAAGTAAAATAAAGTGACAGTAGGGGAGGCTATATATACAGTAAAATAAAGTGACAGTAGGGAGGCTATATATACAGGGGGTACCGTTGCATAGTCAATGTGCGGGGGGCACCGGCTAGTTGAGGTAGTTGAGGTAATATGTACATGTGGGTAGAGTTAAAGTGACTATGCATAAATACTTAACAGAGTAGCAGCAGCGTAAAAAGGATGGGGTGGGGGGGCAGTGCAAATAGTCCGGGTAGCCATGATTAGCTGTTCAGGAGTCTTATGGCTTGGGGGTAGAAGCTGTTGAGAAGTCTTTTGGACCTAGACTTGGCACTCCGGTACCGCTTGCCGTGCGGTAGCAGAGAGAACAGTCTATGACTAGGGTGGCTGGAGTCTTTGACAATTTTGAGGGTCTTCCTCCTGGATCGAATCAAAATGATCTCTGAACCTGGATCTCCCTCCCAATTAGCTTAGTCAGAAGAATCAATGTTATCGGTATGAACATCCTCCCTAGATTGAAATATTTATTTCAGATGCTCCCATGCTATCTCCCAGTTTCTTTTTTCAAAACAACCAACCAAAGCATCACCAAATTTATATGGAGCAATAAAAAACCTAGGATCAAGTTCTCCACTCTATTGAAACCTGAATCTAAGGGTGGTCTTGCCCTTCCCTGCCTTCAATTGTACTACTGGCCTGCCCAAATCCGCAACATGCTAACATGGATCACAAACAGACAAGACTCAATGTGGATTCAGATAGAGGCCCAATCATGTGGTTCATTGCCCCTAAGCTAAATTATATTCATTAATAACTTTAGTGAAGTGGGCAACATAGCCAAAACCTTTGTGAGTTACAGCACCCTACTAGCATGGAAGGACTGTAAGAAATACCTTGGCAATTCCTCCCAGATATGCTCTCACTCACCTATAGTATGCAACCCAGACTTGTCAAAAGCCCTGAGTGATGCCAACTTTAATCTTTGGCATACTCTAGGGATCAGGACCTTTTCAGACATGTTTCATCAGAACACAACTACACTGCAATCCTTTCAAGAGCTCTGCAGTGAATTCAATGTGCCAAGATCCATTAAAAATATATATATCTTCAAATTAGACACGTAATTTCCTCATTCACTTCCAAGGGGAGGTTTAGAGCTCAGCTGAATGAAGTTGGGGCCCTTTTTGCTACAGCACAATCCATCAAAGGCAAAATCTCTTATATCTTTGTTCTTGATCCAGACAGAGAAAATGTGTTTATGACTATCCATACTTGATAGAAATGTATTCTCCTACTGTGGGCTTCTAATTCTTCTCCTACATTAAAAATGTGGACTGACCAGATTGTTGACTTTCTTCCTCTTGAAAAGCTCACTTATGACCTCCGCAAGAGACAGCCCAGGTTTGATAGACTCTGGTCTCCACTACTCAGCTATATTTCAAATTGGACAGAGTGAATGGGGTGATTAGGGAAAGGGGTGTATGTAGATGTTGTATAAGGTGCTGTAAAAACTAACTCTTTGCTCATTGTCTCAGCTAAAGCTGGAAATAGCTACCATGACAGTGCTGCTGCAAATTTGTTGTTTGTTTTGTTTTATATTATTTATATCTGCCACATCTGTGAACGTGGAATGTGTTTTGTTTATTGATTGAAAAACAGGAACTTAATAAAACTATTCTCTGTGGCCAAATCATGCTCTCTGGTGTAGTATTTTGAATGATTGTATTTATTTATGTATAGGCACAAGTAATTATATAGCTAATTGTGGCTAATTAAATTTACTTTAGGGGAAGCGTATATTCCCATAGCCTATTGGACCCGCCGCCTATGCCGACATCACAGTGAAATTAACCGGTGCATAAAACAGCTAGCCTTACAAGGCCGAGTTCAAATGCCAACATCAAATTCAAAGCAATCGGTGCCCTGCCTAAACAGCTGACCGGCAAAGCAAACTGTCTGGCACTGTCTGTCACGAGTTACAAAGCCAGAACCCAGAAGCAGACCAGGACAAGGTAAGTTGAAACGAAGGTGAGTGTTTATTTACAAATTCAAGAGTGACGCTGAATAATCCAGGGAACAGAGCGGGCGGCGTTGATTAGTTGTTGGGGGTGCAGTGGTTGATCCAATCATGGCTCGGCAGCCGCCGACCACCAGGCAGAGGTTGGATGAAGGTTCCGGACGAGTGATGTTCATGGCTAACGATCCGGCAGGGAATGGATGTTAGGCCAGAGCCTAAGAAGGGTGATGATCAGGACCAGGTGTGCAGATTGCTGATGGGATGCAGGTGCGGAAATCAAGAGAGCTCCCCGGAGCGTTCCAGAACCCTCGGGAAACTGGAGATCCCGAGCAGAAAAAACTAGTCCACAGACAGGACCCGACTCAGACTGCCGGGATCGTTACAGTACCCCCCTCCGCAACGCCACCGGGCGGACTCCCGGAGCGCCAGGATGGAGGCGGTAGAAGTCACGGATGAGGTCAGCATCTAGGATCTGTCGCCGCGGAATCCAACTCCTCTCTTCAGGACCATACCCCTCCCAGTCCACGAGATACTGGAAACCCCGGCCCCGCCGTCTGGAATCCATGATGCGTCGCACCGTGTAGGCAGGACCACCTCCGATCATCCGAGGAGGAGGAGGAGGAGGCGGAGGAGGCAACAGAGGACTGAGGAAAACAGGCTTGAGGCAGGAGACATGAAAGGTGGGATGGACTCTGAGCGTCCTCGGGAGTTTGAGTCGAACTGCCACCGGGTTGATCACCTTCTCCACCACAAACGGACCAATGAACTTCGGTAACAACTTCCTAGACTCAGTCCGTAAAGGAAGATCCCGTGTGGCCAACCAGACCCTATCTCCGATGGTGTAGGTGGGAGCGGGGATCCGGCGACGATCGCCTGGAGCTGATACCGGTCCGAAACTCTAAGGAGTGCCTTTCTGGCCCGATGCCAGGTCCGGTGGCAACGACGAATCTGGGCCTGAACAGAAGGCACTGAGAGCTCCTTCTCCTGAGAAGGGAACAAGGGAGGTTGGTAGCCATACAGGCACTGGAAGGGAGACATCCCAGTGGCAGATGTAGGGGAGAGTATTGTGGGCATACTCAACCCAAGGCAACTGAGAGACCCAGGAGGTGGGGTTGGAAGAGGCCAGGCAGCGTAGCGTGGATTCCATCTTCTGGTTGGCTCTCTCCGCCTGACCATTAGATTGGGGGGTGAAAACCAGATGTGAGACTGACTGTAGCTCCAATGGCCAAACAGAAGGACTTCCAGACAGCAGAGGTAAACTGAGGGCCACGGTCGGAAACGAGATCACTGGGCAACCCGTGGACCCTGAAAACCTCCCTAACCAGGATCTCGGACGTCTCCGAGGCAGAGGGAAGCTTGGCAATTGGCACAAAGTGGGCGAACTTGCTGAATCTGTCCACGATAGTCAGAACGACCGTGTTCCCCTCAGAAGCGGGCAACCCAGTGACAAAGTCCAGGGCCAGATGCGACCATGGTCGCCGGGGAATAGGAAGGGGGTGAAGTAGTCCAGAGCTGGGCCGATTGGTACCCTTATTCTGCGCACACACTGGACAGGCAGCAACATAACCCCGAGTATCCTCGGCCATGGCAGGCCACCAAAAACGTCTGCGAAGAAACGCCATCGTCCGAGCCACGCCAGGGTGACAAGCCATCTTGCTGGCGTGGGACCATTTGAGGACCGCAGGACGAACCGACTCAGGCACAAACAACCGACCGGGTGGACCGTTACCGGGACCGGGCTGCGTCCGAAGAGCCGCCATCACCTCCTCCTCAATCTTCCACCTAACAGCTCCCACGACGCAGTTCCGGGGGAGAATTGTCTCGGTCTTGGACCCACCCTCCTCCGTCTTGGAGAACATCCGAGACAAGGCGTCCGCCTTGCCGTTCTTAGATCCAGGTCGGAACGTCAGGGAAAAAATTGAATCGTCCGAAAAACAACGACCACCTGGCCTGGCGGGGAGTTGAGACGTCTAGCCGATTGCACGTAAGCAAGATTCTTGTGGTCAGTCCAGACAATAAACGGTTGCTCCGCCCCCCCTCCAACCAGTGGCGCCACTCCTCCAAGGCAAGTTTCACCGCGAGAAGCTCCCGGTTACCCACATCGTAATTCCTCTCCGCAGGCGAAAGGCGGCGAGTAGTAGGCGCAGGGATGGAGTTTACTGTCCGTGGAGCATCGCTGCGACAGGATGGCGCCAACTCCCACATCAGACGCGTCCACTTCAACGACGAACTGACGGGCCGTGTCCGGTTGAGAGAGAATCGGTGCGTTGGTGAATCGCCTCTTCAAATCCAGAAACGCTCGATCCGCCTCCGGATTCCACTTGAAGTTCCTGATACTGGAAGTCAAGGCAGTTAACGGAGCGGCCACACGGCTGTAATCCCGGATGAATCTGCGGTAGAAATTACGCAAACCCCAAAAATCTCTGGAGCTGCAATCTCGTACCGGGCTGGGCCCATTCCAGAACCGCTCTAACCTTCTCCTGGTCCATCCTAATCTCTCCCCTGGAGATGATGTACCCGAGAAAGGATGTCGTGTGGGCGTGAAACTCGCACTTCTCGGCCTTCACGAACAGGCGATTCTCCAACAATCGCTGCAGAACCTGCCGGACATGCTGGACGTGGTCGGAAGGTTCCTTCGAGAAGATCAGAATGTCATCCAGGTAAACAAACACAAAGAGACCGATCATATCTCTCAGGACGTCGTTCACCATACTCTGGAATACCGCTGGAGCATTGGTCAGTCCAAACGGCATCACCTGATACTCAGTGACCCATCGGTGTATTGAAACCCGTCAACCACTCGTCTCCCTCTCTGATCCGGACCATGTGATACGCATTGCGTAGGTCTAGCTTGGTGAACACCGTAGCACCCTGTAAGGAGTCGAAGGCAGAACTCATCAAGGGCAGGGGATACTTGTTCTTGACCGTGATGTCATTCAACCCCCGATAATCAATACACGGTCGAAGAGAGCCATCCTTCTTACCCACAAAGAAGAATCCTGCCCCCAGGGGTGATGACGAGGGACGAACGAGACCAGCAGCTAGGGACTCCTTGATGTAGGTCTCCAAAGCCTCACGTTCAGGGCGGGAGATACTGTATAACCTTCCCTTGGGGTAGACAGCTCCAGGGAACAGGTTGATGGCACAATCATATGGTCGGTGGGGAGGGAGTGACAGAGCCTTCTGCTTACTGAACACTTCCCCCAAATCGTGATATGTCTCGGGAACCAGGGACAAATCTGGGGGTTTAGCCTCAATCACCTGACTGGGAACCGAATGGGGACAGGCAGTCTTGAGACAGTTAGCATGACAATCAAGGCTCCAACTCGTTACCTTGCCCGTCACCCAATCGAACGTGGGATTGTGTTCCTTCAGCCAGGGGTATCCAAGGACCAGAGGAACATGGGAAGACGGCAGAATGAAGAATGAAATCATCTCCGAATGATTCCCCGACAACAGCATCTTAACCGGTTCAGTCCTCATCGTGATACGTGCCAGACTACTGCCGTTCAGAGTGGTCGCTTCAATGGCTTCCGGCAATTGCTCCTTGGAAAGCCCCAGCTGTTCCACCAACTCGGCATCAAGAAAGCTTCCATCGGCACCTGAATCGATAAAAGCGTTAATCGCTAAGCTCTGATTCCTGTTCACAAGGGTAGCCGGGAAACGGGGTCTGACAGAGGTACTGAGAGGTTGAAACTGGCTCGCTAAAAGTCCTCCCAACTTTAGCGAGCCGGGCAGTTTGACGACCGCCGGGAACAAGTGGAGATGTAATGTCCCGAGCTACCACAGTAGAGGCAGCAGTTGGTCTTACGTCTATGTTGACGCTCCTCCTTGGTTAACCCGTGCCGCCCCACTTGCATGGGTTCAGAATCGGGAGAGGACCTCTCCACTAATCCTTTGTGGTGGAGAATGATCGACGTGTTCTGGTCCACCACCCGACCCGACTGGGAACTGAGAAGCTGATCGACTGGACGGACCCCATTGCTTCTCCCTCCTTCGCTCTCGGACTCGATTATCCACCCGAATAGACAAGGCTACCAAGCTGTCCAGGTCACTAGGCTCCGGATAGGAGATCAGCTCATCCTTGAGCTGCTCCGACAGACCCTGGTAAAAGGCCGCTTGCAGAGACTCCTCATTCCACCCACTCTCCACAGCCAACGTCTTGAACTCGATCACGAAGTCGGCAACGCTGCGAGTTCCTTGGTGGAGCGAAAACAGGCGCCTAGCTGCGTCCCTCCCTCGGACGGAATGGTCGAAGAGCTTCCTCATCTCGGCCGTGAACCCCTGGTATGAAGCCATGCAGGGGTCTTGTCGTTCCCAAACGGCTGAAGCCCACTCCAGCGCTCGACCACGCAGCAACTCAATCACAAAGGCTATCCTAGCCTTGTCTGTGGCATAAGAGTAGGGCTGTAGATCGAACACTAACCCACACTGCATAAGGAAAGAACGGCATCTTCCCAGCTCCCCCTCATATTTATCCGGCGTCGGAACCTTGGGCTCACGGAAGGACACCGCTTCAGACGCGGCAGGCGAGATGGGTGAAACCGGTAGTGGATCCTCCACCGGAAACTTGCGCTGGTTCTGGACCTCCGTCAGACCGGTAGAAAGGTTCCGAACTGCCAACGCGATCTCCTGTAGCTCCGTGCTATGATGGCCCAACATCTTCTCCTGATGGGTAATGGCATGGCGAACAGAGTCCAGGTCCGCTGGGTTCATTACTGGCCGGATCGTTCTGTCACGAGTTACAAAGCCAGAACCCAGAAGCAGACCAGGACAAGGTAAGTTGAAACGAAGGTGAGTGTTTATTTACAAATTCAAGAGTGACGCTGAATAATCCAGGGAACAGAGCGGGCGGCGTTGATTAGTTGTTGGGGGTGCAGTGGTTGATCCAATCATGGCTCGGCAGCCGCCGACCACCAGGCAGAGGTTGGATGAAGGTTCCGGACGAGTGATGTTCATGGCTAACGATCCGGCAGGGAATGGATGTTAGGCCAGAGCCTAAGAAGGGTGATGATCAGGACCAGGTGTGCAGATTGCTGATGGGATGCAGGTGCGGAAATCAAGAGAGCTCCCCGGAGCGTTCCAGAACCCTCGGGAAACTGGAGATCCCGAGCAGAAAAAACTAGTCCACAGACAGGACCCGACTCAGACTGCCGGGATCGTTACACTGTCTCTGCTTTCTGCTGAGAGAAAGGCATGCAGGCTGGCAGCTTCTCTCCGAGCGATGCTCCGCATTGTCCTACAGCCAGCCAACCAATACGCTAAACAGCCATTGCATTTTGATCGGGATTTGAATGATTTTAGTATACGTTTAGTAGCCCGCTTTAAAAATGTTGCCACATTTTCATTTTTGCCTAAATCAGCATGGAAGAAAAGTTATCTTGCAAATTCAGCAGGCTATGCTGTGAAATAGGCTATCAGAAGTACTGTTTTTCTTTTATTACTTATCGTTAATGCCATCTTTGATGTGCTTACAAATGCACAGGCACCTTTTTCCCAACCTATCGCTAAAATTATTTTATAAAGTCATACAAAGGTTTTACTGTGGGTGAACTTTTCAATGCATCCTGTCATTATCAGTCGTCTTCCTCAAATCAATGGGATGATGATGCAACCTTTGCTAGACAATCTGATTTCATTGGTCCTCAACTCGTGGCTCAGTCATTTAATTCAGGGTAAGTGGAGTTAGCCTTGAGTTAGCCTGCCCTGGAGCAGGTTAGTTCTGAAGGATTCGTTGCCATAGAAATTTGCCTGGCTAAAAGGTGAGCAACTTTCATATGACCGGTTATCCCGAGTCGAACTCAGAGTTGACCAAAGTTACCTCGCTAACTCCTCAAACCTGTTTCGTAGAATAGGGCTCTGTAGTTCAGCATCAGCCTACATGTACATTGCAGTTACTGTATATACAAACCTAAACATCCATGCCTTTTCGTCCTCTCTCTGCTTGAGCTCTCCAGTGTATTTCAGTGTAAACGTCCAGTGCTGCAGCATCAGTGATGAAAAGCCCTGTGCTTTCCTGTTTGTGTACCTGCCTCTAGGCCTCTTCACAGCCCACTCTAGAAAGGCCCAAGGGTATTCATTAAAATATGACAGGCCCGTTGTGTTGTTGGGAAAGGTCAGCATGTGATCTTACTCAGAATCTAAATGAGCCTAGCTATCTTTAACTCATTTATTCCCAGGAAGAAAAAAATGAGAGAGAGGATCTGGACATGCTGTTTAAAGGAGACTTGGTCAAGAAAGACACTGAATTCTCTCTCTCTCTCTCTCTCTCTCTCTCTCTCTCTCTCTCTCTCTCTCTCTCTCTCTCTCTCTCTCTCTCTCTCTCTCTCTCTCTCTCTCTCTCTCTCTCTCTCTCTCTCTCTCTCTCTCTCTCTCTCTCTCTCTCTCTCTCTCTCTCTCTCTCTCTCTCTCTCTCTCTCTCTCTCTCTCTCTCTCTCTCTCTCTCTCTCTCTCTCTCTCTCTCTCTCTCTCTCTCTCTCTCTCTCTCTCTCTCTCTCTCTCTCTCTCTCTCTCTCTCTCTCTCTCTCTCTCTATAAAGTGTTTGCTCTGTCTGGCCTAGTTGTCACATTGCATTAATGCCCCTGAGAGACAGAAGCACTCATCTCTGTTGACAGAGACCTGGACAGGAAGAAGTGCTGTGTGACTGAGTGTTGGACCCCAGTGGATAGGCATCAAGCCTCCCTGGGATAAAATGGATTGTATTCCTTCTACTGCACCACACTGCAGATGCCATGTTCTTACCAACTGAAACACTGCAGTACAGTACACACTTCTGTTAAAGCCAGAACCTGGGATTTGATGAGTAGAATGAGTATGGAAACATTTGTGTGCATGTTTGCAGAAAGCTTTGGAGAAAATGGAGGGCAATATAAAAACATTCAGTGGCCAGAATACACAATCAGAAACAAAAGTTTCCCCCCTCAGCTCACTCCCATGGCACCTGAAGATGCCGACTTCAGCAGCGGTAAGTGTGGAGGACAGGAGGCGGAGAAAAGGCAGAGCTGGTAATTAGACGGCTAGTGGAGCTAGTGTTTTATTGGATTTGCCTCTCTTTCTGACATTTGCAGTCTGTGCTTTTGGTAACGTACATATGCCCACACCTTGCATACGTAATTTTTCCGTATCTTTTTGAAGCATCAGAGGTGTGCTAGTCATTACTGTAAAAGCTCTTTAGAGAGGATCTCTGCAGATCAAATGAACCCAAAACATCAACAATTCAAAGCCAGGAGAAAAACAGTATGAAAGGTTCATTTAACAACCCTGACACAAAAATAAAGAAAAATGACTGGCTTTAAGCTGTTTAGGAGTTAGGAGAATTTGATAAATGCCATTAATTGTATTATCCAGATATTTATCTGTTTTGATATCCACTACTCTGGCATTTAGTCAGTGGAAATAGCAGACCTGTTTTTATTTCAGAAAAAATTAAACATCTTGATGTTGCCAAGTCTATACACTACATGACCAAAAGTATGTGGACACCTACGAACATCTCATTCTAAAATCATGGGCATTAATATGGAGTTGGTCCCCCTTTGCTGTTATAACAGCCTCCACTCTTCTGGGAATGCTTTCCACTAGATGTTGGAACATTGCTGCAGGGACTGATTAGGCCTGGCCCGCAGTCGGCGTTTAGGTCCGCAGTCGGCGTTCCAATTCATCCCAAAGGTGTTCGAAGGGGTTGAGGTCAGGGCTCTATGCAGGCCAGTCAAGTTCTATACTCACCGATCTTGACAAACCATTTCTGTATGGACCTCGCTTTGTACACAGGGGCATTGTCATGTTGAAGCAGGAAAGGACCTTCCCCGAACTGTTGCCACAAAGTTGGAAGCACAGAATCGTCTAGAATGTCATTGAATGCTGTAGCGTTAAGATTTCCCTTCACTGGAACTAAGGAGCATAGCCGAACCATGAAAAACAGCCCCAGACCATTATTCCTCCTCCATCAAACTTTACAGTTGGCACTATGTATTGGGGCAGGTAGCGTTCTCCTGGCATTGGCCAAACCCAGATTCATCCATCTGACTGCCAGATGGTGAAGCATGATTCATCACTCCAGAGAACACGTTTCCACTGCTCCAGAGTCCAATGGCGGCAAGCTTTACACCACTCCAGCCAATGCGTATGATGATGCGTATGATGATCTTAGGCCTGTGTGCGGCTGCTCGGCCACGGAAACCCATTTCATGAAGCTCCCGACAAACAGTTCTTGTGCTGACGTTGCTTCCAGAGGCAGTTTGGAACTCGGTAGGGAGTGTTGCAACCGAGGACAGACAATCTTTACATGCTTCAGCACTCGGCAGTCCCGTTCTATGAGCTTATGTGGCCTACCACTTTGCGGCTGAGCCGTTGTTGCTCCTAGACTTTTCCACTTCACAATAACAGCACTTACAGTAGACCGGGGCAGCTCTAGCAAGGCAGAAATTTGACGAACTAACTTGTTGGAAAGGTGGCATACTATAACAGTGCCACATTGAAAGTCACTGAGCTCTTCAGTAAGGCCATTCTACTACCAATGTTTGTCTATGGAGATTGCATGGCGGTGTGCTCGATTTTATACACCTGTCAGCAAAGGGTATGGCTGAAACAGCCAAATCTACTAATTTGAAGGGGTGTCCACATACTTTTGTATATAGAGTACCAGTCAAAGGTTTGGACACACCTACTCATTCAGTTTGGACACACCTACTCATACCGCATGAAGTTGGTTGAGAGAATGCCAAGAGTGTGCAAAGCTGTCATCAAGGCAAAGGGTGGCTATTTGAAGCATCTAAAATATATTTTGATTTATTTAACACTTTTTTGGTTACTACATGATATGTGTTATTTCATAGTTGTGATGTATTCACTATTATTCTACAATGTAGAAAATAGTACAAATAAAGAAAAACCCTTGAATGAGTAGGTTTCTCCAAACTTTTGACTGGTACTGTATATATATATATATATATATATATATTGTACAATAATACAAATGTTTGATGTGTAAGGGAGATGTTTCCCACTCTGACCATAGAGTGAGGCTAAAATAAGCACAGCTATGTATCTACATCAAGGTCTGGTGTGCTTGCATTGCGTGGGTTTCTAGGCCCTGTACACCCCACGTTGAGAGAGACCCCTTTCTGCTTTGAGAAAAAGGGCCAGGTGCAAATAGTAAATCCAGCGAACAGTCTCAGAATGTTTTTTTTATTACTCATGCTCATACCCAGCGTGAACACTCCTGATAAGGGCCATGGCCTCTGCTTTCTCCACTAGGTATGGGAGAGGAAGCAAATGTGTGTGAAAGACATCCCATTTGTATTCCACATTTGGCGCTAATAAATATTCTCATTTGGCGTTTCAAGGGGCTCTGCATTCCCATTTTCATCTAAATGAATATCATTTTACTGTATAGTTGGTCCGAATTACTTAAAACTGGACTCTATTAGATTCACTGACACCTGTACATGAGAACATCGACTGAAAACAGGCAGAACTATTCAAGTTCGAAAGATTGGGTACAGCACTGTACCAGGAACTTGGGATGTGATTTGCTATTATGACGAGACATAAATGTTACAGTCTGACACAGATTTGCAATTATTCGTCAGCACAGAGGTGGTTGCCTCAGTCACGGTTCAAAATAACAGGACAGCACTATAACGAATTTGCAAAAATTAGCGATTAACATCATGAAATCTTACAGTCCAGATTTACAGTAATCCTTGTATCCATTGGACGAGGCAGACGGTGAAAAGGCAGCATTTTAGTCTGGCAATGGCTCTTAATACCACACTGCTCCACGACAGACAGTAAAGGATATAATGAGAAGGAGACAGAGACAGAGACAGAGACAGAGAGACAGAGAGAGAGAGAGAGAGAGAGAGAGAGAGAGAGAGAGAGAGAGAGAGAGAGAGAGAGAGAGAGAGAGAGAGAGAGAGAGAGAGAGAGAGAGAGAGAGAGAGAGAGAGAGTGTGGGAGTAAAAGAGAGAGGGAGAGGGCTATATATATATATATACAGTTGAAGTCGGAAGTTTACATACACTTAGGTTGGAGACATTAAAACTCATTTTTCAACCACTCCACAAATTTCTTGTTAACAAACTATAGTTTTGGCAAGTCGGTTAGGATATCTACTTTGTGCATAACACAAGTAATTTTTCCAACAATTGTTTACAGACAGATTTCACTATTTCACTGTATCACAATTTCAGTGGGTCAGAAGTTTACATACACTAAGTTGACTGTGCCTTTAAACAGCTTGGAAAATTCCAGAAAATTATGTAATAGCTTTAGAAGCTTCTTATAGGCCAATTGACATCATTTGAGTACCTGTGGATGTATTTCAAGACCTACCTTCAAACTCAGTGCCTCTTTGCATGACATCATGGGATAATAAAAAGAAATCAGCCAAGACCTCAGAAAAAAAGTCTGGTTCATCCATGGGAGCAATTTCCAAACGCCTGAATGTACCACAAATGTTCTGCTTAGCCATATTTTCATGCCAATGCTGGATGATTTTGGCAAAAACTGAGCTCTCCCAGACTACTGTGAGTAGTCATGCTGTACTTCGCTCCGCAGGTAATATGACACATTACATTACAATGGAACGATTTGATTAGTGTAATGTTAGCTAGCTACATAGTTGTATTTGTATCAAAGATAAAGGTGTAGTATAGAGAAACTATCGAGGTTAGCTAGCCAGCTGCATTCGTTCGCAGCGACGCCATTTTTCAAACAAAGTCAACACCGCAGCCATTGCTAGCTAGCCAACACTACCATCTAGCAGTACTGTAGCAACTAAATACAATATCCTTTTAGCCAGCTACATTCGTTCGCAGCGACGCCGTTTTTCAAACAAAGTCAACACCGCAGCCATTGCTAGCTAGCCAACGCTACCAGCTAGCAGTACTGTAGCAACTAAATACAATATAATTTTAGCCAGCTACATTCGTTCGCAGCGACGGCGTTTTTCAAACAAAGTCAACACAGCAGCCATTGCTAGCTAGCCAACACTACCAGCTAGCAGTACTGTAGCAACTAAATACAATATCATTTTAGCCAGCTACATTCGTTCGCAGCGACGACGTTTTTTCAAAAACAAAGTCAACACCACAGCCATTGCTAGCTAGCCAACACTACCAGCTAGCAGTACTGTAGCAGCTAAATACAATATAATTTTAGTCAATGAGAATTTTGCAACATAAAGCTTCCCTTTCTGAACATTCGAGATGTGTAGTCCACTTGTGTAGCTAGCATGACTGACTTTGTGCTAGCTAGCCAACGTTTAATTATTGCTGCGTTATGAAAGGAACTAGACACGGACACGAATTATCTGTTTAGTGTGTTAACACACTATTGGTAGTTTGTTGTAACCAAGTATTGGTGCTAAACCGTGTGTTATTGGATGCTAGCATGCTAGTTAGCTATGGCGTCATAGGATACGGTGCCCTGGGCGGTTTTCATGGAAGAATACTGTACCAAGTTAGCTAGCTGAATAAAGTAAGTTAGAGTCTATTCCTAGAAACATTGAACTGCTGTAGTTTACAACAATTCTAATTTCTAAAGTGGAAGTTGGGAGAGTTATATTCGGGTGTTTCAGTGAAACAATTATAGTTTCTGAGGTGGAAGTTGGGAGAGTTATATTTGGGAGTTGTGGTGAGGGAGGCCCCGCTCTCTCCTTTCCCAGATGTTTAGTTCATTTCATTCCGATCTCCTCTGCATTATTGTAGCCATTTGCTGCAGCCTGTCAACTATGCCTCTGCCTATCCCTGTTCTCTCCTCTCCGCACAGGCTACACAAACGCCTCACACCGCGTGGCTGCTGCCTCTCTAACCTGGTGGTCCCTGCACGCACCACCCACCTGGTGTTCCCAGGTCTCAGGCAGCCTCTGGAACTGCCGTTCTGCTGCCAACAAGGCAGAGTTCATCCCAGCCTATGCTACCCTCCAGTCCCTCGACTTCTTGGCGCTGACGGAAACATGGATTACCACTGAAAACACTGCTACTCCTACTGCTCTCTCCTCGTCTGACCATGTGTTCTCGCATACCCGAGAGCATCTGGTCAGCGGGGTGGTGGCACAGGAATCCTCATCTCTCCCAAGTGGACATTCTCAATTTTTCCCCTAACCCATCTGTCTATCTCCTCATTTGAATTCCATGCTGTCACAGTCACTAGCCCATTTAAGCTTAATATCCTTGTCATCTATCGCCCTCCAGGTTCCCTTGGAGAGTTCATCAATGAGCTTGACGCCTTGATAAGTTCCTTTCCTGAGGATGGCGCACCCCTCACAGTTTTGGGGGATTTCAAACTCCCTACGTCTACATTTGACTCATTTCTCTCTGCCTCCTTCTTTCCACTCCTCTCCTCTTTTGACCTCACCCTCTCACCGTCCCCCCCTACTCACAAGGCAGGAAATACGCTTGACCTCATCTTTACTAGATGCTGTTCTTCTACTAATCTCACTGCAACTCCCCTCCATGTCTCCGACCACTACTTTGTATCCTTTTCTCTCTCGCTCTCCTCCAACACTACTCACTCTGCCCCTACACAGATGGTAATGCGCCGCCACAACCTTCGCTCTCTCTCTCCCGCTACTCTCTCCTCTTCCATCCTATCATCTCTTCCCTCTGCTCAATCCTTCTCCCTCCAATCTCTTGATTCTGCCTCCTCAACCCTCCTCTCCTCCCTTTCTGCATCCTTTGACTCTCTATGTCCCCTATCCTCCCGGCCGGCTCGGTCCTCCCCTCCAGCTCCGTGGCTTGATGACTCACAGAACAGCTCCGGGCAGCTGAACGGAAATTGAAGAAAACTAGACTCCCTGCGGGCCTGGCATCTTTTCACTCCCTCCTCTCTACATTTTCTTCATCTGGTTCTGCTGCTAAGGCCACTTTCTACCACTCTAAATTCCAAGCATCTGCCTCTAACCCTAGGAAGCTCTTTGCCACATTCTCCTCCCTGCTTTTTTCTGGCCACTTTTCCGTAAAGGCCAGCTCTGTGGAGTGTAGAGCTTAAAGTGGTCCTATGGACAGAAACTCCAATCTCCGCTGTGGAGCTTTGCAGCTCCATCAGGGTTATCTTTGGTCTCTTTGTTGCCTTTCTGATTAATGCCCTCCTTGCCTGGTCTGTGAGTTTTGGTGGGCGGCGCTCTCTTGGCAGGTTTGTTGTGGTGCCATATTCTTTCCATTTTCTAATAATGGATTTAATGGTGCTCCGTAGGATGTTCAAAATTTCGGATATTTCTTTTATAACCCAACCCTGATCTGTCATTCTCCAAAACTTTGTCCTTGACCTGTTTGGAGAGCTCCTTGGTCTTCATGGTGTCACTTGCTTGGTGGCGCCCTTTGCTTAGTGGTGTTGCAGACTTTGGGGCCTTTCAGAACAGTTGTATATATACTGAGATCATGTGGCACTTAAATAAAGTCCACCTGTGTGCAATCTAACTAATTATGTGACTTCTGAAGGTAATTGGTTGCACCAGATCTTATTTTAGGGGCTTCATAGCAAAGGGGGTGAATACACATGCACGCACCACTTTTCCGTTATTAATTTTTTCGATTTTTTTGAAATAAGTTATTTTTTTCATTTCACTTCACCAATTTGGACTATTTTGTCTATGTCCATTACATGAAATCCAAATAAAAATCCATTTAAATTACAGTTTGTAATGCAACAAAATAGGAAAAACACCAAGGTGAATTAATACTTTTGCAAGGCATTGTAGATGGCATTATGAGGAAGGAAAATTATGTGGATATATTGAAGCAACATCTCAAGACATCAGTCAGGAAGTTAAAGCTTGGTCGCAAATGGGACTTCCAAATGTACAGTGACCCCAAGCATACTTCCAAAGTTGTGGCAAAATGGGTTAAGGACAACAAAGTCAAGGTATTGAGTGGCCATCACAAAGCTCTGACTTCAATCCTATAGAAAAGTTGTGGCAATGCTATCAAGTACTAATTGAGTGTATGTAAACTTCTGACCCACTGGGAATGTGAGAGAAATAAAAGCTGAAATAAATCATTCTCTCTACTATTATTCTGACATTTCACATTCTTAAAATAAAGTGGTGATCCTAACTGACCTAAGACAGGTCATTTTTACTATGATTAAATGTCAGGAATTGTGAAAAACAGAGTTTTAATGTATTTGGCTAAGGTGTATGTAAACTTCCGACTTCAACTGTATATGCATATAAACACTACCATTCAAAAGTTTGGGTCACTTAGAAATGTACTTGTTTTCGAAAGAAAAGCATTTTTTTTGTCCATTAAAATAACATCAAATTGATCAGAAATACAGTGTAGACATTGTTAATGTGGTAAATGAGGAGATGTTTCCCACAAAACACCAGTCTCAACGTCAACAGTGAAGAGGCGACTCCGGGATGCTGACCTTCTAGGCAGAGTTGCAAAGAAAAAGCCATATCTCAGACTGCCCATCTTAATCTTTTCTTTTTATTGGCCAGTCTGAGATATGGCTTTTTCTTTGCAACTCTGCCTAGAAGGTCAGCATCCCGGAGTCGCCTCTTCACTGTTGACGTTGAGACTGGTGTTTTGCGGGTACTATTTAATGAAGCTGCCAGTTGAGGACCTGTGAGGCATCTGTTTCTCAAACTAGACATTCTAATGTATTTGTCCTCTTGCTCAGTTGTGCACCGGGGCCTCCCACTCCTCTTTCTATTCTGGTTAGAGACAGTTTGCGCTGTTCTGTGAAGGGAGTAGTACACAGCGTTGTACGAGATCTTCAGTTTCTTGGCAATTTCTCGCATGGAATAGCCTTCTCAGAACAAGAATAGACTGACGAGTTTCAAAAGAAAGTTATTTGTTTCTGGCCATTTTGAGCCTGTAATCGAACCCACAATTGCTGATGCTCCAGATACTCAGCTAGTCTCAAGAAGGCCAGTTTTATTGCTTCTTTAATCAGCACAACAGTTTTCAGCTGTGCTAACATAATTGCAAAAGGATTTTCTAATGATCAATTAGCCTTTTAAAATGATAAACTTAGCAAACACAACGTGCCATTGGAACACAGGACTGATGGTTGCTGATAATGGGCCTCTGTATGCATTTGTAGATATTCCATTAAAAATCATCAGTTTCCAGCTACAATAGCCATCTACAACATTAACAATGTCTACACTGTATTTCTGATGAATGTTATGTTAGTTTAATGGACAAAAAAAATTGCCTTCTTTCGAAAAAAAGGACATTTCTATATACAGTGGGGAAAACAAGTATTTGATACACTGCCGATTTTGCAGGTTTTCCTACTTACAAAGCATGTAGAGGTCTGTAATTTGTATCATAGGTACACTTCAACTGTGAGAGACGGAATCTAAAACAAAAATCCAGAAAATCACATTGTATGATTTTTAAGTAATTAATTTGCATTTTATTGCATGACATAAGTATTTGATACATCAGAAAAGCAGAACTTAATATTTGGTACAGAAACCTTTGTTTGCAATTACAGAGATCATACGTTTCCTGTAGGTCTTGACCAGGTTTGCACACACTGCAGCAGGGATTTTGGCCCACTCCTCCATACCTTCTCCAGATACTTCAGGTTTCGGGGCTGTCGCTGGGCAATACGGACTTTCAGCTCCCTCCAAAGATTTTCTATTGGGTTCAGGTCTGGAGACTGGCTAGGCCACTCCAGGACCTTGAGATGCTTCTTACGGAGCAACTCCTTAGTTGCCCTGGCTGTGTGTTTCGGGTCGTTGTCATGCTGGAAGACCCAGCCACGACCCATCTTCAATGCTCTTACTGAGGGAAGGAGGTTGTTGGCCAAGATATCGCGATACATGGCCCCATCCATCCTCCCCTCAATACGGTGCAGTCGTCCTGTCCCCTTTGCAGAAAAGCCTCCCCAAAGAATGATGTTTCCACCTCCATGCTTCACGGTTGGGATGGTGTTCTTGGGGTTGTACTCATCCTTCTTCTTCCTCCAAACACGGCGAGTGGAGTTTAGACCAAAAAGCTATATATTTTTCTCATCAGACCACATGACCTTCTCCCATTCCTCCTCTGGATCATCCAGATGGTCATTGGCAAACTTCAGACGGGCCTGGACATGCGCTGGCTTGAGCAGGGGGACCTTGCGTGCGCTGCAGGACTTTAATCCATGACGGCGTAATGGTTTTCTTTGAGACTGTGGTCCCAGCTCTCTTCAGGTCATTGACCAGGTCCTGCCGTGTAGTTCTGAGCTGATCCCTCACCTTCCTCATGATGATTGATGCCCCACGAGGTGAGATCTTGCATGGAGCCCCAGACCGAGGCTTGACCGTCATCTTGAACTTCTTCCATTTTCTAATAATTGCGCCAACAGTTGTTGCCTTCTCACCAAGCTGCTGTCCTGTAGCCTTGTGCAGGTCTACAATTTTATCCCCGATGTCCTTACACAGCTCTCTGGTCTTGGCCATTGTGGAGAGGTTGGAGTCTGTTTGATTGAGTGTGTGGACAGGTGTCTTTTATACAGGTAACAAGTTCAAACAGGTGCAGTTAATACAGGTATTGAGTGGAGAACAGGAGGGCTTCTTAAAGAAAAACTAACAGGTCTGTGAGAGCCGGAATTCTTACTGGTTGGTAGGTGATCAAATACTTATGTCATGCAATAAAATGCAAATTAATTACTTAAAAATCATACAATGTGAATAACAACAAAAAAATCCAGAAAAACGCATGTCAAAAATGTTATAAATTGATTTGCATTTTAATGCAGAAATAAGTATTTGACCCCTCTGCAAAACATGACTTAGTACTTGGTGGCAAAACCCTTGTTGGCAATCACAGAGGTCAGACGTTTCTTGTAGTTGGCCACCAGGTTTGCACACATCTCAGGAGGGATTTTGTTCCACTCCTCTTTGCAGATCTTCTCCAAGACATTAAGGTTTCGAGGCTGACGTTTGGCAACTCGAAACTTCAGCTCCCTCCACAGATTTTCTATGGGATTAAGGTCTGGAGACTGGCTAGGCCACTCCAGGACCTTAATGTGCTTCTTCTTGAGCCACTCCTTTGTTGCCTTGGCCATGTGTTTTGGGTCATTGTCATGCTGGAATACCCATCCACGACCGATTTTCAATGCCCTGGCTGAGGAAAGGAGGTTCTCACCCAAGATTTGACGGTACATGGCCCCGTCCATCGTCCCTTTGATGCGGTAAAGTTGTCCTGTCCCCTTAGCAGAAAAACACCCCCAAAGCATAATGTTTCCACCTCCATGTTTGACGGTGGGGATGGTGTTCTTGGGGTCATAGGCAGCATTCCTCCTCCTCCAAAGACGGCGAGTTGAGTTGATGCCAAAGAGCTCGATCTTGGTCTCATCTGACCACAACACTTTCATCCGGTTCTCCTCTGAATCATTCAGATGTTCATTGGCAAACTTCAGACGGCCCTGTATATGTGCTTTCTTGAGCAGGGGGACTTTGTGGGCGCTGCAGGATTTCAGTCCTTCACGGCGTAGTGTGTTACCAATAGTTTTCTTGTTGACTATGGTTCCAGCTGCCTTGAGATCATTGACAAGATCCTCCTGTGTAGTTCTGGGCTGATTCCTCACCATTCTCATGATCATTGCAACTCCACGAGGTGAGATCTTGCATGGAGCCCCAGGCCGAGGGAGACTGACAGTTCTTTTGTGTTTCTTCCATTTGCGAATAATCGCACCAACTGTTGTCACCTTCTCACCAAGCTGCTTGGCGATGGTCTTGTATCCCATTCCAGCCTTGTGTAGGTCTACAATCTTGTCCCTGACATCCTTAGAGAGCTCTTTGGTCTTGGCCACGGTGGAGAGTTTGGAATCTGATTGATTGATTGCTTCTGTGGACAGGTGTCTTTTATACAGGTAACAAGCTGAGATGAGGAGCACTCCCTTTAAGAGTGTGCTCCTAATCTCAGCTCGTTACCTGTATAAAAGACACCTGGGAGCCAGAAATCTTTCCAATTGAGAGGGGTTAAATACTTATTTCCCTAATTAAAATGCAAATCAATTTATAAAATTTTTTACATGCGTTTTTCTGGATTTTTGTTGTTGTTATTCTGTCTCTCATTGTTCAAATAAACCTACCATTAAAATTATAGACTGATAATTTATTTGTCAGTGGGCAAACGTACAAAATCAGCAGGGGATCAAATACTTTTTTCCCTCACTGTATATATATATTGTGATGTCACGAGAGGCTACACAGCTTTCAGCGGGATTGCTCAAGTAGTGCAAGGAGACCAGGTTCAATCAAAACAAGGATTTTATTAAAGGTCTTGGGAAACTAACGAAAGTATAACACAATTCTGTTCTCTTGTGGCTCTTTAAGGGTTAACAGTTCAGGGATGTCTCTTCCACATCCAAAATCATAACTCTCACTCGCTCAAATAACTTTTCCCCAGTCTTACTGTATTCCACGTTGCAGCTAGTGGCCAACCCAGCAAAAAGTCCTTCCAAATGTCTCTCACGTATTTCCACAGGTGCATATATCCAAAGGTGAGTATTTCCCAAAGGTAAGTATCTCCAAATCCTTATATTCCTCATGGAAGTGGACGTGCAGCACTCTTGTCCTCCAGAGAGCCCAGGTTGGAGACTGTGTCTCTTCCCTTCCCAAACCTTCAGCTCATCAGCTCCTCATTTGTTTCAGCTGCGTGGGAAGATTGGCCATAGAGGGGTGGAGTTCCCGACCATACCAGCAGATGGAGCCATAGCTGTCTGGGTTTGCAGCCACCTCAGGGGGATGTAACGTCCCTCCAGGACACAGCCTCTCGTGACATCACACATCCCCCTCCTCGGGACCGACGTCCTCGTCGGGTAAAGGCAGCGAAGAAGGCATCACGCCGGGAGAGGGGCGTCCGCATTGCCGTGGTGCTTGCCAGACTGCTCTCTCTTCAACTCCTCCAACTCTAGGACCAGGGACTCAGCCTCCTGTTGTCTCTCCTTGAGTTTCTTACTGAACGCATCAGCCTTGGTTTTAGCAGAGTTTAGCTTCTGTTGAGCAGCTTTCAGTTCCTTCTCTCTCTCTGCCTCCGCATTCTTCATCTTGTTCTCCAACACCTTGTACTTCTCCTCTGCCTTCTTCTGGACCTCCTTACTACTGCGCAGGGTCTCCTCACACTCCTCGATGGTCCTGCGCAGCCTCTCCAGCTCCTCCTGTTGCTTAGGGAAGGAGCTCTGTTGGAGTTTAGCCTGGAGGATATCTAACTCTTCTGTCTTCATGTCTAACTGTTGCTTTAACAAACGATACCTCTCAGCGGTCCCCTTCAGACCAGACAGTTCTTTGTCCAGATTCTGTAGCTCCGTCTCTGTGTCGGTCTGGGCACCTGCCATCCCTATCAGAGCCCGGGCGGGAGTGAGTAACTCGGAGGATTGCACCGGAGCCTTCCCAGGATGAGTCTTGCCTCTCCGTTTCCGAGGTACTCGGGTTATCCTCTCCTGAGACTCTCTCCAGAGTGGGTAAAAGGCTGGGCAGTCTCGTCCAATTAGGACAGGGACGGGGAGGGAATCAACCACCCCGCCGTCGTGTGTATGGTTCCCCGTGTGCTGGTCATTGTAAGTTCAGTAATGGGGTATTCTCTGGTGTCCCCATGGACACAGGAAACTGGGAGGACTTTCCCGGGGTCAGACACGTTGGGCCCACCAAATCCTTACGCACCAGGGTGGCCCGGCTACCAGAATCCAGTAAGGCCTCCACATCATGGTGATTCACAGTTACCGGGCAGGTGGGGGGGTCGATCTGGGCCGCCATCTACGACTCCCAAGAGCGAGGCAAAACGGTGTGTGGGTGCTGAGCTGGAGGACTCCGCAGTGGGCATAGGTTCATCGGCTGGTTTCCCACACTGCCAGGAGATATGTCCCATCTCCCCACACCGGTAACACTGTCGAAGTTTCCCCCTCCTGGTGTACTCTTCTTGGACCCGCCTGGTTTCTGGCTCCCCCTGGAGCCGGGATAAGTCCTGACGTGGCTGGGTTCGAGACCTTGGGGTCCCTTTGGACGGGTTCTTCCCATTTGTGGTGGGGCCGCACTCCTGGGGTCTTTTCGGGAAGCATTCAGCATCTCCGCTGTGGCCTGGTACTTTTCCACAGCTTCCACGGTCAGATCAGCCGTGGTCAAGGCCTGTTGACTGATGAACCGTTTTGCCTCATAAGGCAGGGCGCGTAGGTAACGATCCACCACAACGGCCTCCACCACCGCCGCTGCTGTATTCCTCTGCGGATCCAGCCATTTCCCTTGCGATTCGGACAAGTTCATGCATCTGCGCCCGAGGAGGTTGGTCTGGTTGGAAGGTCCAGCTGTGAAAGCGCTGGGCCATACCAAACTTTGTGAGTCCATATCTGCTGAGGATCTCAGACTTCAGGGCATCATAGTCAGTAACCTGGTCAGGGCCCAGGTCCCGGACAGCATTCAGCGATTCCCCGGTTAGAAAGGGGGCTAACAGACCAACCCACTGTTGCTTGGGCCAGGCTTCCCTAGTGGCCGTGGCCTCAAATGCCTGCAGGTATGCCTCAATGTCATCGGTAGCTCCCATCTTAGAAATAAAGTCACTTGCCTTTATTGGGCGGGTATTTTGGACCACCCTCTGTCTCTGCAACTGCAATTCCTCTGCCTTCAGAAGGTTGGCTTTCTTTTGCTCCTCCAAGAGAGCCACGTTTGCTTGCATCTGGGCTTGCTGGCCAGCAACAAGGGCTTTCAATATGTCCTCCATTTCAGTCGGCGGGAGCCTACGGCCAACTTGGAAAACTGGGTGATCAAACCTTCGGTATCCTCCTCTGACATGCACTATTAACGCTTGAGCGTGCCCGTATTCTCCACCATCTGTGATGTCACGAGAGGCTACACAGCTTTCAGCGGGATTGCTCAAGTAGTGCAAGGAGACCAGGTTCAATCAAAACAAGGATTTTATTAAAGGTCTTGGGAAACTAACGAAAGTATAACACAATTCTGTTCTCTTGTGGCTCTTTAAGGGTTAACAGTTCAGGGATGTCTCTTCCACATCCAAAATCATAACTCTCACTCGCTCAAATAACTTTTCCCCAGTCTTACTGTATTCCACGTTGCAGCTAGTGGCCAACCCAGCAAAAAGTCCTTCCAAATGTCTCTCACGTATTTCCACAGGTGCATATATCCAAAGGTGAGTATTTCCCAAAGGTAAGTATCTCCAAATCCTTATATTCCTCATGGAAGTGGACGTGCAGCACTCTTGTCCTCCAGAGAGCCCAGGTTGGAGACTGTGTCTCTTCCCTTCCCAAACCTTCAGCTCATCAGCTCCTCATTTGTTTCAGCTGCGTGGGAAGATTGGCCATAGAGGGGTGGAGTTCCCGACCATACCAGCAGATGGAGCCATAGCTGTCTGGGTTTGCAGCCACCTCAGGGGGATGTAACGTCCCTCCAGGACACAGCCTCTCGTGACATCACACATCCCCCTCCTCGGGACCGGCGTCCTCGTCGGGTAAAGGCAGCGAAGAAGGCATCACGCCGGGAGAGGGCGTCCGCATTGCCGTGGTGCTTGCCAGACTGCTCTCTCTTCAACTCCTCCAACTCTAGGACCAGGGACTCAGCCTCCTGTTGTCTCTCCTTGAGTTTCTTACTGAACGCATCAGCCTTGGTTTTAGCAGAGTTTAGCTTCTGTTGAGCAGCTTTCAGTTCCTTCTCTCTCTCTGCCTCCGCATTCTTCATCTTGTTCTCCAACACCTTGTACTTCTCCTCTGCCTTCTTCTGGACCTCCTTACTACTGCGCAGGGTCTCCTCACACTCCTCGATGGTCCTGCGCAGCCTCTCCAGCTCCTCCTGTTGCTTAGGGAAGGAGCTCTGTTGGAGTTTAGCCTGGAGGATATCTAACTCTTCTGTCTTCATGTCTAACTGTTGCTTTAACAAACGATACCTCTCAGCGGTCCCCTTCAGACCAGACAGTTCTTTGTCCAGATTCTGTAGCTCCGTCTCTGTGTCGGTCTGGGCACCTGCCATCCCTATCAGAGCCCGGGCGGGAGTGAGTAACTCGGAGGATTGCACCGAGCCTTCCCAGGATGAGTCTTGCCTCTCCGTTTCCGAGGTACTCGGGTTATCCTCTCCTGAGACTCTCTCCAGAGTGGGTAAAAGGCTGGGCAGTCTCGTCCCAATTAGGACAGGGACGGGGAGGGAATCAACCACCCCCCGCCGTCGTGTGTATGGTTCCCCGTGTGCTGGTCATTGTAAGTTCAGTAATGGGGTATTCTCTGGTGTCCCCATGGACACAGGAAACTGGGAGGACTTTCCCCGGGGGTCAGACACGTTGGGCCCACCAAATCCTTACGCACCAGGGTGGCCCGGCTACCAGAATCCAGTAAGGCCTCCACATCATGGTGATTCACAGTTACCGGGCAGGTGGGGGGTCGATCTGGGCCGCCATCTACGACTCCCAAGAGCGAGGCAAAACGGTGTGTGGGTGCTGAGCTGGAGGACTCCGCAGTGGGCATAGGTTCATCGGCTGGTTTCCCACACTGCCAGGAGATATGTCCCATCTCCCCACACCGGTAACACTGTCGAGTTTCCCCCCTCCTGGTGTACTCTTCTTGGACCCGCCTGGTTTCTGGCTCCCCCTGAGCCGGGATAAGTCCTGACGTGGCTGGGTTCGAGACCTTGGGGGTCCTTTGGACCGGGTTCTTCCCATTTGTGGTGGGGCCGCACTCCTGGGGTCTTTTCGGAAGCATTCAGCATCTCCGCTGTGGCCTGGTACTTTTCCACAGCTTCCACGGTCAGATCAGCCGTGGTCAAGGCCTGTTGACTGATGAACCGTTTTGCCTCATAAGGCAGGGGGCGCGTAGGTAACGATCCACCACAACGGCCTCCACCACCGCCGCTGCTGTATTCCTCTGCGGATCCAGCCATTTCCTTGCGATTCGGACAAGTTCATGCATCTGCGCCCGAGGAGGTTGGTCTGGTTGGAAGGTCCAGCTGTGAAAGCGCTGGGCCATACCAAACTTTGTGAGTCCATATCTGCTGAGGATCTCAGACTTCAGGGCATCATAGTCAGTAACCTGGTCAGGGCCCAGGTCCCGGACAGCATTCAGCGATTCCCCGGTTAGAAAGGGGGCTAACAGACCAACCCACTGTTGCTTGGGCCAGGCTTCCCTAGTGGCCGTGGCCTCAAATGCCTGCAGGTATGCCTCAATGTCATCGGTAGCTCCCATCTTAGAAATAAAGTCACTTGCCTTTATTGGGCGGGTATTTTGGACCACCCTCTGTCTCTGCAACTGCAATTCCTCTGCCTTCAGAAGGTTGGCTTTCTTTGCTCCTCCAAGAGAGCCATGTTTGCTTGCATCTGGGCTTGCTGGCCAGCAACAAGGGCTTTCAATATGTCCTCCATTTCAGTCGGCGGGGAGCCTACGGCCAACCTGGAAAACTGGGTGATCAAACCTTCGGTATCCTCCTCTGACATGCACTATTAACGCTTGAGCGTGCCCCGTATTCTCCACCATCTGTGATGTCACGAGAGGCTACACAGCTTTCAGCGGGATTGCTCAAGTAGTGCAAGGAGACCAGGTTCAATCAAAACAAGGATTTTATTAAAGGTCTTGGGGAAACTAACGAAAGTATAACACAATTCTGTTCTCTTGTGGCTCTTTAAGGGTTAACAGTTCAGGGATGTCTCTTCCACATCCAAAATCATAACTCTCACTCGCTCAAATAACTTTTCCCCAGTCTTACTGTATTCCACGTTGCAGCTAGTGGCCAACCCAGCAAAAAAGTCCTTCCAAATGTCTCTCACGTATTTCCACAGGTGCATATATCCAAAGGTGAGTATTTCCCAAAGGTAAGTATCTCCAAATCCTTATATTCCTCATGGAAGTGGACGTGCAGCACTCTTGTCCTCCAGAGAGCCCAGGTTGGAGACTGTGTCTCTTCCCTTCCCAAACCTTCAGCTCATCAGCTCCTCATTTGTTTCAGCTGCGTGGGAAGATTGGCCATAGAGGGGTGGAGTTCCCGACCATACCAGCAGATGGAGCCATAGCTGTCTGGGTTTGCAGCCACCTCAGGGGGATGTAACGTCCCTCCAGGACACAGCCTCTCGTGACATCACAATATATATATATTTAAATAAAGAGAGAGAATTTGAGTCATGTATGTCACAGTATATAACGTTGTCTCCTAAGCAATGCTTGATGTCTTGTGTCCAGATGCTCCTGGCAGTTCAGTTGGCTGAGCAGAGCAGAGCCAGCACTGACTGCACTGGGGCGACTGCAGTCGCTGTGCATTGAAACCCTCTCCACGTTTCTCCCTCAGTAACATTCCGATTCCAGCTGTCGCTGAGATCAAAGAATCCATTCTAACTTGCAGGACTGAAAAATAGAGGTGAGAGACATTTTAATCAATATTTCTTTTTAATCTGAGAGAGATGGCATGGCACAACTCTCATCCATAAAGACACTGCTTCGGCTTCTGAGTCGTACTGTATGGCATTGGTGGGATCAGAGATTGAAACCTGACAAAATCCCTGCCAGTTGAGAATGGGACCACATCTCACTCCTCTCTGGATCTTTTTATGTGTCAATCATAGCATATTTCACAGACAGTCGTAACCCCAAGACTGCAAAACCTGAGAATTGCTGATTGTATAGCTTGTTTCAAAACCATCGGGTAGCCTAAGGCCTGATACTGTTAAAAGCCAGTCACTTTAGTCACAGGTGTTCTTTTAATAAGCCGATATACAGTATTTCAATATATCCATCATCTTCACAGTCAATAAAAAAAAAAAAATATTAATCACCTTATTATTACCAACTCTCATGAATAAATTGCCATTCAAATACAGTCGTGGTCAAATGTTTTGAGAATGACACAAATATACATTTTCACAAAGTCTGCTGCCTCAGTTTTTATGATGCCAATTTGCATATACTCCAGAATGTTATGAAGAGTGATCAGATGAATTGCAATTAATTGCCATGAACTTAATCCCAAAAAAACATTTCCACTGCATTTCAGCCCTGCCACAAAAGGACCAGCTGACATCATGTCAGTGATTTTCTCGTTAACACAGGTGAGAGCGTTGACAAGGCTGGAGGACAAGGCTGGAGATCACTCTGTCATGCTGATTGAGTTAGAATAACAGACTGGAAGCTTTAAAAGGAGGGTGGTGCTTGAAATCATTGTTCTTCCTCTGTTACCCATGGTTACCTACAAGGAAACATGTGCCGTCATCATTGCTTTGCACAAAAAGGGCTTCACAGGCAAGAATATTGCTGCTAGTAAGATTGCACCTAAATCAACCATTTATCGGATCATCAAGAACTTCAAGGAGAGAGATTCAATTGTTGTGAAGAAGGCTTCAGGACGCCCAAGAAAGTCCAGCAAGCGCCAGGACCGTCTCCTAACGTTGATTCAGCTGCGGAATCGGGGCACCACCAGTGCAGAGCTTGCTGAGGAATGGCAGCAGGCAGGTGTGAGTGCATCTGCACGCACAGTGAGGCGAATACTTTTGGAGGATGGCCTAGTGTCAAGAAGGGCAGCAAAGAAGCCACTTCTCTCCAGGAAAAACATCTGATATTCTGCAAAAGGTACAGGGATTGGACTGCTAAGGACTGGGGTAAAGTCATTTTCTCTGATGAATCCCATTTCCGATTGTTTGGGGCATCCGGAAAAATGCTTGTCCGGAGAAGACAAGGTGAGCGCTACCATCAGTCCTGTGTCATGCCAACAGTAAAGCATCCTGAGACCATTCATGTGTGGGGTTGCTTCTCAGCCAAGGGAGTGGGCTCACTCACAATTTTGCCTAAGAACACACCCATGAATAAAGAATGGCACCAACACATCCTCCGAGAACAACTTCTCCCAACCATCCAAGAACAGTTTGGTGACGAACAATGCCTTTTCCAGCATGATGGAGCACCTTGCCATAAGGCAAAAGTGATAACTAAGGGGCTCGGGGAACAAAACATTGAAATGTTGGGTCCATGGCAAGGAAACTCCCCAGACCTTAATCCCATTGAGAACTTGTGGTCAATCCTCAAGAGGCGGGTGAACAAACAAAAACCCACAAATTCTGACAAACTCCAAGCATTGATCATGCAATAATGGGCTGCCATCAGTCAGGATGTGGCCCAGAAGTTAATTGACAGCCTGCCAGGGCGGATTGCAGAGGTCTTGAAAAAGAAGGGTCAACACTGCAAATATTGACTCTTTGTAATTGTCAATAAAAGCCTTTGACACTTATGGAATGCTTGTAATTATACTTCAGTATACCATAGTAACATCTGACAAAAATATCTAAAAACACTGAAGCAGCAAACTTTGTGAAGACCAATACTTGTGTCATTCTCAAAACCTTTGACCACGACTGTACACATAGTTTCAATGTCATTAAATCAAATCAAATTGTATTTGTCACATACACGTGTTTAGCAGATGTTATAGCGGATGTAGCGAAATGCTTATAGGTTACTTCATTATTTCTAGGTCATTATTGCTAATTTCCTTACTTGAAAGGTGAAATCTGTGATTGGTACGTGCATCTTTTTAGTTTTAATATACAGTACACAGTGCATTCGGAAAGTATTCAGACCCATTTACTTTTTCCACATTTTGTTACGTTACAGCCTTATTCTAACATTTCCCTCAGCAATCTACACACTATCCCATAATGACAAAGCGAAAACAGGTTTACTAGATATTTTTGCTAAACAGAAATACCTTATTTACATAAGTATTCAGACCCTTTGCTATGACACTCGAAATTGAGCTCAGGTGCATCCTGTTTCCAATGATCATCCTTCAGATGTTTCTACAACTTGAATGGAGTCCACCTGTGGTAAATTCAATTGATTGGACATGATTTGGAAAGGCACCTGTCTATATAAGGTCCCACAGTTGACAGTGCATGTCAGAGCAAAAACCAAGCCATGAGGTTGAAGGAATTGTCCGTAGAGATACGAGACAGGATTGTGTCGAGGCACAGATCTGGGGAAAGGTACCAAAAAATGTCTGCAGCATTGAAGGTCCCCAAGAACACAGTGGCCTCCATCATTCTTAAATGGAAGAAGTTTGGAACCACCAAGACTCTTTCTAGAGCTGGCCGCCCGGCCAAACTGAGCAATCGGGGGAGAAGGGCCTAGGTCAAGGAGGTGACCAAGAACCCGATGGTCACTCTGACAGAGCTTCAGAGTTCCTCTGTAGAGATGGGAGAACCTTCCAGAAGGACAACCATCTCTGCAGCACTCCACCAATCAGGCCTTTAGGGTAGAGTGGCAAGACGGAAGCCACTCCTCAGTAAAAGGCACATGACAGCCTGCTTGGAGTTTGCCAAAAGGCACCTAAAGGACTCAGACCGTGAGAAACCAAGATTGAACTCTTTGGCCTGAATGCCAAGCGTCACATCTGGAGGAAACCTGGCACCATCCCTACAGTGAAGCATGGTGGTGGTGTGACAGGTTAAAGGACATATTCATAGCCTGTTATACACTAAAAAGTATTAGTAAGTTCATGGTATGTAAGGATCTTAAAATATCTAAGGTTAAAAAGATCATGCATCCAGTACTAGTTCATAGAGATTGATAAAATTCATAAATGTGTTAAAATCCGTCAAGTGTAAAAGGGTAAATATTGTAAGAGGAATGTGTAAACGTTATATTGACTACTTTATTTTGTGGTGCCTAATTTAAGGGTAAAAGTGTTAATCTGTGATCTACTAAATGCTCTTAATCTATGAGCCTGAGATCGATTGCTCTGGTCTCCACCCAACTTTCTGGGGAAATCGCGGTCTTTTTCTCATTACACTAAAGTTTTCAGTGAGGAAACATAACTGCGTCACTTTCGTGATTTTTTCTCCCCTTTTTCAGGGGCGTAACATTTTGGAGGCACCGCTGAGATTGCTGCTCAGATGTCCGGCTTCCACATCCTGGTCGCTGAATTCTGAGCCAGCTAAATCCCTACATAACAACCCAGGCAGGCTGCAGTGAGGAAAGTGTTGCTGTTCGAGGGGAGCTGGAAGTTGGTGGTTAAGTACGTGTCAACTGAGGCCGTTGAGAGACCATCAGAGACAGTAAGGACCATCTAATTCAGAGTCAACTCCTGCACAGTAAAGGTTCCTCCTGTCCTGTCAACATGACAACCGCCTTGGAAGAACTACAGGAAGAGGTAGTAGGAGAATTGCAAACCCTGACTAAAGACAAGTTACTAGACGTATGTGATTTCCTTGACATATCAGGCGAACAGAGAAGAGTTATTCAAGACAAATCCCGCATATCATTGATGACTCACATTATGATGTTCCTTGAAAGAGAGGAAGTTGCAGAGTTAGAAGATGGCGGCATGTCGGAATTATTGCTACTTAAAGACAAAATGACAGAGATGATCAGTGGCATAGATAGCAAGACAGGGCAAACTGACCATGATATTGAAACAGCCAGAACACATCACAGAATAGAGGGACTGAGAACTGTAACCCCACAACAAGGGGTGGGAAATGAGCAGAGTACTGCAGACAAAGCCAGTGATTCTCTGCGCCAGCCACAACCCCCTGCCCATCTTCAGAGGAGCATGCAGCTCTCACCCAGTGCACAGCCCGGCTCATACTGGCGCAAAGAGTTAAAAATTTCTGGTCAGATAGGTGAACCGGGCCAGAAAGATAAACTTACTTTTTCCAGCCTTGCCCATCAGATTGAGAATGGACTTAACAGAGGCTATCCTGAGGTAGAAATAGTAGACGCAGTAATCAGGGCTATTTCTCCAGGCTCACAGCTACGCAGCTACTTGGAAGGTAAACCCCAGCTAACTCTTCCCACACTTAGATGCATCCTGCGTTCCCACTTCCAAGAGAAGAGTGCAACAGAGCTTTACAAACAGCTAGCTTCAGAAGCACAGCATAGCAAGGAGACCCTCAAAGCTTCCTGATGCGCGTCTTAGATTTGAGGCAGAAAGTACTATTTGCTTCCCAGGAGTCAGAATCAGGGCTTAAGTATGACCCTGCCCTAGTCCAGCGCATGTGTTTACACACAGTCCTTACAGGTCTCCAGAGTGACAGTATCAGGATAGACATGCAGCCTCTCCTGCTTGATAGCGAAACATCAGATGAGGTTTTGCTAGAGAAGCTTAACATTGCTTGTGCTAATGAGATAGAAAGACGAAACAAAAAGCGTTTTAATGCCCCACAGCCTGCTACAACTGTAAGTGTAGTCCAGTTTGAAGATACACCATCTGCAAAGTGTACTGTGAAGGAAGCCAAAGCTAAGATACCCGCAGAACTGTTAACAGAGTTAGCTGAACTTAAGACAGGTGTAGCTTCCCTAAAAGGTCTCAGTGCAGAGATTGCTCAGATTAAGGAGACATTACAGCAGCCTATGTTTCAGTCATCGCCTTATGCCCATGCCCCGCTTCCAGTTAGGAGGCCAGATAGGGACCCCCAGCCACCTGTTTCCCAGCAGCAGTATTACAGCAACTACAGTCAGCCCCAAGCACCTGACCCTGCGCAGTATCAATATGCACCTAACCTGTATACCAACCGCTCTGCTCAAGCTCCAAGGAGGTGTTTTGTCTGCCAGCAGGCCAGAACAGATGCACGCTGCACACACTGCTTCCGATGTGGGAGTGGAGAACATTTTCAAGCTGGATGTAAAATCCGGGGAGTCAGACCATCAAAAGAGGCCCCTTTAAACGGGGAAGGGTTACCGCTGAGGGACAAGTGTTAACCGTAGCTACCAAAAAGTCCCAGAAATGTGCAAATTGTGCCAGAGAAGATTCATTTGAGAACCTGAAACAATGTTCATCATGTAAAGAGACACTGTACTGTTCCAAAGGATGTCAAAACCAACATTGGACTAAACATAAGGAAAAATGCACTCACCTAAACATTGACTCTACCTGTGAAAAGCTTTCCTGTACAGAAGAAAATGCCCACTCTTTACCATCCCTAGCTCAAGGTTGCCACCCCCATAAGGTCACCTCGCTAGTCGGTAGACAGTGCCTTGTTGAGTGTCACCTCAATCGCCACCACCTCCAAGCCCTATGGGACACAGGCTCTCAGGTATCGGTCATTGATGAACGATGGAAAGCGGAATCTCTCCCAAACGCAAGGCTGAGGGATGTTTCAGAAATTCTGGACTCACCTGATGATCTAAGATTGACGGCAGCAAATGGGACTGAAATGCCGTACCTGGGATGGATTGAAACAACTTTTCGGCTAGCCTCTGAAACTGACCAAACGAAGGAACTGATCATCCCAGTGCTGGCAATGAAAGGCTGTCACCTATCTCATCCCATCATAGGTTTCAATGTTATTGAGCACATCCTGACAATGACCGAAAAGACTAAACGGTACAGTACAGTGAAAAAAGCTTTCCCAAGCCTCAAAAGAAATAAGGTGAGGGCTTTTATACAGGCTGTTAGCGCAGAACAGACAGATGAATACGCAGTGAAAACCAAGAAAGAGAAGGTTGCTGTACCAAAACACAGTAGCATTCAGATTGAGTGCCGTGTAGCTTCCCAGCCTTTCAAAGATGACATGACAATGCTTTTCCAGCCAGACCTGAACCCGCAGTGGCCAGATGAACTTGAGTTCTTTGACACACTAGTCAGAGTTAAGAAAGGTGTTTTTCCAGTTGTTATGCTTGATGTCTCTAACCCCACTGACCACGACATTGCCCTGCTAGGACGCACCATAATCGGTACAGTACAAACCATTATGACTGTGTTACCTGCCCAAGTCTTTGAATAAGCTGTCACCCCAGCCACAGTGAATCACACCAGTGTTCAAACCCCATGTACTGCTACTGAACAGTGGGATCCACCAGTAGGTTTAAGTCACCTAACCGAAGAACAGAGAGAGGTTGTTAGGAAAATGCTTAGAGAAGAGTGTCACTCCTTCTCCAGATCAGACAATGACATTGGCTGCATTGAACGATTGAAAATGACTATTTCTCTAAAGGACTCTGAACCAGTCAAGCGCACATACATGTCAGTGCCCAGGCCACTGTATCAGGAGATGAAGGGTTACCTTCATGACCTCATAGCCCAGGGTTGGGTTAGGAAGTCAAACTCTTCATATTCTTCACCTGTCGTAGTGCGTTAGGAAGAAGGGACGGGACCCTCCGGTTGTGTATAGATTACAGAGACCTGAACAGAAAGACACATCCCGACCGCCAGCCCATCCCTCGGGTCCAGGACATCATGGACAGTTTAGGTGGTAATTCCTGGTTCTCCCCTTTTAGATCAGGGAAAAGCATATCACCAAGGGTTCATCTCTGAAGAAAGCAGATCACTGACAGCCTTTGTGACCCCCATGGGGACTCTATGAGTGGATACGTATGCCATTCGGCCTCATGAACGCTCCTGCAGCTTTTCAGCGTTGTATGGAGGAATGTTTGGAAGGGCTCCGGGACAACATCTGCATTCCTTATCTGGACGACACGCTAGTTTTCAGTAAAACTTTCGACAGCCATGTGAATGATGTGCAAAAGGTTTTGCAGCGTCTCAGAGAGTATGGCATCAAACTCAAGCCAAGTAAGTGTGATCTCTTTAAACCCCAGGTCCGTTATTTGGGCAGAATAGTGTCTGCAGACGGCAGCAAAGTTGACCCAGCCGATTTTGAAGCAGTAAGAGCATTGAAAGAGATCAGACCACAGACTGTGGGCCAGCTCAGAAAAATGCTTGGTTTACTCACTTACTACAGACAGTACATCAAGGACTTTTCTAGGAGGGCCAGCTGTCTGTATGACCTCCTGAAAGCAGATTGAGAGAAATTACCTGACCACCCACGGAAAGCAAAAACAAAGAAAGTAAGTCATGTGGTGCCCTCAAACAAGCCAATCCTGTGGACTGACCAGCATCAACAGGCACTTGAACAGCTGATTGAGTGTCTGCTTCACCCACCAGTCTTAGGTTTCCCTGACTTCACTCAGCCATTTGTTGTACACACTGATGCGTCACACCAAGGCTTGGGAGCAGTTCTTTATCAAGAGCAAGATGGGAAGCTTAGGGTCATTGCTTATGGCTCTCGAACCTTAATAGCAGCTGAGAAGAACTATCACTACCACTCAGGCAAGCTAGAATTTCTAGCTCTAAAATGGGCAATCACTGATAAGTTCCATGATTATTTGTACTATGCTCCGACCTTCACTGTATACAGTGATAACAACCCGCTCAGCTACATTCTGTCTACTGCAAAACTGAACGCAACCACTTCCAGGTGGGTTGCAGAATTGGCTGATTTCCACTTTACAATAAAGTACAGGCCAGGCAGAGAGAACGGTGATGCAGATGCTTTGTCGAGGATGCCACTGGATGTAGAGTCACTGATGAGAGAATGTTCTGAGGAGATTCCACCAGACACCATTGCCGCCACGATACAAGCAGTAGAGGTACAGAAAGAGCCTTTTGTGCCTTGGTCAATTTCAGCTGCATCTATGTCAGTATCAGCTGAAGGTGAGACAACTACAGCAACAATCAGCTCGATCCCAAAAGAGGGGATAAGAGAGGCACAAGAGTCTGATCCGGTCATCCGTCCTGTGCTTCGATTTCAAGCTGTCTGGTTCCAAACCGCCAGTTAAAGAGCAAAAGGAATTCAGTCCAAAGACAAAATGCCTATTCAGAGAATGGGACAAATTAACAATCGACAGTGATGGTATTCTGTACAGAATCACTACAGCCCGCAAGCAGTTAGTTCTACCAGAGCAGTACAAAGGTAAAGTGATGGAAGAGTTGCACAATAACATGGGACACCAAGGTACTGACCGCACTGTATCACTAGTACGTGACCGCTTCTTCTGGCCGTATATGCAATCTGACATTGAGCACTATGTGACTAAAACTTGTAGCTGTGTCAAGCAGAAAAAGCCAGGCCATGAAACAAGAGCTCCTCTGACAAACATTGTGACAACACAGCCATTTGAACTGGTATGTATAGATTTCCTCCATCTCGACAGATGCAAAGGGGGGATATGAGTACATCCTCGTGATTGTTGATCATTTTACACGTTTCACTCAAGCCTACGCCACCACATCAAAGTCAGGAAAAACTGCTGCAAATCTCATCTTCAATGACTTTGCCCTGAAGTTTGGGTTCCCCTCCCGCATCCACCATGACCAAGGGGGAGAATTCGAAAATCAGTTGTTCCATCAGTTAAAGAAACTCAGTGGCATGGCGGGGTCCAGAACAACACCCTACCACCCGATGGGGAACGGTCAAGTGGAACGAATGAACAGAACATTGTTGCAAATGCTAAATACACTAACTGAGACACAAAAGTCAAACTGGAAGGAGTCTCTAAACAAACTGGTTTATGCCTATAACTGCACCCGTTGCGAAGTGACTGGCTATTCACCATTTTATCTTCTGTTTGGGAGATCACCCAGGCTTCCAGTTGATATGTTCTTTGGATTGTGCACAGAGGCAGGTTCCAGTAACCAGCGAGACTACGTGGAGAACTGGAAACGAGGAATGGAAGAAGCATACGCCATTGCAAATGAAAATGCTCAGAAAGCTGCTGAAAGAAGTAAGAAGGACTATGACACTAAAGTTAGGAGTTCAGTGCTACAGCCTGGCGAGCGAGTTCTGATTAAAAACCTGACACCAAGAGGAGGACCATGCAAACTCCGTAACTATTGGGAAGATCAAATTCACACAGTAGTGAGACAAATGGGTTCAGACCTGCCGATTTATGAGTTGAGACCAGAAAAGGGTAGGGGACGCTCCCGGGTCCTGCACAGAAACCTGCTCATGTCCTGTGACCACTTACCTTTTGAGAGACAACCAGAAATGACTAAAGATGACAAAAGTAAGAAAAAGAGACATCAGCCTGGATCACAGCCTCTAGATTCTGATGAAGACAGCGGGGATGAATATGACCTTCATCATGAGCCGCTACAGGTCCCCACATCTCCTACAGTACCTGAGAGGTATGCTGAACCAGCGAGAGAGTCGGAAAACAGGCCCCCACCAGTGAAACAAACAGTTGCGGTGCCAGTTCCTGATACGCTACCAGCACAGCCTCTTGTTGAAAATCAGCTGGAGGAGAAAACAACAGTTAAAGAACTGCCTGCTGAGGAGATGAACTTGCCTGCTGAAAATGTGCCTGATGATCGTCCACTAAGTGCCTTTCCTTCATTAACTGCTGCTGCTGAACCTGAGGAACCAGCTTACCAGCTGCCACAAAGAGAGAGACACCCTCCAAGACGTACCACCTATGATCAGCTTGGTATCCCTTCCTGCTACAGTATCCAGCCACAGCCACAGTTGTTCCCTGTCTACCCTGCACCAGGACTGGTTCCATGGCTGCCATCACTACAGCGATATTACCTTCAGCCACCCTACATGTATGGACTTCAGCAAACTTGAGGCCACAGACAGAGTTGACATGTTTGACCATGGACTACTGACTGATTTCACAGACTTTCACGAGACAATTAGCAGACTATGCATATAGATCATTAAAACTGATGGACTGTTGACAATAGTATGAGAAAAGACTACTTATGGACTGTTTATACAGCTGGTCAACAGATATGGACTGTGAATATAACTTCTTGGTTCTATTTGAACTGTGAACTTTGACCTCTGCTCAAGGACTATCTTACAGAAGAGGATTTTCTACGTCCAGTGCTTAGACTGTTTAAGAAGACAATGTTGGTAATGTTGGGACAACATTTATTTTGTCGGGGAGAGTGTGACAGGTTAAAGGACATATTCATAGCCTGTTATACACTAAAAAGTATTAGTAAGTTCATGGTATGTAAGGATCTTAAAATATCTAAGGTTAAAAAGATCATGCATCCAGTACTAGTTCATAGAGATTGATAAAATTCATAAATGTGTTAAAATCCGTCAAGTGTAAAAGGGTAAATATTGTAAGAGGAATGTGTAAACGTTATATTGACTACTTTATTTTGTGGTGCCTAATTTAAGGGTAAAAGTGTTAATCTGTGATCTACCAAATGCTCTTAATCTATGAGCCTGAGATCGATTGCTCTGGTCTCCACCCAACTTTCTGGGGAAATCGCGGTCTTTTTCTCATTACACTAAAGTTTTCAGTGAGGAAACATAACTGCGTCACTTTCGTGTTTATTTCTCCCCTTTTTCAGGGGCGTAACAGTGGCAGTATCATGCTGTGGGGATGTTTTTGAGTGGCAGGGACTGGGAGACTGGTCAGGATCGAGGGAAAGATGAACGGCGCAAAGTACAGAGAGATCCTTAATGAAAACCTGCTTCAGAGCCCCCAGGACCTCAGACTGGGGGCGAATGTTCACCTTCCAACAGGACAACGACCCTAAGCACACAGCCAAGACAACACAGGAGTGGCTTCGGGACAAGTCTCTAAATGTCCTTGAGTGACCCAGCCAGAGCCTGGACTTGAACCCGATCGAACATCTCTGGAGAGACCTGAAAATAGCTGTGCAACAACCCTCCCCATCCAACCTGACAGAGCTTGAGAGGATCTGCAGAGAAGAACGGGAGAAAATCCCCAAATACAGGTGTGCCATGCTCGTAGAGTCATACCCAAGAAGACTCAAGGCTGTAATCGCTGCCGAAGGTGCTTCAACAAAGCACTGAGTAAAGGGTCTGAATACTTATGTAAATAATTCTATTTTTAATACATTTGCAACATTTTCTAAAAAACTGATTTTGCTTTGTCATTGTGGGGTATTGTGTGTAGATTGATGAGGAAGAAAAACAATTTAATCCATTTTAGAATAAGGCTGTAACGTAACATAATGTGGAAAAAGTCAAGGGGTCTGAATACTTTCTGAATGCACTGTATGTAGAGTATACCATGTTCAGATCTTGTTGTTGTGTAGTAGACTACTCTGTTATGTCTGTGTTCCCTTTACACCGACTCTCAACAGGTCAAATTGAATGGCTGAATGGGTAGAATTCATAGAAAATGTATTCTCTTGGCAGCCCATACCGCAGCAAACACTGCTCTGTAGCCAACAGCTCAGATATCAAAAAGCTGTTTAAAGCCCCTGATACTGTATGTCTCGCTCGCCTGACTTCTAGCAGGCTTCCTCCCCTCCTGGTACTTTGACAGCGGAGATGGTTCCTGATTACTCAAGCATCACTCAGCACTTTCGGTGTTGAAATCTTTTACTGCACGCACTGTATTATGGGAACAGGCATACTGTACTGTCCATCCACTGCTCTGTAATACATGGGTGTTTTTTTGCAAATGTCCTGTAGTATAACAATGGGAAAAAGCAGTCCACTCTACTGATTTTTTCAAAGAAACTACTGGACATTGACAACACACTAGCACACTATACTTAGCGTTAGTACTAGTAGTAGGCCGACCAGAGTAATAGTTGTAGAGTGGTGGAAATGGTATTTGCAGGGATGTCAGTACTTGTCATTTTGAAGGACATACCCATTTAACCAATTTATGACGTCTGGAATGAAGTTAGAGTGACATTTCGGGAGGAAAAACAGATGGCACAGAATATGTGTTAAATCATGCGATGTAATTGGTAATTGATTCCTCAGGGAAAAATATACTGGATATCTGCACTACATGTTCTTGCTCTCCTGATGATACTGCAACATTGCAATGTGTGTGTCATACCTTACTTTTCCCATTTAATTTCAGTGTAGAAATATGAAAATTGTGTTTTAACAAGCAATCACTCAAGGTAATGTGACATAGTTATGGCTTATTGTAGGAATTGCTGTGGCATTTTAAGTCCTAAGCTAGACTCAATATTTTTTTTTTACATTTTAGTCATTTAGCAGACGTTCTTATCCAGAGCGACTTACAGTTAGCGAGTGCATACATTTTCATACAATAGACTCTCACAGTCACCTTGTGGCAGACCACTGATATCTGAGTGGGTTTACTCTGCTGCATCCATTTCCAGTCACACTTCAGAGGCACAGTGTGTGTATGGGGGTTTGTGTGTGTGTGCATGAGAGTAAGTGCATGTGTTTCCATGGGATGTGTGAGGGTGTAGTGGTGTGTGTGAGGTAGTGGCGGTCGGTGACGTTTAAGATTAGGGAGGACAACTTTTTTTTAATGAGCATGGCCTTATTTCTATTACAGCATATTGGATGACTGTCATTCATATTCCATTCACCCAGCTCAACGTAACATCGATAGGTTTAGGCTACTACATGATACTCGAATTTGCTCTATACCCATCAAAGTTTATAACCTAGGTGCACAGGTCGAGAGACAAATTGGAGTAATCAAGGTGACAGACAGTGACACATTCAATACCGCCTTGCACACTCTTGCTTGCGTCTAGCTGATTTAGGCTGTAATCATTAGTCCAGACCGTTGCAAAACGAAAACAAGCGTTTCTATGGGACAAATTTAGGTCGGTCCATCACCTTTTCGTTCTGTTTGCATCCGTTTAAGAGACGTTTTGCAACAGCATCAGCAGAATGAATACACCCCTGACCACCCGCACACACAGTTCACTTTCATAGCAGCCACTGAACCAGAATCTGGCCTTACAATCACCAATCACATTTTTTACATTAGCAGTTGTCACAATGTGCTTATACAGACACCTAGAGAGGAACCAGACTCTGAAGGGGGGACCAGTCCTCTTCTGGCTGTGCCGGTGGAGATAAGAGTACATGGCCATTAAGGCCAGATCATTCTTTAAGATGTTAAAATGTTCACTGATGACCAGCAGGGTCAAATAATAATCAAAGTGGATATAAAGGGTGCAACAGGTCAGCACCTCAGGAGTAAATGTCAGTTGGATTTTCATAGCCAAGCATTCAGCGGTCGAGACAGCAGGTGAAAGAGAGCAGGAGAGGGAGAGAGCGCAAAACAGCAGGTCAGGGACAAGGTAGCACGTCCGGTGAACAGGTCAGGGTTCCATAGCCGCAGGCAGAACAGCAGAAACTGGATCAGCAGCATGACCAGGTGGACCAGGTGGACGGGGACAGCCAGGAGTCGTCAGGCCAGGTAGTCCTGAGGCATGGTCCTAGGACTCATGTCCTCCGGGAGAGGAGAGAGAGAGAGAGAGAGAGAGAGAGAGAGAGAGAGAGAGAGAGAGAGAGAGAGAGAGAGAGAGAGAGAGAGAGAGAGAGAGAGAGAGAGAGAGAGAGAGAGAGAGAGAGAGAGAGAAATAGAGGGAGCATACCTGAGATCACACAGGACACCAGATAAGACAGGATAATTACAACAGATAGGACAGAATAAGGAGGTCTGCGTCTTGTGACCGTAGCGTATGTGTAGGTATGTACGGCAGGACCAAATCGGACAAATCGGTAGGAGCAAGCCCATGTAATGCTTTGTAGGATAGCAGTAAAACCTTGAAATCAGTCCTTACCTTAACAGGAAGCCAGAGGCTAGCACTGGAGTAATATGATTGAATTTGTTGGTTCTAGTCAAGATTCTAGCAGCCGTATTTAGCACTAGCTGAAGTTTATTTAGTGCCTTATTTGTCTAGCCGGAGAGTAGATCATTGCAGTAGTCTAATCTTGAAGTGACAAAAGCATGGATTAGCTTTACTGCATAATTTTTGGACAAAAAGGTTTGGAGTTTTGCAACATTACAAAGATGGAAAAAGCTGCTCTTGAAATATTTGTGATATGTTCGTCAAAAGAGAGATCAGGGTCCAGAGTAACGCTGAGGTCCTTCACAGTTTTATTTGAGACGACTGTACAACCATCGGGATTAATTGTCAAATCCGACAGCAGAGCTCTTTGTTTCTTGGGACCTAGAACTATCATCTCTGTTTTGTCTGAGTTTAAAAGTAAAAAATATGCCGCCATCTTTGGTAGCCAACTTTGGGGCTTTGCCATGTTTCATCAAAATGTACAGCTGTGTGTCGTCTACATATCAGTGAAAGTTGACATTGTGTTTCCTAATGACATCACCAAGAGGTAGCATATATAGTGAAAACAACAGTAGTCCTAGAACTAAACGTTGAGGTAAAAATAAACTTAACATAGATTTTTCCAAGGACAAACCATCCACAGAGACAAACTGATATCTTTCCGACAGATAAGTTGTAAATCACGCAATAACTTGTCCGCGTTGACCAATTAGGGTTTCCAATCTCTCCAAAACAATGTGGTGATCGATAGTGTTGAAAGCGGCACTGCGGTCTAGGAGCACGAGGACAGACGCAGAGCCTTGGTCTGACGCCATTAAGAGGTAATTTACCGCCTTCACGAGCGCAGTCTCAGTGTTATGATGACACCACACTCTTGACGTTGATATGGCGAATCTCCTTTAAGCCCAGGAAGCAGCCACTTTTTATTTATTTATTTATTATTTTACCTTTATTTAACCAGGTAAGCCAGTTGAGAACAAGTTCTCATTTACAACTGCGACCTGGCCAAGATAAAGCAAAGCAATGCGATAAAAACAACAACACAGAGTTACATATGGGGTAAAACAAACAAAGTCAAAAATACAACAGAAAATATATATACAGTGTGGCAATAAAGGCAATAAATAGGCCATAGTGCAAAATAATTACCATTAGTATTAACACTGGAATGATAGATGTGCAAGAGATGATGTGCAAATATAGATACTGGGGTGCAAATGAGCAAAATAAATAACAATATGGGGATGAGGTAGTTGTGTGGGCTAATTTCAGATGGGCTGTGTACAGGTGCAGTGATCGGTAAGGTGCTCTGACAACTGATGCTTAAAGTTAGTGAGGGAGATAAGAGTCTCCAGCTTCAGAGATTTTTGCAGTTCGTTCCAGTCATTGGCAGCAGAGAACTGGAAGGAATGGCGACCAAAGGAGGTGTTGGCTTTGGGGATGACCAGTGAGATATACCTGCTGGAGCGCATACTACGGGTGGGTGTTGCTATGGTGACCAATGAGCTAAGATAAGGCGGGGATTTGCCTAGCAGTGATTTATAGATGGCCTGGAGCCAGTGGGTTTGGCGACGAATATGTAGTGAGGACCAGCCAACAAGAGCGTACAGGTCACAGTGGTGGGTAGTATATGGGGCTTTGGTGACAAAACGGATGGCACTGTGATAGACTACATCCAATTTGCTGAGTAGAGTGTTGGAGGCAATTTTGTAAATGACATTGCCAAAGTCAAGGATCGGTAGGATAGTCAGTTTTACGAGGGCATGTTTGGCAGCATGAGTGAAGGAGGCTTTGTTGCGAAATAGGAAGCCGATTCTATATTTAACTTTGGATTGGAGATGCTTAATGTGAGTCTGGAAGGAGAGTTTACAGTCTAACCAGACACCTAGGTATTTGTAGTTGTCCACATACTCTAGGTCAGACCCGTCGAGAGTAGTGATTCTAGTCGGGTGGGCGGGTGCGAGCAGCGTTCGACTGAAGAGCATGCATTTAGTTTTACTTATGTTTAAGAGCAGTTGGAGGCTACGGAAGGAGTGTTGTATGGCATTGAAGCTCGTTTGGAGGTTTGTTAACACAGTGTCCAATGAAGGGCCAGATGTATACAAAATGGTGTCGTCTGCGTAGAGGTGGATCTGAGAATCACCAGCAGCAAGAGCGACACCATTAATATACACAGAGAAAAGAGTCAGCCCAAGAATTGAACCCTGTGGCACCCCCATATAGACTGCCATAGGTCCAGACAACAGGCCCTCTGATTTGACACATTGAACTCTATCTGAGAAGTAGTTGGTGAACCAGGCGAGGCAGTCATTTGACTGAAAAACCAAGGCTATTTAGTCTGCCAATAAGAATGCGGTGGTTGACAGAGTCGGAAGCCTTGGCCAGGTCGATGAAGACGGCTGCACAGTACTGTCTATTATCGATCGCGGTTATAATATCGTTTAGGACCTTGAGCGTGGCTGAGGTGCACCCATGACCAGCTCGGAAACCGGATTGCATAGCGGAGAAGGTACGGTGTGATTCGAAATGGTCGGTGATCTGTTTGTTAACTTGGCTTTCAAAAACTTTCGAAAGGCAGGGCAGGATGGATATAGGTCTGTAACAGTTTGGATCTAGAGTGTCACCCCCTTTGGGGGGTGAACGCGGCAGCTTTCCAATCTCTGGGGATCTCAGACGTTACGAAAGAGAGGTTGAACAGGCTAGTAATAGGGGTTGCGACAATTTTGGCGGCTAATTTTAGAAAGAAAGGGTCCAGATTGTCTAGCCCAGATGATTTGTAGGGGTCCAGATTTTGCAGCTCTTTCAGAACATCAGCTGTCTGAATTTGTGTGAAGGAGAAGCAGGGGGGGGCATGGGCAAGTTGCAGCGGAGGGTGCAGAGCTGGTGACCGGGGTAGTGGTAGCCAGGTGGAAAGCATGGCCAGCCGTAGCAAAATGCTTGTTGAAAATCTCGATTATTGTAGATTTATCGGTGGTGATAGTGTTTCCCAGCCTCTGTGCAGTGGGCAGCTGGGAGGAGGTGCTCTTATTCTCCATGGACTTTACAGTGTCCCAAAACTTTTTGGAGTTAGTGCTACAGGATGCAAATTTCTGTTTGAAAAAGCTAGCCTTTGCTTTCCTAACTGCTTGTGTATATTGGTTCCTGACTTCCCTGAAAAGTTGCATATCGCGGGGATATTCGATGCTAATGCAGTATGCCACAGGATGATTTTGTGCTGGTCAAGGGCAGTCAAGTCTGAAGAGAACCAGGGGCTATATCTGTTCTTAGTTCTGAATTTTTTTAATGGGGCATGCATATTTAAGATTGAGAAGAAAACACTTTTAAAGAACAACCAGGCATCCTCTACTGACGGAATGAGATCGATATCCATCCAGGATACCTGGGCCAGGTCAATTAGGAAGGCCTGCTCACTAAAGTGTTTTAGGGAGCGTTTGACAGTGATGAGGGGTGGTCGTTTGACCGCGGACCTGTTACGGACGCAGGCAATAAGGCAGTGATCGCTGAGATCCTGGTTAAAGACAGCGGAGGTGTATTTAGAGGGTAAGTTAATCAGGATGATATCTATAAGTGTGCCCATGTTTACGGATTTAGGGTTGTACCTGGTAGGTTCCTTGATAATTTGTGTGAGATTGAGGGCATCTAGTTTGGATTGTAGGATGGCCGGGGTGTTAAGCATATCCCAGTTTAGGTCACCAAGCAGTACGAACTCTGAGGACAGATGGGGGCAATCAATTCACATATGGTGTCCAGGGCACAGCTGGGGGCTGAGGGGGGTCTGTAGCAAGCGGCAACAGTGAGAGACTTATCAAACTGTTTGGGCACAGACCTGGATAGTATGATAGAGCTCTGCAGGCTATCTCTACAGTAGATTGCAACTCCACACCCTTTGGCAATTCTATCTAGATGGAAAATGTTGTAGTTGGGGATGGACATTTCTGAATTTTTTTTGAGAGGGACTTGGGGCTCTACAGTGAAATTGTATGATAAGAACTAACTGGAACAGCTATAGGCAAGGCATATTGACATGGGATAGAGGCATAAAGCAATCACAGGTGTTATTCGAGAGAGCTAAGACAACAACTGGTAATGGCGATGAAAGTTTGGGCTGAGGCTAAACAGATAAACAGGACAGGGTACTGTGTAAAGGAACAGTCCAGCAGACATCAGCTGGGCAGCTGAGTGATCATAAGGTCCAGTGAACAGCAATATGTGAGTCCGAGAGCAGTTCGAATTAGTGCTACAGCACAGGCTAGCAGAAAGCACGGCTGTTGTTTGCATGTGCTAGCGGGCCGGGGCTAGCAGATGGATCTTCGTGGTCGTCGCAATGGGAAGCCTGTTGAAACCACAGACGATTACGTTGGCAGACCAGTCGTGATGGATCGGCGGGGCTCCGTGTCGACTCTAGGAGGTCCCGTCCGGTTGACAGAGAGGTAGATAGCCAGGAGATGGGCCTGACTCGAGGCTAGCTCAAGGCTGATTAGCCAACAACAACATCCTTTTGGTTGCAGCTAGTTAGTTGCGATGATCCGGTGTTAAAGGTCCAGTGATTCAGTGACTCCGACAGAAAAACCGATATGTTCTGGGTCGATAACGCGCTGTGCAGACAGTGCAGACTGGCTGATAATAGTCCAGGCCAGAGCTGGTTGGTAGGTAGTGCAGGCCACGGACAATGGTGAAAAACCGCTAACGGTGGCTAATAGCAAGTACAGTGGGGAAAAAAAGTATTTAGTCAGCCACCAATTGTGCAAGTTCTCCCACTTAAAAAGATGAGAGAGGCCTGTAATTTTCATCATAGGTACACGTCAACTATGACAGACAAAATGAGAAAAAAAAATCCAGAAAATCACATTGTAGGGATTTTTAATGAATTTATTTGCAAATTATGGTGGAAAATAAGTATTTGGTCAATAACAAAAGTTTCTCAATACTTTGTTATATACCCTTTGTTGGCAATGACACAGGTCAAACGTTTTCTGTAAGTCTTCACAAGGTTTTCACACACTGTTGCTGGTATTTTGGCCCATTCCTCCATACAGATCTCCTCTAGAGCATCTGATCATATGACATTCTCCCAATCCTCTTCTGGATCATCCAAATGCACTCTAGCAAACATCAGATGGGACTGGACATGTACTGGCTTAAGCAGGGGGACACGTCTGGCACTGCAGGATTTGAGTCCCTGGCGGCGTATTGTGTTACTGATGGTAGGCTTTGTTACTTTGGTCCCAGCTCTCTGCAGGTCATTCACTAGGTCCCCCCGTGTGGTTCTGGGATTTTTGCTCACCGTTCTTGTGATCATTTTGACCCCACGGGGTGAGATCTTGCGTGGAGCCCCAGATCGAGGGAGATTATCAGTGGTCTTGTATGTCTTCCATTTCCTAATAATTGCTCCCACAGTTGATTTCTTCAAACCAAGCTGCTTACCTATTGCAGATTCAGTCTTCCCAGCCTGGTGCAGGTCTACAATTTTGTTTCTGGTGTCCTTTGACAGCTCTTTGGTCTTCTGCCATAGTGGAGTTTGGAGTGTGACTGTTTGAGGTTGTGGACAGGTGTCTTTTATACTGATAACAGGTTCAAACAGGTGCAATTAATACAGGTAACGAGTGGAGGACAGAGGAGCCTCTTAAAGAAGAAGTTACAGGTCTGTGAGAGCCAGAAATCTTGCTTGTTTGTAGGTGACCAAATACTTATTTTCCACCATAATTTGCAAATAAATTCATAAAAAATCCTACAATGTGATTTTCTAGAAAAAAAAATCTCAATTTGTCTGTCATAGTTGACGTGTACCTATGATGAAAATTACAGGCTCTCTCATCTTTTTAAGTGGGAGAACTTGCACAATTGGTGGCTGACTAAATACTTTTTTTCCCCCACTGTAGCTAGTTAGCTGGCTACTCCCGTCCGGTAGACAGAGAGGTAGATAGTTGGGATATGGGCCTGGCTCGAGGCTAGCTCAAGGCTAACTGATGCTTGCTTCGGGGGCAGTGGTGATTAGCCAACAGCAACATCCATTCGGTTGCGGCTAGCTAGTTGCGATCTGGTGTTAATGTCCAGTGATTCAGTTATTCCGGCAGAAAATCCGATGTTCTGGGTGAAAACCGCTAACGGTGGCTAATAGCAAGTAGCTAGTTAGCTGGCTAGCTAGTTTCAACTGGAGATAAAAGGTAAGTCAATAACAGAATCCGTTCCACATTGAGTGAGTCGGGTTTCAGGAAAGTATATTTAGTAGAAAGATGAAAAGTGTGATAGGGAAATATGTAATACAAAAAAAATACAAAAAACTGGCTATTTACATGAACACACAGAGTACACGACCGCACTGCTATGCCATCTTGGAGCTACTTTAACTTGCCATTCACCAGCTTTTCAAGCTTAATGTCAAAATAAGTTTGTTACTCACAGAATATGGAGTTTCGATTAGCAGCTATCGTCATTTACTAATGTCACGGCTGGTATGTAATTCCAAAAAAGGTCTAAATAAAAATGTACTAGCAAAAATATATATATATCAACCAGTGCTTGGGTAGTTTTGCTTTACATTGCTGTCAATACAAATATAACTAATGACTAGTCAACAACACCTAAAATTGCTTCACCTCGTGGCTATGATCATGTCACAGCCATGATAAAAATGTCATAACACATGGACTTGTGTGTATTATTGATTATGTACAGTGTGCAGCAAGTAGTTACACCAGTGGGCCCCGGTGGCAATAAATTAATACATCCGAAAGCTTACCTTGACTTGGAAGAGTTGGATTGTTGGATAGCCTTAGCAAAGTAGCTATCATAAATAGCATTCCTCTCTGTTTGAGTCAGGTTGTTGAGTAGGCTAAATTAGCTGCATTAGCTATCTAATTTAGTGAAAGTGAAAAAAATACAAGGAAATTCTCTCTCTCTCTCTCTTACTCTGCTGCCTGTCCTTAATTTTTTAAGACATTAGTTTGTTCAAAACTGTTCAACTATTGTCTTTCTCTCTCTTTGAGTCAACTACTCACCACATTTATGCACTGCAGTGCTAGCTAGCTGTAGATCATGCTTTCAGTCCTAGATTCATTCTCTGATCCTTTGATTGGATGGACAACAATTCAGCTCATTCTGCAAGAGCTCTGTAGGTTAGAGGATGTCCTCCGGAAGTCGTCATAATTACTGTGTCTATGGAAGGGGGGGGGTACTGCCATAGAGAGGGCTGTTGAGGCTACTGTAGATCTTCATTGCAAAACAGTGTGTTTTAATCAGTTATTTGGTGACGTGAATATATTTAGTATAGTTTTATCAAAAAAGTATAACTTCTTTAATATTACAATATTTCAATTTTTATGAAAATCACTGAGTAGGATGGTCCTCCCTTTCCTCCTCTGAGGAGCCTCCACTAGTGTGATGGGGGTGTATTGGTGTGTGTTAGGTCCATAAACTATCAACACCAATGTAGGACAGCGGTAGGAGAAAAACCGACAGGGCGAGAAAAAAAAGAGTTTTTATATTGTTACTTCATACTCAAATCAAATGTTTTATGTCACATGCTTCGTAAACAACACTAGTAGACTAACCCTTCCCAACAATGCAAAAAAAAAAAGAGAAACAGTAGAAAAAATTGAAAAATAATAACACAAGGAGAAAATACACATACTCCATAGTCCTATACTGTATATTACTTTTTCTACATACATTTCTTTATCACATACCGGTAGGCTATACACTGAGTGTATAAACATTAAGAACACCCTCCTAATATTGAGTTGCACCCCTTTTTGCCCTCAGAACAGCCTCAATTCGTCAAGGCGTGGACTCCACAAGGTGTCGAAAGCATTCCACAGGGATGCTGGCCCATGTTGACTCCAATGCTTCCCACAGTTGTGTCAAGTTGGCTGGATGTTCTTTGGGTGGTGGACCATTCTTGATGTACACGTTAATTATTGAGCGTGAAAAACCCAGTGTTTCAGTTCTTGACACATACCCCATTCAAAGGCACTTAAATATTTTATCTCGCCCATTCACCCTCTGAATGGCACACATACAGAATCCATGTCTCAATTGTCTCAAGGCTTAAAATCCTTCTTTAACCTGTCTTCTCCCCTTCATCTACACTGATTGAAGTGGATTTACCAAGTGACTTCCATAAGGGATCATACTGTAGCTTTCACCTGGATTCACCTGGTCAGTCTATGTCATGGAAAGACCAGGTGTTCCTAATGCTTTGTACACTTAGTGTATATCAAAAGTCGAACATCAGAGTTATTAATGTGGTTATTCTACGGAATAAAATGAGAAGTGGAAATTGGTGATACCCTGTGACACTGCACTTACCTGTGATAGGGACACACTATTACATATTGGAAAATGCAGAACATAGCTAAAAATACATCTATCTAAAGTTGCTTTAATACGTGTGGCGTTATCTATTCTATTCACACTCTGATTCCACACTAACACCAACCAGCCATTCCTTACGGGAAAAATCACATGAATTTCACGTGATCACATGTGTAGTGTTCCAAAAACACATTTTCATATCATCACATGTGATCTTATGTGATAACATGTGACACATGTCAAGTAACATATGATAACATCAAACTACACATGTGAAGTGTTACAAAAACATGAAAACGTGATTTTACAGGTGTGAAATCATGTGGTTTTTCTGTAGGGGATATATATCATTAGGATTCTGTGGCAGTGGAGCGAAAGCTTAATAAAAGTACTCTTGATTCTACATTTTAAATTAACAACTCCTTATAGAATTGTCTGACACACTTCTTGTAAATAATTCAAAGTTCTTGTCGTACCTCCAGGGCAGGTTTATAGAAAACTGCAATTAGGAGCGTGTTAGAGTAGCAAATTGGCTTACTAGGACGGGCCGGGCAAGCACCCAGGAAAGAAGGGGAAGACTCTGAAATTCAGACACCCTTAATCCCACACTCCTATGCAGCATTAGTATTATCCAGCATGACCCCTGAGTTATGGTCAACATTCTAAACAAACATTACAGACTAATGCTTTACACATTAGCAAAAGGCTACACAGTCAGAATAGTATAGTTGATTTGTGTCTTCACTGACTGGACTGCCGAAGGCCAACATTCTCCAGACTTGGCTGGCTGGGTATTTTTAAAGTGCATTTAAATAGATTCCCTCTCCAAGAATCTCTTAGCTACACAACATAAGGACTTTGGTAATAAGCCAAATTGTGTGCTGCTCTTACAATAAGACCACACTAGTGTTACGGTTTAATGAGCTTCCAAATAAACTATCTGACCCCACAACCTCGTATCATATTAGTTAATGATACAGAAAAACTTTTTTCCTCTCCCCAAAACAATTGCTTCTTCTCATTATTGAACCACCGTATCCCTAATCACTGCTCTAATTTGCGCTATTTGCTAACAGCACATGATTAGTGGTAGCTAGATAGCTAAACTGTTTTCTTATATCTAGCTTTTGTTGTTGTTCATACAGTAGGTCTGCCACACAGATGTGAGTGAGCTCTCTTTCTCTAATGTTAGCTGGAAACGAAATCGGGACTCTGTTGGAACATTTCTGGGAAATGCGGGTACTAGCGTTGTTTGATTTCCACAGAGCTCTTGTGTTTACTCTAAAAGTCAATGGCTCCCTCCATGTGTTCATAATGCTATGATCCTTATCATCTTGTTTTTATTTTCCTTGCTTGGAGGATAAAAATGGTTTCATCTCAAGACGATTTAATTATTTAAGAGAGAGACCAGGATTAGTTCTACCTGCTGCACTGAGAGAGAAATACACTGAGGTCTAGTACTGTATATATTATTGTGTGGCATCATGGCTCTGGTGTGGCCTGCAAGGCTTGTATACAGGCCACTGTGAAAGGAATGATCAAAGATCCAAGATAAATTACGGTACTAGTCGTTCAGTCACCATACAGAGAGAATTCAAGAGTCAGTTTCGATTAACACAGTCTCTTTTGTAGATTCTCTACATTTGGGAAAACTTGACACATCTAATAGACGTGTATCAACACTGTACGACACATGTAATAGCAACCATGCATTTTGCAATTACTACATATTATTCAAGACAATGACCTAAACGTATAACCCTAGTCTTCCCTATTTTCAGAAGTCTTCCTTTGAAGTTCTGTGTGGTTGTTGTCTGGTTTAGAGAGCTGCGTCCTTTTTGGAACACTGACTGTCATCGTGCTAAATAAGAAAAGTAAACAACAATAGGACTCATGCATTTTTAACACCTGCTGTGCCTACTTCACACCCTCCAGGAGCTTTTCTGTAGTTACAGGTGGATTCTGGGGCTTGGTGGTGGGATTTCAGCTGAGCGTGATGATGGAGATGCACCTCAGTGGGGGTACTGACTGTCTGCCTTCAGCTGACCTAATTGTTTATAGTGTGCCAACAGCAGACGACGGTCTGTGTGGATGAAGACACATTAGCAATATCTTCATTGAGTATTGTTCAGGGGCCATATGTATGAAGCATCTAAGAGTAGGAGTGCTGATCTAGAATGAGGTCCCCCCGTCCATTTAATCTGACTCATTGCGATCTAAAATGCTTTCCTCAGCACTTGATCGTGTCACGGATTCAGCCGAGGCTGCTCCTCCTCCTTGCTCGGGCAGGCTTCGGCGTTCGTCGTCCCCGGAGTACTAGCTGCTACCGATCTATGTTTCGGTGTTTGTCTTGTCTGGTCTTTATTGTTTACACCTGTTTCCAATTATGTTGTATTGTATTCCCGTTATAACCCTCTGTCTCTCATTGTGTATTGTGTGTGATTGTTTTTCGTCATTTTTCGGCTGTTGCTATTTTGTGTGCGGGTTAGTTGTTCCTCTCTGTTTGGAGGTTTGTTTTGTTACTTTGTATTTACTGTTTACAGTAAAGTACGTGCCAGTAGCTCGGTGTCCTGCTCTTGACTTCACCCACCGCATACACGTCGCACTGACAGAATCACAAACCAAGACATGGAGTCAGCAGGAGCGGCGGTGCCAGCTGGATCAATGGAAGAACGCGTAGAACAACAAGCGGCCATGATCCAGGCTCTCGGCACCGCCATGGAACGGGGTGGTGAGCACCATGGAGCGATGGGAAAGAGGTTTGCCTTCACTTCCTCCGACGATACCACCACCATCAGCGATGCCCATCGCTTCACCTCCGGGGTCCAGTGGGATTCGGCTCTCGCTCCCAAGGGCTTATGATGGCACAGCTTCCGGGTGTCAGGGTTTCCTGCTCCAGGTCGAACTCTACCTGGCAACCATCCACCCAGTGCCCTCGGGATACGAGAGCGTGTCCGCCCTCATCTCCTGTCTGTCCGGCAAGGCGCTGGCGTGGGCCAACGCCGAGTGGGGGGGAATAGACGCCGCTACTGTCAACTATGCGGTGTTCACCCGCCGCTTCAGGGCAGTATTCGATCATCCACCAGAGGGTAAAGCGGCGGGTGAGCATCTATTCCACCTCAGACAGGGGAGGAGGAGCGCGCAGGAGTTCGCACTGGACTTCCGGACGTGGCTGCCAACGCGGGATGGAATGAGAGGGCCCTCATCGACCACTACAGATGTAGCCTGAGGGAGGACGTGCATCGGGAATTGGCCTGCAGAGACACCAACCTAAGCTTCGACCAACTGGTGGATATGTCGATTCGCCTGGATACCCTGTTGGCTACCCGCGGACGTCTGGAGTCGGGGCCGTCCATTCCATCCCCCAGCACCTCCGAGCCGACCCTTATGGAGCTCGGAGGTGCTGGTACTAGGGAGACCAGGAGAGAGACCAGGAGAGTGGCCGTCCCCTGCACCAACTGTGACGGCAGAGGACACACTGCTGGTCGGTGCTGGGGAGGGTCTCCCAGGAATCGAGGCTGTAGGCACCGCACTGATGAGTCATTCCAGGTGAGTAGGCACCCAACTCACCCAGAGCTCCCTGTTGCGCATATGTGTATTAAAGTTGTGTTTCCCGAGGTTTCTCCTCAGTCCCAGCATAAGGCGCTAGTAGATTCAGGCGCAGCTGGGAATTTTATCGATCGCCAGTTCACCTATAAGTTAGTGATTCCTATTGTTCCAGTTGATGTGCCCTTCCCTATCCATGCCCTAGATAGCTGCCCTTTGGGGTCTGGGTTGATTAGGGAGGTCACGGCGCCTCTCAGGATGAAAACGCAGGAGGGCCATGAGGAGATAATTCGTTTCTATTTGATTGATTCTCCTGCGTTTCCCGTGGTGTTGGGGATTCCCTGGTTAACTTCTCATGACACCAACATTTCATGGCAACAGCGGGCTCTCAAGGGATGGTCTGATCAGTGTTTTGGGAGGTGTGTAGGTGTTTCCGTAGGGGCAACGACGGTGGAAAGTCCGAACCAAGTTCCCACCATGCACATTCCACCTGAATATGCCGATTTGGCTCTCACCTTCTGTAAAAATAATTAGGGAGGGAGATGAGTGGAAGACAGCTTTCAGTACCACCTCGGGTCACTATGAGTACCTCGTCATGCCATACGGGTTAATGAATGCTCCTTCAGTCTTCCAATCGTTTGTGGATGAGATTTTCCGGGACTTGCATGGACAGGGTGTAGTGGTGTATATTGATGACATTCTAATATACTCCGCTACACGAGCCGAGCATGTGTCCCTGGTTCGTCGGGTGCTTGGTAGACTGTTGGAGCATGACCTGTATGTGAAGACGGAGAAATGTCTGTTCTTCCAGGAGTCCATCTCCTTCCTGGGACACCGGTTGTCCGCGTCAGGGGTGGAGATGGAAATTGACCGCGTTTCAGCCGTGCGCAATTGGCAGACTCCCACCACGGTGAAGGAGGTGCAGTGGTTCTTGGGTTTTGCCAATTACTACCGGAGGTTAATCCGGGGCTTTGGGCAGGTAGCAGCTCCCATTACCTCCCTGCTAAAGGGGGGTCCGGTGCGTCTGCAGTGGTCGGATGAGGCGGACAGAGCTTTTAGGCATCTGAAGGACCTGTTTACCTCGGCTCCAGTGCTGGCACATCCGGATCCCTCTTTGGCGTTCCAAGTCGAAGTGGATGCGTCCGAGGCTGGGATTCGTGCAGTACTGTCTCAGCACTCGGGTACGCCACCTAAACTCCGCCCCTGTGCTTTCTTTTCTAAGAAGCTCAGTCCGGCGGAACGCAATTATGATGTGGGGGACAGGGAGCTGTTAGCTGTGGTTCAAGCCCTGAAGGTGTGGAGACATTGGCTTGAGGGGGCTAAACACCCTATTCTCATTTTGACTGACCATCGTAACCTGTAGTACATCCGGGCGGCGAGGAGGCTGAACCCTCGCCAGGCAAGATGGGCTATGTTTTTCACCCTATTTGTATTTATACTCACCTATAGACCAGGGTCACAGAACGCTAAGGCAGACGCCCTGTCCCGACTATATGACACAGAGGAGAGGTCCATTGAGCCCACTCCCATACTTCCGGAGTCTTGTCTGGTGGCACCGGTGGTATGGGAGGTTGATGCGGACATCGAGCGGGCGTTACGTACCGATCCTACTCCCCCACAGTATCCAGAGGGTCGGAAGTACGTGCCGCTCGAGGTTTGTGATCGATTGATATATTGGGCTCACATGTCACCCTCCTCTGGTCATCCTGAGATTGGTCAGACAGTGCACTGCCTTAGTGGGAAGTACTGGTGGCCTACTTTAGCTAAGGACATGAGGGTTCATGTTTCCTCCTGCTCGGTGTGCGCCCAGTGTAAGGCGCCTAGACACCTGCCCAGAGGGAAATTACAACCCCTACCCGTTCCACAACGGCCGTGGTCTCACCTATCGGTGGATTTTGCCACGGACCTTCCCCCCTCCCAGGGGAACACGACGATCTTGGTCGTTGTGGATCGGTTTTCGAAGGCCTGCCGTCTCATTCCTATGCCTGGTCTCCCTACAGCCCTACAAACTGCTGACACCCTGTTTACACATGTCTTCCGGCACTACGGGGTACCTGAGGATATAGTGTCTGATCGGGGTCCCCAGTTCACCTCTAGAGTCTGGAGGGCGTTTATGGAACGTCTGGGGGTCTCGATTAGCCTTACCTCAGGCTTTCACCCCGAGAGTAATGGGCAGGTGGAGAGACTGAACCAGGATGTGGGTAGGTTTCTGAGGTCCTATTGCCAGGACCGGCAGGGGGAGTGGTCGGGATATATCCCCTGGGCAGAGATAGCCCAAAACTCACTCCGCCACTCCTCAACTAACCTTACGCCTTTCCAGTGTGTGCTAGGTTATCAGCCGGTCCTGGCACCTTGGCATCAGAGCCAGATCGAAGCCCCTGCGGTGGACGAGTGGTTTAGGCGCTCGGAAGAAACCTGGAACGCTGCGCATGTCCATCTGCAGCGGGCTATCAGGCGTCAAAAGGCGAGCGCCGATCGCCACCACAGTGAGGCTTCAGTGTATGCACCGGGAGATCGGTTCTGGCTCTCGACCCGAAACCTGCCCCTTCGCCTGCCCTGCCGGAAGCTGGCGTCAAAAGGATTAGCCTACCCACATCCTGGTTCACTCTCTCCACCTGCCCATTACTCTCGGGGTGAAAGCCTGAGGTAAGGCTAATCGAGACCCCCAGACGTTCCATAAACGCCCTCCAGACTCTAGAGGTGAACTGGGGACTCCTCCTCCTCAAAGTTCCTTACATGTCCTTCTTTGTATGACTAAAGGTTGCCTATCTATCTGCAGGGAAAGCGTATATACTGATAAATCATGTTACATGGAATACATAATAGACAGACACGTTCCTGTTATCAGTGAGACACAAGCTAACTGCAGCATTAGTCTTCATTTGCTCAGTCAGTCGGTGCTTTAATGCAATTGTGTAATTTTTGTTAAACTGTGGCGTGCGCAGTGACTCAATCTTCATTAGCACCTCTCTCTCTCTCTCATAATAAGAGCTTCTTCAAAGTTACACAGTGGGAGTACAGAAAACATCAACTTTGCAGCCTGATTAGTATCCTTCCGGAGGACGTTTATGTATAACACCAAGACGATAGTCATACCAGACACCAGTGATACATTTGGGTGTCTGACTCTGGTAGATAACAGATACTATTACACGGAATCACTGCTGGGAATGGTGATGAGTAATATCCTGGCTTTAACAGGGTCTTAGTCTTGTTACTCATCCATCCAACAACACTTGAGTTGTCATTAACCTCAAGTCATGAAAAAAAAAAAAAACTAAAACTGCAGAGTGAGTCATTTTGACTCAATATGAATAAACAATTATAATCAATCAAATATACCAGTTACCAATTTGGAGATGTCAAAGAAAATGACATCAAAATGCTTTTATGATTCGTATTTATAATGAATGTTTTTTTTCTTTCTCCAACGTACTCAAATGTACAGGTGGATTGGTGTTAAGAGTCTATTGATGCACCATGCGTCAATCTAATGAACATAATACAAAAACATCTCCATCAAAATCTGTCAGTTTAAGCTAGAAATATTATTTTTTGCATGGGCTGCGTTTCAATTCACCGCATCCTCCTATATCACCCTTCCGCACCTGCGGTGGAAAGTGGCAGGGCTAAAGTGCTGTTTGTCAGACCAGGAGACATCCAGAAAATCGGTCTTCTCACGAAAACTTTTGTAGCATCCACTCTATGTAAAGACGAGACTCTCACAAACATGATGGTGTTTTCCATTTTGCTCTATGACCCCACAAGTGTCACGGGACTCATCTGAAGGTAACCCATACAAACGAATGGCAGTATGGAGGTAGTTTTGTGGCAACAAAAATAAGGGGTTAAATGTGTACAAAAAAATACAAAAATATTTCCTGAGCTTTCTTACATCCCTCCCCAACGGCTTAGACTTTTAGAGGTTAATGGTAAAAACACACTTGATCCTGTCAATGAAGAAGTGAAATATACTGTATATTGGATAGCCAGGCTCCTGCACATCAGAAGTAAAAGGATAAGTGGCTCTAAGGTGATGGTCAATCAGTTACTGTGAGTATGTTTGTCTGGCTGACAGGCAGGCAGGCAGGGAGGGAGAGGGGAATAGTCAGAGAGAGAGGGTCAGAAAGAGATGCACAATGCCGTGTGATGTTGTCGGATAAGGCCTGGGAGAGGGTTAAAGAGGTGAACACCATTTACCAGAGGGTTTCACAGGTAATCTATGTGCTTGAGCAACATCTGCAGAGTACACACACTGCCTTGGGGATGAGAACAGAGTGTAATTCCTCTCACATATCATTGTGCGGAGGGTACATAGCAGTTTGCTTGATCGGTTTGTGGTGTCTCAAACTGTTTTATTTGTCAGTTAGGAGCTTTGATTAGGATTAATGATGTGCTTCAGAACAGATGTCACCTCCGTTAGAAAAAAAAAGTGTCTTCATGTCAGGAGTTTTTTTGTTTAAAACGAAATTCATTCAAGTTTGAAACCAACTTGAACTTGATTAATCCCACAGACCCCCCCACCGAAAAAACCCAACAACCTTGCCTTTCTTGAACTAACACTCGCACTTGTCTTTTGTCAGTAGTACTGACTTTGCTGATAGCTACTTTATTGACAAGAAATGTGCCCCATATTTGTTGATGTTACTGTGGTAGGGTGGAAGCCACATCATCATAAATGCTATTAACAAGTGTAGCCGGTGTGATTCTAATCTGAGTTTTTCATCTTTAACATCTGTGATCTAAAAGTGGGAGGGTCAATATTCAAAGGCAATCCCCTTTAATTCAGTATAACAGTCACAAGGGAAACCAGAAACAGATATTCAGTGTGTAACATATTGACTAAAGAGCTCTGGGAAATCAGCAATCACATTACTAATAAACACACAAATCATACGATTTGTCAGATGCTATATTTAGCATGGTTTATAGGGTTTCCTATCACAGACTTCAAGTGATGTAACTTTCATAGATTAAGGGGAAAACACGGTTTTGCTTCAAAATATACATAGAAAATGGCATAGAAAAATTGCATATTAAATATGAGCTACTTACTGTATTTCAAGTATTTTTTAAACAAGAGGGGGCTGGAGCTTCATTTACTGTTAGAACACAGCTAGTTATACTAAGCCAAACACACACACACACACGTGCATATGACTGATCGCTGCAGAGAAACTAGGTTATATTTGAGTGTGTGGGTGTTGAGCATGGATTTTCAAAGCTTCTCTAAGCACACTGAAAGCGTTCTAATATTTCAATAATTCATCTACTGTGGCAGCGTCTTGCACGTCTATGGCGCCCACATCACACAGAAACCTAAAATGGGGAAACATACAGTACTGTAGCAGTAATGCTTTGAAGCTAGTTGCTCCTCTTTATTCGCCATATTTATTACAGCCTGCAGAGTCAGAGCTATATTTGGCTGCACATTGCACAGGACCCTGATCCTTCTTCACTTGAGAAATGGCTCATATCATAGGAGAAAGCTTTACAGACGCCCCTGACCTGCAAGCTGACATGTAATTACAGAATTGGTTAAGGTTAGGTTAGGGTTAAGGGTTGGATTTAGGTTAGGGTTAAGGTAAGGGTCCATTTTAGATTTTGGTTAGTCGTTTTGCAGGTCAGCAGTGTCCTTATAGCCTCTCCCCATAACACATCATGAGAAATAGCCTCATCTTATGTCAGGGAAATCCCCACTTACACAAGCAAACACAGAAAGATGGGCAGGAAAATGAACAGATATAAAGACTGTATTCACACACAGGCTATAAAGAAGGAGAAAGAGACACCAGTTAGTGTGTAGGCCTACACTGTACATATTGTGGTACACAATGTCCAAAAAAGTCAGAGATGAAAAAAATATGCATAGTATTCAAAACCCCGGTCAGAAAATGCCTTGAAATGGCACAGGTACAACATGCCTGCCTGTCATGACAAGTTGTCAGGGCCACACAATCTCCATAACATACAGCCCATTTATCCAATGCACTCCAAAGTACAAGGTCCCTTTTTAGAGATGAGCTACGGTCTCCTGAGTGACAGGTGGCTGCCATGTTCCTCTCCTTCCCTGACCTTGCACTCTCTCTTTCTCTTCTCGTCACACCAGGGCTGCGGTGGGTAGCACGGCGTCACTGCACTTATCCAGGCCGATTCCTCATCCTGCTGGCTCTGCTGTCCTGGCCTCCACCGTCAGGTGGATAACTGGCACTCCATGGAGACTTAAGACAAAGCTACAAATCATTTGAAAGATTTCAAATAGTATTTGAATCCAGGCAGGCAGAAAGGCCAGCAGTTGTCCCTCTGTGTGATCTGGGGCACAGAAAAAGCCCTTATCGTTGCTCAGCATCCAGCAGCTCAGGCTTTTGTCCCCCGATCCAACAATCAGTAAGGCAATTATGGCTGATTAGATACATAGAGCATTATGATTGGGCCTGAATGTGATTAATTCCATCTGTTACAGGCCCTCCTCCACTGAGTTGCTCCAAGATTCTAGAACCCAGAATTTCTACGCTAAAGAATAGCAGAGGCGATGAACGGGAGAGAAAAGCGTCTAAAGGATAACTAAGGCAGTAGTAAAACTTAAGACTGTAGTAGGATTATAGCTGCATGGCATCCAATGGCTGATCTGTCTGACTGTTGCTCCACAGTCTCCTGTGTTCTATAATTCCCCAGGATCCTCAACTCCTCATTTTACTGCCTTTGTCTCTTTCTCCTCTCTCTTTCTCACTTTCTGTCTTTGTCTTTCTCTGTCTTTTCTCTCTCTTTATCTGTCTTTTTCTCTCATTCTCTCTTTCACTCTTTGTCTTTCGCTCCCTCTCTTGCTCTCTCTTCTATTAACAAGAGACAACATTGTTACTAATAGTTAATCTGCATTATATCATCATGACTGTGGACAGGAGGTCAGGGAGCGTGTTGCAGGATCGAGAATGAGCCAGACGCATCTGACACTTAACCAATAGTTGAATGAAGCGGTAGCCCTGTGATGAGGTCATCATAGCCCATTGATGGCATATTTACACAATGTCATCCGGCAACTATAGTCTCAATGGAGTCTAGCCAGGGCATGCAGTCTCACTCTCACCAGTCAATATTAACGCCTGGGAACATTCTCTCTCATTCCCATTCCCTATCCAGCGTTGTCTTTTTAATGACAAAGTATTACCCTCTTTTAGCCTGAGCCCCACTGAAAAAAACATCTCCCTTAGAGCCAGATGGGAGCCGGAAGGATGAATAAAACTAATTTCCAAAAGCCAGATACAGGAGAAAGGACCCTGGAGCTCCAGAATGACTGCACTGGAGCCCAGGAGGGAAGGCTCAAACAGATTAATTCAAATATTTCTTCAGAATATCTGCAGCCTTTCCTCTATCCCCTTCTCAGCTGCACTCAACAGAAGGTAAGCTTCCCTCCACAGGTAAAGAGGGCTCTGCATATGAAACAGCCTCGTTTCATTTTAACCCCCCTCCTAGGTAATATAATCCACCTTTCAGAATGTAACAAATATATCATATTGATAGAGGCAGAAGTGACTCTGATTTGATGCCAGTTTTCATATTGGGATTTGTACTTTTCATTATTGCAGTCAGATTCACTAAGATGGCTTGGACCAATACACAAACATGCTGATTGAATATTGAATTTTCCTTTCAGTTTTTATTATACAGTAATACACCATGTGACTCGTAAACATGACAGGGTCTGTTAAAAGATTATCCTGAAAACAAACAGACTCAGGGAATCAGACTCAGCTCAGGGAATCACTTCTGATATATTCAACGATAGCTACAGTACACCTGCTGCAATGAAAATAAGAAAACAAAAACACAGGGTCTGTCCCCCTGCTGTAGAACTTACTGTATGCAAAGACACCCTTGTGGAGCAACCCACTCTCTGGAGCTCACATTTAAATAGCTTACTTCTGTAAATGATGCCAACCCTGCACATTTTTTTTTTTACACCAAAAGATCTGCTAGGAGGTACTTTTGAAACCTAGTTTGGGGGAATATTAAAATTGCTTTTGCCTCTCAAGGTGATATTTTTTCTCCAGGCATGTCATGTTGCATTGTACTGCTATTAATAGTGCTAGTGCAGTTAATCTGCAGTGAGAAATGGGACAGACAGCCAGACAGAGTCATGTTCCATCATCACAGGGCTGGAGGTTCTCTGGTTAGGGTTAATTAGGTCGTACCATACAGACACTACCGCTATGACCCTCACAGACACGCTAGCTAACTGGAGCACTGGCATGACATGTACTGTATTTGTCTGCGTCCCAAATGGCACCCTATTCCCTCTTTATAATGCACTACTTTTGACCAGGGCCCATAGGGCTGGTCAAAGTATAGCACACTATGTAGGGAATAGGGTGTCAAACAGCATGGATACTGGAAACAGTGTGTTTGTGACATTGGCCTAGATTCAGTCAGATCAAGCGTTACTGGCGCTAGCCGACACCCGCATAGCTGATGTTTTGGCGGTGTCGGAGGTGTAATTGCATTGGAGCCGTCAAATCGGTGAGCAGCTGCTCTTGATCATTGTCACGAAGCCACACCCGTCCCACTCACGTTAGAAGTTTAGAACAAGAAAGTGTAGGCTATATTGAAATGACGCTTAAATTGAAAATAATTTAACTAAATAATGAGGATTACTATCAGCCTAATCGAGGTGTAGATTACAAGTTCGAACACTGGAATATGAGATGTAAACAAGGCTGCATGGGATTTATCTTAATGCGACTCCGTACAGCCAATGGCAATGTCCGCTTTAGGTATAATGCCAGGAGCCACTTGTGGATTTGCCAATTCTAACGCAGTTCCACCTCCGACACCGCCAAAACAACCACTGTGCAGATGTTGGCTTCAGCGGATTTGGTCAAAGCCCAGAGCCCTGGTCAAAGGTGGTGCACTATATAGAGAATAGAGTGCCATTGGGGACGTAACCTATGCCAAGGACAAAAACAAATACCAACAGAACTCATTGGCAGCTCTTAGTCTGAGAAAAGTATGTACTAAAGTATGTACTAAAGTATGTGCTAGGCAACTCTTCTATTATGCTCTTAATAATAATTAGAGCACTCATGAACAAAATGAGGGGCAACTTTAAAACAGATCTTTTGATTAAAGCCCCTGATTGGGTTCAGTGTGTGTTTGGTGTAAACAACAAGAACCTGGTCAGATACCAAGTCACAAGGACAAGTGGCTCTGCTAGCTAGCTGACGTCAGATGATTCAGACCTAGCTGTGAGAAGTGAGTCGAGTGTGGAAAGTATATTTCACTGCATCATATGAGAAGACGGTCCAGCCATTGACACTGGCCTTCTCCTGTTTTGATGACTGTTCATTCACCTCAGAAAGCTGTTTTAAAGGTGGCCACTGGGTAGCTGCTGAATGACAAACCGTACAACACATACAGTACAGAACAGGATGTCTGAAATCTGATGTGATTCCTGTCCTTTAGCTGGAACTCAATGAACTCAAGGGGAACAGAAAGATGTATTTTACATGTAGTAAAAGAACACACAGCACAGCTCATAACACACGGACAGTACATGTTGTTTGAAATCTGAGAGACAAGATGTCTGGGCGATTCCACGCCTGCATAGACCAAATATATTTTTGCTATCTCAGATTGTTCTGGCAATTCTCACATAGAAAATTGGGAGCAAGGATGTTTGACATGCTTTTTACATTTGTATCAAAAACGATTTGTGAGAAAATGATGATGAAAGTGGCAATTTTAGGCCCTTTTTAGACCTATACATGTCTCCTGTAAGACCAAGTGATCCATGAACCGTACATGATACAGACAATATCTTGGAGTCATTATGCTCCTTAGCGTGCTCTAATATATGGAGTATGTCTAGATTCAGATTTCTTTTACATACATTTATTCAACATTTTAAAAAATGAATCTCAAAAGTACCCTTTTTGATTTTGTTTATTTTAAGACCTATTGTTTGGAACACTATACTCTAGAAGTTCATCCCATTTCCAGATTTGGCTCTCTGCTAATTTTGAAGTTATGGTACATTCTATGAGCACCACCAACACAGTGAATGGGAAAATGGATTCAAACGGAAATCTCTCTGCTGGTGATTTGCTGAATGTGCAATCTTAAAGCAGGGCTGTGATTGGTTAATGACCTATAAAGTAAATTTCTATCTAGAAAATGGGTCGTATTTTCAAAAATACCAGGGAGCCCACTCTGGAAATTTGACGTGTTTGAAGACTATATTGTTCCAAACAATTTGTCTAAAAATAAGCTACATCTAAAAGGGAACTTTTGAAATATTATATTAATATTATTTTTAATGAAGAATACATGAATGTGAAAAACAATTTCTGAATCTAGACATACTCCACATATGTTGGAGCACACTATAAGGTGTATAATGACACCAAGATGATGTCTGTATAATGTACGGTTCACAGATCAAAGAGTACAGGAGGCATGTATAGGTTACAAAAAGGGAATAAAATGGCCACTTTCTACATGATTTTCTCAAAAATAGTTTGTGATACAAAGCATGTTAAACATCCTAACCTCCCAAGGAAGTTTTCATGTGAGAATTGCCCGAACAATCTGAAATTTTCTAATATATGTAGTGAAATGTGGGAAGTACTGTTTACGTTCAACACAAACACATTATCATGCAACACAAAATGGTCACCATCCACATGTCTTTAACTGTTCCTGTTGATGTTAGCTAAGCCTGTTTTGCCCAATGCATAATTGTGTTATATATATATATATATATTTGAAATTGAATGTGAACCACAGTGCATGTTCACCTTTTACAGGCGTCACATTAATTGTGCTACAATTATGTTGAGGAAAAAATTATCACATAGGAAAAAATGTAACACTGACATTTTCCCAGTATTATCTCTCACTGCAATAACTACACAACATGAAACAGGCCAATTCGCTACTCCAATTCATTTTCACATTAAAAATAATAATACTTTTGCAAAGCAACTGGCTTGGATTTGCTGACACAATTTTTGTTTAATTTGCTAAATGAACCTTAATGTATCATGCCTGTAGCAAAATGCCAAATACTGTACAGGTTAATTGTAGTGTTGCAGCGCTAGTAGGCCATTGTCTCTTAGGAAGTGTTATTACAGGAAATGCAGAATGTAGAGATTCAATTACAGGAAGGATTGAGAAATTGACCAGCCAGACATACAGTGTTCCTCTGTCTATATGATATTGAGTCTAGATAGATAGATTCATGTTTGTGCTGATTTCTGGTTGCATGTTATGTGAGGAAGTGGGTGTTGTGTAGAGCAGAGGAGTTCATTGCTGTGAGCTGCTGTGCTGGCTGGGTACAGTCTATTGAGGCTACCGGTGGTGAGTGGCTGTGCTGCTGTTTCAGTGGGAGTTTGGAGAGATATGATATGTGAGCTTGCGTTGACCATGCGGGTCACGTCTCCAACGCTTGCTGTTGGCCAGGGTGGGATAATGAATGCAGAAGTCTGTTAGTAATGGTAGAGCAATAAGTGCCTGTGGATTGATTGTTGCTCAGAATCAGAGATGACTTTGCTTGCACTTATCCCACCAGAATATAAGAATGTGTTTCTCATCACAAAGGATAATCTTCCAGTCATCCATCCCCCTTTGTGCGTTGCAGATTGTCAGTGTTGTCGAGGTGCAATCTCTCTCTGAGCAAAGCAAGGGGAAAAGATAGGGCGGAAGGAGGGATGGATGGTGGTGGGATGGGAGGTGTTTATCGAAGGAGAATATGGGAGGGGAGAGAAGTGGGCATTACCCTTACATTAAACCAATGAGGAGAGGGAGTGTCCTCACTTTCTGTTTGGGACTGCCTGGCAAATACCTATGAGAGAGGAAGAGCTGAAGGCCTCTGCTTAGTGCCTACTGTAGTTGTCTGGGGGAAATATTGGTTATGCTGTTCTGACAGGCATGGAGAGTCACATCTTATTTATTATATAATCTAAATAAAACCTCTCTTTATCTGTCAGTTGGCAGTGATGCGGCACCTTGAATGGCCCTATGTTTGAGATGTATTTAACCTCACTGAATCAAGGACGCAGAGACTTTACTCAGCCAGTCTGTTCACTGGTTATAATCCTATTCATTGCCTGTGTTTAAAATGGAATGGCTTCCAGGATCATTGTGAAAAGTAACAACAACATAATGTAAAGTGCAAAGTGTTTTGAATAATTTCTGTATTAAAATGAGGCAATACAATCATAAGGCAAACTCCTGAGGAAAATTAAGAAAAAATAAAAAGAGGAAAGGAAAAAGGTTCCCTTCTTGTTTTTGGCTCCATTCTGCTTGAGGGCAAGCTAAAGGTTATACTATATAGCCGACTTTATGCCACAAAAAACAACAACATTTAAGTACAATTTAAGGACCCGATTCCGACCCGAGTTAGGCGTGCGTAAATGGAACGCTATTCCCTTTTTATGCACTTCTCTCTCTTTGCGTATTCTGATCTTGAACTTAAGCATGAGCATAGCATGCTATTCACCTGCTATTTGTTTTGGGTGGAGATCGGATAAATGAAGGTGTGGTGGAGGTGTGTCTACAGATACGCCGTATTCTGACCTTGACTTAATTCCCGACCATGAATAAGGTCGAGTGAACCTGCCGGTTCCAAGTAGAAAAAGCTTCTACTCTATTTTTTCTGATAGAAATAACTGCATTCTCCATGCACTGTAATTTACAACTTGATAAGAGCTATTGATAGGAACTAGGTAAATTAGTAATACGTTTGGATAAGGGAATTGTAAATATACATGAAACTTGTTTTACATCTATTTTACTTTATAATTGGTGGAGATGTGAAAGCAGTCATATGGCAGCAAACTGAAGCATATCAACATATCAACTTTTCCACAGTAAAGTTTATGAAATTCTGTGCAATTATGCAGAATTTAAATTGTACGGCCTTTTAACTTGCAGGAATGGGCACTCTCTAATGTCTTAATTATAGGCTACCTCGACTTTCTCTGTTTCCTATTTCTATCATGTTAAATCAGGGGTTCCCAAACTTTTTGGGCCCACGACGCCATTTTGATATCTGGAAATTCTCGCGAACCCAACCATGTGAAAATAATGATGTAATTAACAGCCAATGTTTACTTTTTTATTTGGGGCTACGGCAGTAAATTGAAAAACATTAACAGTATTTCTGATTGTCTTCTCAACTCACCATCACATACTTGTAATGTGGGGCTATGACAGTCACTTGCATCTCGGCAGTCACAGCTAACGTCCATTTGGTGAGCATAAGCTGGGGAGGTTGAGTCATTCAGTCAGTTTCCTCTTGATTGCTAGCAATAGCATACATTTTTAGTTTAACAGTGTTATCTGACAAAGGTATTGATGTGAGTTTCTGTGCCTCTGCCTCCCCAGTCCCCACACATTGTTTTCACCAAATCAATTGCAGCTGGTAATATCAAAGTCTCTGCAATAGTCTGTGGTTTCATAGAGTACCGGGCCTAGCCATTCACCGTGGGAATGATTCAAAGTGCAACGGTCAAGTGCGGCCTTTTGAGATACAAAGACGATATTATAATATATATATGTTTTGCTGTAATTTATTTGATCTCCTGCGACCCCATTTTCATATCAGGGTTTGCGACCCCATTTTGAACACAACAGGATTCTATTTGAGCCAGGCATCTATTTCCTTAATGCACACAGCTTTTGCTCATTTTCATAGTTAATTGTTTAATTCCAGCATTTAATCAATTTCTTCATTCCTTGCACAAATGTGTCATGTTTCTTTTGTCTTAGTATGTCTGTATTTTAAATAAAATAAGAACTTTTCCTTGACAATAATTATTATCATCCTCTTTTCGGCAGTTCTTACTTTCGCCAATAACGGCCGATTTCCAAGGTTCTGTACTCCTGAAGTTGTTACATTTTTGTACTTGCCAATTAGCTAGCAGTTCTCAGCTGTTAGCAGCCAATGGCTAGCAGTTTCTTACTGGCAATAAAAATGAATGATTGACATAATGTTTGAGTCATTACTGAGTTATTTAATGTAACAAATCAAACATTAAACAATTCATGTTCATTCACGGTAACCTCGTAAACCATTCATTTATTATCCGTCTTTTTATTTGAAACAGGCGTTTATTTGCTGAAATGTGTGCCGTTACCCGGCTATTAAAAGGGACAGACGGCTATTTGAGAGTCTGCATTTAATTTAAGTTTTACGATAGTCACACAACCGCTCAGCGTAGAGTAGTAGGCCAAGAGGTCATTTGTACAAGTTCTTTCTTGTTTCAGTCTATTCATTCATAAAAGGGAACTTTTTGGTGTCTGGTTACATTTTTATCTCCTCTAAATTTAGATTGAAATAAACCTTTCTTCCATTTACAGGATTTAATGAATAAGTTACAAAACAGTGATTTAATGCGAAATTGAAACATAACAGGCATTGATTACAGATAACAACTAGAAAACAGAGTTACCATCAGAGAACTGGGGACTTTGATTGGAATTTTCCATTTGAACACTAAGGTAGTTTTCTTTTTCTGAACTCACTCCTTAATGAGATTTGTTCTCTATCAACAGAGAGTTTGTTATTTTACAAACTATTCATTTTCACTTTCTCCCAATAACAGTTTAAAAAGTGACACATTAGTTTCTTCCCCTATGACTTTCCCCTTTCACAAGGGACAATATTAGCAGAAATAAAGGATAACACATCTGCGGATCAAAACGCTGGCTGAATTCAGGATGTTCACTGATTATACATTGCAGAACTTTATTTGCATAAGTGATGTGAATTTTCATGCTATAAAATTAGTTTGGTATTTTGCATAATGTTTTTCAAAACAAGGAAATCAACAAGGTTGTGTTAGGGAAATTAAGGTAGACACATTAGCATTTTGTGAAAGAAACATAATATGTTGCTCCCTTAAAACACTTTCAAATCTTAAATAACCTCAATCAGCAGAGGAAGTATTTCTTATACAATGCCTTGCAAAAATATTCATCCCCCTTGGCGTTTTTCCTATTTTGTTGCATTAAAACCTGTAATTTAAATGGATTTTTATTTGGATTTCATGTAATGGACAGAAAATAGTCCAAATTGGTGAAGTGAAATGAAAAAAATAACTTGTTTCAAATAATTCTACAAAATAAATAACGGAAAAGTGGTGCATGCATGTGTATTCACCCCCTTTGCTATGAAGCCCCTAAATAAGATTTGGTGCAACCAATTACCTTCAGAAGTCACATAATTAGTTAAATAAAGTCCACCTGTGTGCAATCTAAGTGTCACATGATCTGTCACATGATCTCAGTATATATACACACGTGTTCTGAAAGGCCCCAGAGTCTGCAACACCACTAAGCAAGGGGCACCACCAAGCAAGCGGCACCATGAAGACCAAGGAGCTCTCCAAACAGTACAGATCAAAAAAATATCAGAAACTTTGAACATCCCACGGAGCACCATTAAATCCATTATTAAAAAATGGAAAGAATATGGCACCACAACAAACCTGCCAAGAGAGGGCCGCCCACCAAAACACACGGACCAGGCATGGAGGGCATTCATCAGAGAGGCAACAAATAGACCAATGATAACCCTGAAGGAGCTGCAAAGCTCCACAGCAGAGATTGGAGTATCTGTCCATAGGACCACTTTAAGCTGTACACTCCACAGAGCTGGGCTTTATGGAAGAGTGGCCAGAAAAAAGCCATTTCTTAAAGAAAAAAATAAGCAAACACGTTTGGTGTTCGCCAAAAGGCATGTGGGAGACTCCCCAAACATATGGAAGAATGTATTCTGGTCAGATGAGACTAAAATTGAGCTTTTTGGCCATCAAGGAAAACGCTATGTCTGGCACAAACCCAACACCTTCCAGCAGGACAATGACCCTAAGCATACTGCTAAAGCAACACTTGAGTGGTTTAAGGGGAAACATTTAAATGTCTTGGAATGGCCTAGTCAAAGCCCAGACCTCAATCCAATTGAGAATCTGTGGTATGACTTAAAGATTGCTGTACACCAGCGGAACCCATCGAACTTGAAGGAGCTGGAGCAGTTTTGCCTTGAAGAATGGGCATAAATCCCAGTGGATAGATGTGCCAAGCTTACAGAGACATACCCCAAGAGACTTGCAGCTGTAATTGCTGCAAAAGGTGGCTCTACAAAGTATTGACTTTGAGGGGTGAATAGTTATGCATGCTCAAGTTTTGTTTTTTTGTGTAGTTTCACAAGAAAATATATTTTGCATCTTCAAAGTGGTAGGCATGTTATGTAAATCAAATGATACAAATCCGCAAAAAAATCCATTTTAATTCCAGGTTGTAAGGCAACAAAATAGGAAAAATGCAAAGTAGGGTGAATACTTTCGCAAGCCACTGTAACTCAGAGTAAATCCTATTTTATTGTATGGCTTAAATTCTTGTACAGAAAAGTGACTATTGTGTTGGCATAAAATAGGCCTCCTCACTATAACATTACAGCAATGCATCTGTTGGATCCCCTGCAGAGAGAATAGCTATAGTTTTAAATCAAGCCACGTTAAATGTCTTCAACTGTCGCTACAACACAGTTCTTTAAACTTTCAGACTTTCAGACTTAAATACACCCAAGCTTTAATGTTCCCTTCCCACAGAAAGCTCTCCTTTGTTGTTGTCTTATGCAATTCCTTTCTCAGCCCTCACAGTTGTCTAACCCTTTGTTTTGGGAGTCGTCTTAGCCTGTTCCTTACTGGATTTCCTGTACCCCATCTATTTTGTGCCCCTTGTCCTTTTTTCCAAGTTCGTCTACTATTGTTCGAAGCCATCTTCAAACAGAATTTGCATCGGTTCATTCTGTCACACCCTGGCTCTGGGACTCATTATGTTGAGCCAGGGTGTGTGCATTCTATGTGTTTATTTCTATGTTGGTAGTTCTGTTGTGTCTATTTCTAGGTTGTTGTATTTGGTTGTTCAATGACTCCCAATCGGAGGTAACGAGTGTCAGCTGTCGGCTCGTTATCTCTGATTGGGAGCCATATTTAAACTGTGTGTTTTCACCTTGTGGTTGTGGGTTTTTGTTCCTTGTCAGTCTTTGTTACTGTGGACTTTACGATTTGTCTATTTGTTTTGGTACTTTAATTAAATAAAGTCTATCATGTTCGCTCAACGCGCTGCGCTTTGGTCTCCCTCATTTGACGATCGTGACAGAAAAACCCACCTAAAAAGGACCAAGCAGCGTGTCCAGGAGCAAGGAGACTGGACATGGGAGGAAGCGCCTGGTAAGGAGATCGAGAGGCTGGCGATGGCCCAGGTGGGCAAATCGTGGTCCTGGGAGGACATGCTCGGGGGCAAGGGACCTTGGGGGAGGATCAAGGCCCTGGCGAGAGAGGAGCAACGGCGTCAGCAGGGCCATCGTCGGAGGGACGAGAGGCAACCCCAAAAAGTTTTTTGGGGGGGGCACATGGCTTGGGCGGCTGGGCAGCAGGAGGCTGCCACAGGGAGACGTGGAGAGAAGGCTACCGGATTACGGGAGCCATTGGCGAGTAGAGGGAGGGAAGCAGTTGAGGCACGGCGTGAGAGACTGAGGTGTGTTACCAGTCCGGTCCGGCCCGTTCCTGATCCCCGGTTAAGGCCAGTGGTGTGTGTTCCCAGTACGGCCAGTGGTGTGTGTTCCTGCTCCACGTACTAAGCCTACGGTGTACGTCGCCAGCCCAGCCCGGCCTGTTCCTGCTTCTCGCATCAAGCCTACGGTGTGTGTCGCCAGCCCAGCCCGGCCTGTTCCTGCTCCACGTACTAAGCCTACGGTGTACGTCGCCAGCCCAGCCCGGCCTGTTCCTGCTCCACGTACTAAGCCTACGGTGTACGTCGCCAGCCCAGCCCGGCCTGTTCCTGCTTCTCGCACTAAACCTACGGTGTGCGTCGCCAGCCCGACCCGGCCTGTTCCTGCCACTCGCACCAAACCTACGGTGCGCGTCGCCAGCCCGGTCCGGCCTGTTCCTGCCACCCGCACCAAGTCTACGGTGCGCGTCGCCAGCCCAACCCGGCCTGTTCCTGCCACTCGCACCAAACCTACGGTGCGCGTCGCCAGCCCGGTCCGGCCTGTTCCTGCCACCCGCACCAAGTCTACGGTGCGCGTCGCCAGCCCGACCCGGCCTGTTCCTGCCACTCGCACCAAACCTACGGTGCGCGTCGCCAGCCCGGTCCGGCCTGTTCCTGCCACTCGCACCAAGCCAGGGTGCAGTCGTCGGCCTGGTCCAGCCCGTTCCTGCTACTCGCACCAAGCCAAGGGTGCGAGTCGTCAGCCTGGTTCAGCTCGTCCCTGCTACTCGCATCCAAGCCAAGGGTGCGAGCCGTCAGCCTGATCCAGCCCACTCCTGCTACTCGCACCAAGCCAGGGATGCGAGTCGTCAGCCTGGGGAGGCCCGTTCGGCTCACGCATCAAGCCTAGGGTGCGTTTCGTCGGCCCTGTCCGGCCCGTTCCTGCTCCCGCACCAAGTCTGTGGTGCGTTTCGTCAGCCCTGTCCGGCCCGGGTCCCGCTCTCCGCACCAAGTCAAGGGTGCGCTTCGTCAGCCGGTCCGGCCCATTCCTGCTCCCGCGCCAAGGCAGTGGTGTGCGTCGTCAGCCTGGTAAGGCCCGTTCGTCCTCCACGCACCAAGCCAGGGGCGCGTGTCGTCAGTCCGGCTCCGGCCAGCGGGGCTAGACAGGACCAGGGGTACTTTGGGGGGTTGCAGAGGAGGTGGGGATCAAGGCCGGAGCCAGAGCCACCGCCGAGGAGGTATGCCCGCCCAGCCCTCCCTTGTTTAGCCCGTATTGAGCGCGGTCGCAGTCCGCGCCTTTAGGGGGGGGTACTGTCACACCCTGGCTCTGGGACTCATTATGTTGAGCCAGGGTGTGTGCATTCTATGTGTTTATTTCTATGTTGGTAGTTCTGTTGTGTCTATTTCTAGGTTGTTGTATTTGGTTGTTCAATGACTCCCAATCGGAGGTAACGAGTGTCAGCTGTCGGCTCGTTATCTCTGATTGGGAGCCATATTTAAACTGTGTGTTTTCACCTTGTGGTTGTGGGTTTTTGTTCCTTGTCAGTCTTTGTTACTGTGGACTTTACGATTCGTCTATTTGTTTTGGTACTTTAATTAAATAAAGTCTATCATGTTCGCTCAACGCGCTGCGCTTTGGTCTCCCTCATTTGACGATCGTGACACATTCATTGATCTTTTATTTTCCCAAACTCTGATTTGAAAGAGTGTCAGCTGATCACTTGAGAAACCTGGAGACAAAGAGGAGTTAAAGAAGATGGAGTCATCATCTACAGTAGCACCCCCTAAACATACCAGACTGCCATGATATTGATCATGCACATATTACTGTACATACTTAGCATAAAATACACCACCAATGATCCATACCTTGATATTTACTTACAGTTTCAATATTACCCCACTGCCAGAGTTAAAGTTGGAAAAATTGCAAATCCACACTTGACCTCACTGTTACAATTCCATTTGAACCATATTCATTTTTCACCAATAAAGAGATATGAGCTGAAACAACCATATTGTTGATTGACTATGAAATTATGCAACAGAATGTTCAGAATCTGGGGTAAAATCTCTATGCTTTCCATAAAGCTATTTGGCCCCATGTAAAGCACCTCAACCTTCAGGTCAAGTTGGCCATGGCAAAGGTGTTGAAATCAAAGCCAGAAAAAAAATCGTACATGAGCAATCAGTGGAGGAGGCTGTTCTGGTCTGAATGTGAATCTCAGGGTCAGAGCACCAATTACCACAAAGACATTTCAACACATGGCTGCAGTATCTCCTACTCCAGTCTCACCCTTTCAGAGTGAGCTGACCTGACAGCTAACATTTGAGCTCTGTGTTATAGGCTGAGGTGAGACGGACTGTTATATAATTTGTCACAAGGGCAGGAAACACAAGAGAGTAAAGTCTTAGAGGTTGATGAGAGGGTTACGTAGAGTTGGACCTCTGTTCGTATCAGAACAAGATCGTTGTTAACTCAGAGAGTCATTGGACAGAACAGCCTGATCTCCTAGATTAGACGTAACATAGTAAATGGAAATCCGGGACACTCAAATTAGTATGATATGTTACGCTTGGCATGGTTACATAAGACGGAAGGTTACTTAATGGAAAAACAAAAGTAAAGTATTTGGTCGGGGTGGATGGGTGGATGTGTAAAGCAAACGTCTAGAAACCCGTTCGAATCTCATCATGGACAACTTTAGCATTTTAGCTCATTAGCAGCTACTTACTACTTTTTAGCTACTTTGCAACTATTCAGCATGTTAGCTAACCCTTCCCATAACCCTAACCCCTAATCCTAAACTGTGTTACGTCTAGCCCTGAGTCCAGGTTGGACAGAAATACAAGAATCACATACAGTGAGGGAAAAAAGTATTTGATCCCCTGCTGATTTTGTAAGTTTGCCCACTGACAAAGAAATGATATGTCTATAATTTTAATGGTAGGTTTATTTGAACAGTGAGAGACAGAATAACAACAAAAAAATCCAGAAAAACGCATGTCAAAAATTGATTTGCATTTTAATGAGGGAAATAAGTATTTGACCCCACTACAAAACATGACTTAGTACTTGATGGCAAAATCCTTGTTGGCAATCACAGAGGTCAGACGTTTCTTGTAAATGGCCACCAGGTTTGCACACATCTCAGGAGGGATTTTGTCCCACTCCTCTTTGCAGATCTTCTCCAAGTCATTAATGTTTCGAGGCTGATGTTTGGCAACTCAAACCTTCAGCTCCCTCCTGTCACACCCTGGCTCTGGGACTCATTATGTTGAGCCAGGGTGTGTTCATTCTATGTGTTCTGTTTCTATGTTGGGTGTTCTAGTTCGTCATTTTCTATGTTTGACTGAGTGACTCCCAATCAGAGGCAATGAGTGTCAGCTGTTTGCTGGTTGTCTCTGATTGGGAGCCATATTTAAATGTCTGTGTTTCACTTTGGGTTTGTGGGTTTTTGTTCCGTGTTCGGTCAGTGTCACCGAGGACTTCACGAGTCGTTTATAGTTTTTGTTTAGTGTGCTTATTATCACTGACGGTAATAAAGTCAATCATGTTCGCTCAACACGCTGCGTATTGGTCTACTTCTCGTCAAGACGATCGTGACAGAAGAACCCACCAAAACTGGACCAAGCAGCGTGAAGAGGAGAAAGGTTGGAATTACGAGAAGTGGAGAGAGAATTGGACGAGAACCATGGAGGCCTGGTCCACGGGGAGAGACAAGCCCAGAACATTTTTAGGGGGGCTCACGCCGTGACGACGGGGCAGCAGGAGTACGGGATAGAGTGGTTCAGAGGGTTGGCAGAGGAGGCCGCCAGGTTAAGGGAGTTACTGGACACCAGGGGGAAGGAATATGTAGAGGCACGGCGAGAGGTACTGGGGTGTGTTGCCAGTCCGGTCCGGCCCGTTCCTGATCCCGCGCTAGGGCCAGTGGCGTGTGTTCCCAGTGCGGTTCGGCCTGTTCCTGCCTCTGCACCGAGCCTGTGGTGCGCGTCGCCAGCCCGGTCCGGCCTGTTCCTGTCCCTCGCGCCAAGCCTGTGGTGCGCGTCGCCAGCCCGGTTCGGCCTGTTCCTGCTCCCCGCACCAAGCCTATGGTGCGCTTCGTCAGCCCGGTCCGGCCTGTCCCTGCTCCCCGCACCAAGCCAATGGTGCGCTTCGTCAACCCGGTTCGGCCTGTTCCTGCTCCCCGCACCAAGCCTATGGTGCGCTTCGTCAGCCCGGTCCGGCCTGTTCCTGCTCCCCGCACCAAACCTATGGTGCGCGTCGCCAGCCCGGCCCGGCCTGTTCCTGCTCCCCGCACCAAACCTATGGTGCGCGTCGCCAGCCCGGCCCGGCCTGTTCCTGCTCCCCGCACCAAGCCAATGGTGCGCGTCGCCAGCCCGGCCCGGCCTATTCCTGCTCCTCGCACCAAGTCTGTGGTGCGTTTCGTCAGCCCTGTCCGGCCCGTTCCTGCTCTCCGCACCAAGTCTGTGGTGCGCGTCGCCAGCCCAGTCCGGCCCATTCCTGCTCCCCGCACCAAGTCTGTGGTGCGTTTCGTCAGCCCTGTCCGGCCCGCTCTTGCTCTCCACACCAAGCCAGTGGTGTGCGTCGTCAGTCCAGCACGGCCCGTGCCTGTTCCCCGCACCAAGCCAGGGGTGCGTATCGTCAGCCCGGCTCGGTCCATTCCTGCTCCACGCACCAAGCCAGGGGTGCGTATCGTCAGCCCGGTCCGGCCAGTGGCTACTCCACGCACCAAGCCAGGGGTGCGCATCGTCAGCCGGTCGGTCCGTTCCTGCTCCACGTACCAAGCCAGGGGTGCGTGTCGTCAGTCCGGCTCCGGCCAGCGGGGCCAGACCGGACCAGGGGTACTTTGGGGGGTTGGAGAGGGAGTGGGGATCAGGTCCAGAGCCGGATCCGCCGCCAAGGCGGAGTGCCCACCCGGTCCCTCCCCTGTGGTATTTGGTTGGCGCGGTCGGAGTCCGCGCCTTTAGGGGGGGGGTACTGTCACGCCCTGGCTCTGGGGACACTGTTATGTTGAGCCAGGGTGTGTAGTTCTATGTTCTTTATTTCTATGTTGGCCTGAGTGACTCCCAATCAGAGGCAACGAGTGTCAGCTGTTTGCTGGTTGTCTCTGATTGGGAGCCATATTTAACTGTCGGTTTTTCCTTTGTGTTTTGGTGGGTTCTTGTTTCAAGTTGGTTGTGTTTGACCGTGTACTGTCACGTTACCGTCTTTTGTTGTTTTGATCGCGTTTCGCTAAATAAATGAGTATGTTTGCCTGCAACGCTGCGCCTTGGTCTCTCCCTGACGATCGTGACAGAAAAACCCACCATACCAAGACCAAGCAGCGTGTCCAGGAGCAGGCAGCCTGGACGTGGGAGCAGATCTTGGACGGGCAGGGGTCCTGGACCTGGGAGGAAATCCTGGCCGGGATGGATCGCCGGCCATGGAGTGAGACGGTGGAGGCGCGCCGTAGAGAGGAGCTACGGCGTGATCAGGGTCGTCGTCGGACGGTCGTGAGGCAACCCCAGAAAATTTTTAGGGGGGCACGGCATGGACGACGGGGCTGGCGGAGGAGAAAAGGGGGCGGATCCAGAAGGCCACCAGGCCAGGGGTACACCGCCCTGTACGTCCTGTGCGGATGCCTCACACAGAGTGTGTGAGGGTAGGCATTCAGCCAGGACGGGTGGTGGCCGCTATTCACTCCAGGCCTCCTATCCGTCTCCACAGCCCGGTTCGGCCTGTCCCTGCTCCACGCACCAAGCCTACGGTGTGCGTCGCCAGCCCAGTCCGGCCTGTCCCTGCTCCACGCACCAAGCCTACGGTGTGCGTCGCCAGCCCGGTCCGGCCTGTCCCTGCTCCACGCACCAAGCCTACGGTGTGCGTCGACAGCCCAGCCCGGCCTGTCCCTGCTCCACGCACCAAGCCTACGGTGTGCGTCGCCAGCCCGGTCCGGCCTGTCCCTGCTCCACGCACCAAGCCTACGGTGTGCGTCGACAGCCCAGCCCGGCCTGTTCCTGCCACCCGCACCAAGCCTACGGTGTGCGTCGACAGCCCAGCCCGGCCTGTCCCTGCTCCACGCACCAAGCCTACGGTGTGCGTCGACAGCCCAGCCCGGCCTGTCCCTGCTCCACGCACTAAACCTACGGTGCGCCGTCGCCAGCCCGGTCCGGCCTGTTCCTGCCACCCGCACCAAGTCTACGGTGCGCGTCGCCAGCCCGACCCGGCCTGTTCCTGCCACCCGCACCAAATCTACGGTGCGCGTCGCCAGCCCGACCCGGCCTGTTCCTGCCACTCGCACCAAACCTACGGTGCGCGTCGCCAGCCCGACCCGGCCTGTTCCTGCCACTCGCACCAAACCTACGGTGCGGCGTCGCCAGCCCGGTCCGGCCTGTTCCTGCCACTCGCACTAAGCCAGGGGTGCGAGAAGTCAGCCTGGTAAGGCCCGTTCCTCCTCCACGCACCAAGCCAGGGGTGCGAGTCGACAGACTGGACCAGGGGCACTATGGGGGGTGTATTGGAGGGTGGTGGTCAAGGCTGGAGCCAGAACCGCCGCCGAGGAGGTATGCCCGCCCAGCCCTCCCCTGTTTTGTTTAGTTGAGGCGCGGTCGCAGTCCGCGCCTTTAGGGGGGGGTACTGTCACACCCTGGCTCTGGGACTCATTATGTTGAGCCAGGGTGTGTTCATTCTATGTGTTCTGTTTCTATGTTGGGTGTTCTAGTTCGTCATTTTCTATGTTTGACTGAGTGACTCCCAATCAGAGGCAATGAGTGTCAGCTGTTTGCTGGTTGTCTCTGATTGGGAGCCATATTTAAATGTCTGTGTTTCACTTTGGGTTTGTGGGTTTTTGTTCCGTGTTCGGTCAGTGTCACCGAGGACTTCACGAGTCGTTTATTGTTTTTGTTTAGTGTGCTTATTATCACTGACGGTAATAAAGTCAATCATGTTCGCTCAACACGCTGCGTATTGGTCTACTTCTCGTCAAGACGATCGTGACACCTCCACAGATTTTCTATGGGATTAAGGTCTGGAGACTGGCTAGGCCACTCCAGGACCTTAATGTGCTTCTTCTTGAGCCACTCCTTTGTTGCCTTGGCCGTGTGTTTTGGGTCATTGTCATGCTGGAATACCCATCCACGGCCCATTTTCAATGCCCTGGCTTTGATGACCCAAGATTTGATGATACATGGCCCGTCGTTCATCCCTTTGATGCGGTGAAGTTGTCCTGTCCCCTTAGCAGAAAAACATCCCCAAAGCATAATGTTTCCACCTCCATGTTTGACGGTGGGGATGGTGTTCTTGGAGTCATAGCAGCATTCCTCCTCCTCCAAACATGGCGAGTTGAGTTGATGCCAAAGAGCTCCATTTTGGTCTCATCTGACCACAACACTTTCACCCAGTTCTCCTCTGAATCATTCAGATGTTCATTGGCAAACTTCAGACGGGCATGTATATGTGCTTTCTTGAGCAGGGGGACCTTGCGGGCGCTGCAGGATTTCAGTCCTTCACGGCGTAGTGTGTTACCAATTGTTTTCTTGGTGACTATGGTCCCAGCTGCCTTGAGATCATTGACAAGATCCTCCCGTGTAGTTCTGGGCTGATTCCTCACCGTTCTCATGGTCATTGCAACTCCACGAGGTGAGATCTTGCATGGAGCCCAAGGCTGAGGGACATTGACAGTTCTTTTGTGTTTCTTCCATTTGCGAATAATCGCACCAACTGTTGTCACCTTCTCACCAAGCTGCTTGGCGATGGTCTTGTAACTCATTCCAGCCTTGTGTAGGTCTACAATCTTGTCCCTGACATCCTTGGAGAGCTGTTTGGTCTTGGCCATGGTGGAGAGTTTGGAATCTGATTGATTGATTGCTTCTGTGGACAGGTGTCTTTTATACAGGTAACAAGCTGAGATTAGGAGCACTCCCTTTAAGAGTCTGCTCCTAATCTCAGCTTGTTACCTGTATAAAAGACACCTGGGAGCCAGAAATCTTTCTGATTGAGAGGGGGTCAAATACTTATTTCCCTCATTAAAATGCAAATCAATTTATAACATTTTTGACATGCGTTTTTCTGGATTGTTTTGTTGTTATTCTGTCTCTCACTGTTCAAATAAACCTACCATTAAAATTATAGACTGATCATTTCTTTGTCAGTGGGCAAACTTACAAAATCAGCAGGGGATCAAATACTTTTTTCCCCTCACTGTAGGTTAGCTTAGTTTGGTGGCACTTAAATAGATTCTCCGGTACTTTTGTATAGGTTTTAGCCAGTAGTTCTAAAAGTAGTGATCACGATTAGAGAGTGGTGATACACTACATGACCAAAAGTATGTGGACACCTGCTCGTCGAATATCTCATTCCAAAATCATGGGCATTAGTATGGTCCCCCCTTTGCTGCTATAACAGCCTCCACTCTTCTGGGAAGGCTTTCCACTAGATGTTGGAACATTGCTGCTGGGACTTGCTTCCATTTAGCCACAAGAGCATTAGTGAGGTCGGGCACTGCTGTTGGGCGATTAGGCCTGGCTCGCAGTCAGCGTTCCAATTCATCCCAAAGGTGTTCGATGGGGTTGAGGTCAGGGCTCTGTGCAGACCAGTCAAGTTCTTCCAAACCGATCTCGACAAACCATTTCTGTATGGACCTCACTTTGTGCACAGGGGCATTGTCACGCTCAAACAGGAAAGGGCCTTCCCCAAACTATTGCCACAAAGTTGGAAGCACAGAATCGTCTAGAATGTCATTGTATGCTGTAGCGTTAAGATTTCCCTCACTGGAACTAAGACCATCATTCCTCCTCCAAACTTTACAGTTGGCACTATGCATTCGGGCAGGTACTGTAGCGTTCTCCTGGCATCCACCAAACTCAGATTCATCCGTCGGACTGCCAGAGGGTGAAACGCGTTTCCACTGCTCCAGAGTTCAATGGCGGCGAGCTTTCCACCACTCCAGCCGACGCTTGGCATTGCGCATGGTGATCTTAGGCTTGTGTGTGGCTGCTCGGCCATGGAAACCTATTTCATGAAACTCCCAACGAACAGTTCTTGTGCTGACGTTGCTTCCAGAGGCAGTTTGGAACTCAGTAGTGAGTGTTGCAACCGAGGACAGACAATTTTTACGCGCTACGAGCTTCAACACTTGGCGGTCCCATTCTGTGAGCTTGTGTGGCCTACCACTTCACGGCTGAGTCATTGTTGCTCCTAGACGTTTCCACTTCACAATAACAGCACTTACAGTTGACTGGGGTAGCTCTAGCGGCGCAGAAATTTGACTTGTTGGAAAGTTGGCATCCTATGATGGTGCCACGTTGAAAGTCACAGCTCTTTAGTAAGGCCATTCTACTGCCAATGTTTGTCTATGGAGATTGCATGGCTGTGTGCTCGATTTTATACACCTATCAGCAACGGGTGTGACTAAAATAGCCGAATCCACTCATTTGAATGGGTGTCCAAATACTGTTGGATGTATAGTGTATGTGCAGGTACTGTATGTGCACCACGTCATTGTTCGCTCTGCTGTTTGTGCATCTTGCTAGCTGTCACTCAAATGGCGAGGGGCTGAAGCTCATTGGCTAGAACTCAAATTGCTAGGGGGCTGACCCACGTGGTGGAAAAATGTAGGGAAAATGGCACCGCACAGCTTCCACTAAACAGTTGCTTTCAAACTAGGTAAAGAGGAACTGAAAACCAGATGAAAGTTTTTTAATGTTAGAAATACTTTGTAGTATGACATGGCCATATTTGTACTTCACAAATACAAGGGTTACGCAATGATAGTGCAATTACTTTTTCTTTCCGAAGTGAATTCTTGATTTCAAATCCTTCACTTTTCCTCTGTTGTATTAACCTAGAAAACAGAATTTATAGTGGTATGTAGTATGGAATTTAATATCTTTATTTATTATGGTATAAGGTACTTCCATGTGGTATTACATTGTTATTACATTGCTATGACTTTGTATTTACCTTGAAAAACTGGAACTATATTGTAAAATATTGCTATAAAAATGATAGCTTTAGATCAGGGATGGGCAGCTGTCCCCCCCCTTTTTGCAGGCCAGGATCAATCCCACCCCAAACATTTCTCGCCACCTTATGGTAAATGTGTAGAATTGCAGAAAATGTATTCAGCTTTCCTTTCAAGACTTTGGTTCATGAATTGGATAATGTAGATATTGATATTATCACTGGTTTCTGCAAAGAGATTAGGTTCTCGGGCAAAGTTTTTATTGGTGCATAACAGGAACTTGGTTTTCGCTTTAAGATATTCATTAGATGTGGTGGCAGGCTCTATAGAACACCTTGCAGATCCTAGTGTCACCTTTTGACTACCAAGCTGGCTACATAAATCGATTTTGAAGAAGAGGTTTAAATCTGAAAGTGACTCATATCGTACAACTGAACGTCTTGAGTTATTAAAAGTAGAACGAAAGCGCAGATGTTTCATCATGGCCTTCAATTAGGAGAAACTGTAGAAGTCTATAGTTATGGCCTACTATTGCTACATTACTTTTCTGTCGCTATGGAAGTTTCACTTGAGACCTTTGAATGTGAAACTTCAATGTGACAGTGACTTTCCAGACTATGTGAGTATTATTATTTGCTGAAGAAAAAACAGTTCATCCACATATACTGTCACTCTTTTAGTTTTTCCTCTCAATATTGTTTAATGCGGTCTATGATTTTGTGCCATTCAGGGAGCCAAGAAAAAAAACATTTACTCAATCGAAATAAAAATGTTGCTATGGCAACCAGCGAGCAGGGAGGTGTGAGAGGCGAGCTAGGTTGCATGAGCTGAACAATCCTGGATGTGTGCATATACGTGCTGATAATGATCCCAGAATGCTGGTGTGTCACTGGTTTTATTTAGTGAAAACATCTTTGAAACAGCATCATTACTGTTAAAGAGACCATACATAAAAACACATCGAGAGCTTGGGACTATAAGGTTCTTATCTGCATTTTTGTCAAAACTGAGTTATTGACCTAGCCTTGTTCTGTTTAATGTTCTCTACCTATATAGTACTCTAAATACCCCAATTCATGTTGTTAAGTTCAAAAGAATACAATATAAAAATGTCTGACACCATTAAAACCAATGAGGGTTTGAAACTTTAAAGCCAACTATCTCAGAATCATGTTTTTGCAGATAGAACCTTAGTCTCAAGCTCTCGATATCTTGGTTTGAATGTAGGGGAGCCTATTAAATCGGTTTTCAGACACTGACCATATACTGTAGTAGTCTATGAACAGGGAGCATTGTCATGGCCATGATGACTCACTTTGTAGCCCTTTCCTGCAATCAAATAACCAAATCACCCTTTAGTGGAATGTTATTAATATAATAATAATCAACATTATTATATTTTATTACTCAGAAAATCCAGTATTTCTGTCAAACAGTTTAGTTATATTTCAGTCTTCTGTGATGTATATAAATTGTAATATTGGGATCCAATCTCAAAATGTAATACATTTCAACTATATCTGACATGGTTTTTTCAAATTAGTACCAAGAAACACTGTGTGACCCTGATTTAGCACACTGCAGTAAAAATTAACTACTGCCACCATGTGAAATGTAACTTCTCCAGTTCTTACAGTATGAAAACACTGGAGATTGGTAAAGAATGATATATACTCCCTATATATGGAGATATGAGATATACATGACCTCCCAATTTATTTTTGAAGTTGTCAAGATGTCTATTTTTGTTTTTCACTGCCCACTAGAGTTGAAGCTGATGCACTCATGAGTACAAAAAAAAACACACAGATATAATTAGATCAAGGAAAAGACACAGGGAACTGTCTATGAGTCATACATTTCAAAGTGTCATATAGTAAAACGTGTAATAAAGCAGTCATTAACTAGTAATGTAAACAATGTACCCGAAGTCTACTATATCAACATGTATGTTGGCTATACTGCATCTTGTAGAATAGAACCCCTGAGATGTATCGACATTTATGTTCCACATGATCTTGCTAAATCACCTTCCCGTAAAGAATCCATACAACCAATGGAGGATCACTCCAGCAGCTGTTAACCGGTCATATACATTAGGAGAGAGAGAAACTCCCAAGGCCCTTCCAGCCTCTCACATTAGTTTCTGCTGAACAAGCAAGTAGCTTTCGCCGAATATCCATACTGATAAGCCGCTTCAAGCTATGGCCCAAAAGCTCAGAGTGGACACATTTGATATTGAGAGGTTCTGGCTGGCTAGGTCTGTGCTCCTCTGGTCCAGATGAGTGGTTCTCTCCTGTCAGGAACAATTAGCCATGCTTAAGTGAAAGGGCCACACTTAAGTGAAGCGGTCAATGTGTTAGAGGTTAATGGGTCCTAGCCGGACGGCTAAAATGCCAAATCAAAAAGGGCAAGTAAGACAGCCAATCATTACCTAATAATTGCTAACGCGGAAATTGTTTTAGATTAATAATGAGCGTCAAATAAATGTAATTGAACAGAATTAGAAATGTTTCAACTAGATGGTCTTGATTTTTTAGGAACTAAATCTATAACATACAGTGGGGAAAAAAAGTATTTAGTCAGCCACCAATTGTGCAAGTTCTCCCACTTAAAAAGATGAGAGAGGCCTGTAATTGTCATCATAGGTACACGTCAACTATGACAGACAAAATGAGAAAAAAAAATCCAGAAAATCACATTGTAGGATTTTTAATGAATTTATTTGCAAATGATGGTGGAAAATAAGTATTTGGTCAATAACAAAAGTTTCTCAATACTTTGTTATATACCCTTTGTTGGCAATGACAAAGGTCAAACGTTTTCTGTAAGTCTTCACAAGGTTTTCACACACTGTTGCTGGTATTTTGGCCCATTCCTCCATGCAGATCTCCTCTAGAGCAGTGATGTTTTGGGGCTGTCACTCGGCAACACGGACTTTCAACTCCCTCCAAAGATTTTCTATGGGGTTGAGATCTGGAGACTGGCTAGGCCACTCCAGGACCTTGAAATGCTTCTTACGAAGCCACTCCTTCGTTGCCCGGGCGGTGTGTTTGGGATCATTGTCATGCTGAAAGACCCAGCCACGTTTCATCTTCAATGCCCTTGCTGATGGAAGGAGGTTTTCACTCAAAACCTCACGATACATGGCCCCATTCATTCTTTCCTTTACACGGATCAGTCGTCCTGGTCCCTTTGCAGAAAAACATGCCCAAAGCATGATGTTTCCACCCCCATGCTTCACAGTAGGTATGGTGTTCTTTGGATGCAACTCAGCATTCTTTGTCCTCCAAACACGACGAGTTGAGATTTTACCAAAAAGTTATATTTTGGTTTCATCTGACCATATGACATTCTCCCAATCCTCTTCTGGATCATCCAAATGCACTCTAGCAAACTTCAGACGGGCCTGGACATGTACTGGCTTAAGCAGGGGGACACGTCTGGCACTGCAGGATTTGAGTCCCTGGCGGCGTAGTGTGTTACTGATGGTAGGCTTTGTTACTTTGGTCCCAGCTCTCTGCAGTTCATTCACTAGGTCCCCCCGTGTGGTTCTGGGATTTTTGCTCACCGTTCTTGTGATCATTTTGACCCCACGGAGTGAGATCTTGCGTGGAGCCCCAGATCGAGGGAGATTATCAGTGGTCTTGTATGTCTTCCATTTCCTAATAATTGCTCCCACAGTTGATTTCTTCAAACCAAGCTGCTTACCTATTGCAGATTCAGTCTTCCCAGCCTGGTGCAGGTCTACAATTTTGTTTCTGGTGTCCTTTGACAGCTCTTTGGTCTTGGCCATAGTGGAGTTTGGAGGGTGACTGTTTGAGGTTGTGGACAGGTGTATTTTATACTGATAACAAGTTCAAACAGGTGCCATTAATACAGGTAACGAGTGGAGGACAGAGGAGCCTCTTAAAGAATAAGTTACAGGTCTGTGAGAGCCAGAAATATGGCTTGTTTGTAGGTGACCAAATACTTATTTTCCACCATAATTTGCAAATAATTCATTAAAAATCCTACAATGTGTTTTTCTGGAAAAAAAATTCTCAATTTGTCTGTCATAGTTGACGTGTACCTATGATGAAAATTACAGGCCTCTCTCATCTTTTTAAGTGGGAGAACTTGCACAATTGGTGGCTGACTAAATACTTTTTTTCCCCACTGTACGTGGGAATTGTTTTATATGAACAATGTAGTTCTCTATATTTTCAGCCTTTCAAATGCATGGTAATCTGTTCAACAATTATTATTTTTTCATACTTCCATAATAACACCTCCAAACCATAAAGTTGGAGCAGGTAAGCAGTACAATAAACATAAGTGTGTTGCTATAGTATACTCCTGCTTCGCTATGTTTGTACCAAGACCAAGGAAAACTTAAGATGATTTGAATAGTTTTAACACAACCTTCTTTGACCCCTGCTTAATAGCTCAAACTGTCAGTCACATGTCTTTCCTGGGAACCAGCTTAGTCTCCTAAGAAACTGTAGATAAGACCCCAGACAATGTACTGTAGAGTTGTCTGACTACAAAGACACACCGCTACCGAGCTAATATTCTCCATTGTTACGTTCCCCAGCAAGAAAAACTAAAATGTGTCTCAAGCAGAAGGGGGAACTAACAAAGAGTCACTGACAACAACCGAAACAGGTGGGGGTTTTAGGAGGGGTTCTGAAAGACAGTCATGGAGGTGTCCACTGAAAGTTGACTAGCAACAACAACTGGAACCTAAAACACACCCACCATGAGCGCCCACTAAATTTGCCTAAGAACAGGGAAAACAAAATGAAAACCCACACCAAACCTAAAGACAGGAAGCAAACCATAAAGGTGGAGCAAAACGAAACCAGGGAAATCAGACAAAGGAATGTTTTTCTAGAAATCAAATAGCGCGCGCCAGCCAACTAAAGGTATTGACCCTCCACATCTCTCAAGACAACTGGAGCACTGGGCCAGCCACTCTTAAATAGCACCTGGGTCAGCACAGGTGAAACACCTTCCCATTAACGAGATGGCAACCAGCACAGGTGTAACACATACTGAGTAACGAGGTGACGCCAATCGTTGCGCCCTACGTGCTAACGAGCAATACGTGCAAAAGTCCAACCTCTTAACATAAATGGAAAAACCAAAGCCTGTAACACCATCATGGAGTTATATTCAAAACCATGAGCATACGGTGGGGAGAACAAGTATTTGATACACTACCGATTTTGCAGGTTTTCCTACTTACAAAGCATGTAGAGATCTTTTTATTTTAGAGAATTTTTATCATAGGTACACTTCAACTGTGAGAGACGGAATCTAAAACAAAAATTCAGAAAATCACATTGTATGATTTTTAAGTAATTAATTTGCATTTTATTGCATGACATAAGTATTTGATACATCAGAAAAGCAGAACTTAATATTTGGTACAGAAACCTTTGTTTGCAATTTCAGAGATCATACGTTTCCTGTAGGTTTTGTCCAGGTTTGCACACACTGCAGCAGGGATTTTGGCCCACTCCTCCATACAGACCTTCTCCAGATCCTTCAGGTTTCGGGGCTGTCGCTGGGCAATACGGACTTTCAGCTCCCTCCAAAGATGTTCTATTGGGTTCAGGTCTGGAGACTGGCTAGGCCACTCCAGGACCTTGAGATGCTTCTTACGGAGCCACTCCTTAGTTGCCCTGGCTGTGTGTTTCGGGTCATTGTCATGCTGGAAGACCCAGCCACGACCCATCTTCAATGCTCTTACTGAGGGAAGGAGGTTGTTGGCCAAGATCTCGCGATACATGGCCCCATCCATCCTCCCCACAATATGGTGCAGTCGTCCTGTCCCCTTTGCAGAAAAGCATCCCCAAAGAATGATGTTTCCACCTCCATGCTTCACGGTTGGGATGGTGTTCTTGGGGTTGTACTCATCCTTCTTCTTCCTCCAAACACGGCGAGTGGAGTTTAGACCAAAAAGCTCTATTTTTGTCTCATCAGACCACATGACCTTCTCCCATTCCTCCTCTGGATCATCCAGATGGTCATTGGCAAACTTCAGACGGGCCTGGACATGCGCTGGCTTGAGCAGGGGGACCTTGCGTGCAGGATTTTAATCCATGACGGCGTAGTGTGTTACTAATGGTTTTCTTTGAGACTGTGGTCCCAGCTCTCTTCAGGTCATTGACCAGGTCCTGCCGTGTAGTTCTGGGCTGATCCCTCACCTTCCTCATGATCATTGATGCTACATTTTCTAATAATTGCGCCAACAGTTGTTGCCTTCTCACCAAGCTGCTTGCCTATTGTCCTGTAGCCCATCCCAGCCTTGTGCAGGTCTACAATTTTATCCCTGATGTCCTTACACAGCTCTCTGGTCTTGGCCATTGTGGAGAGGTTGGAGTCTGTTTGATTGAGTGTGTGGAAAGGTGTCTTTTATACAGGTAACGAGTTCAAACAGGTGCAGTTAATACAGGTAATGAGTGGAGAACAGGAGGGCTTCTTAAAGAAAAACTAACAGGTCTGTGAGAGCGGGAATTCTTTCTGGTTGGTAGGTGATCAAATACTTATGTCATACAATAAAATGCAAATTAATTACTTAAAAATCATAAAAGTATTTGATACACTGCCGATTTTGCAGGTTTTCCTACTTACAAAGCATGTACATGTCTGTCATTTTTATCATAGGTACACTTCAACTGTGAGAGACAGAATCCGGACAAAAATCCAGAATCTGGACAAAAATCCAGAAAATCACATTGTATGATTTTTAAGTAATTAATTTGCATTTTATTGCATGACATAAGTATTTGATCACCTACCAACCAGTAAGAATTCCGGCTCTCACAGACCTGTTAGTTTTTCAGACCTCTACATGCTTTGTAAGTAGGAAAACCTGCAAAATCGGCAGTGTATCAAATACTTTTTCTCCCCACTGTATATCTCTTTTTTTATTGGTGGGAATACTTGGGAACAGATTTCCTAAATTAAACATTTTTTTGCTGAATTCTTGGTGACTTTACATACTTTTTTTTTTTAAATACAAAAATAAAAAGTAAAGCAATTCCTTTAAGCAATGAAGACATTCTCCTCAACACTCCCTACTGGCATTAGCCTAGTGGGCTAGACTCTCTTTTTAAGGTAAGCCTCTTGCTTCATTAAGCTTCTTTAGCTTTTCCAGAACAGGCCGAAGACCCTCTCCTTACTAAACCATCTCACCTTGCCGATACCCCTCTTACCCTAGGTTTAAATTATTCCATGCAGTCAGGGACTGCCTTGGGTTATCTTTGCGTTTCATCCATGCCTATCTATCCATTCATCTGCTATAGGGGTTTGGGATTAGGTCCACAGACTATCTTTAAAGAGAAGTAGTGTATGGTTTACTATAGTTGGATGTAGATATGATCAATGATTTACTGTAGGTCCGATGGTTTTTCTTAGAACCATAGCGCAATTTTCTGCAAGACAAGAATAAATAGGGGTTTTCTGATTGAAAAGTTCACGGAATAACTTTGAATAGAAGTAGTATGGCTTACTATATTTGAATATACTTAAGATCTTGATCTTTGTGAATGCAGCCGCAGTGAACGCTGAGAGTTCAACTGTACACTCTTAGAAAAAAAGGTGCTATCTAGAACCTTAAAGGGTTCTTCGGCTGTCCCCATAGGAGAACCCTTTGAAGAACTCATTTTGGTTCCAGGTAGAATTCATTTGAGTTCCATGTAGAACCCTTTACACAGAGGGTTCTATATGGAACCCCAAAAAGTTCTACCTGGAAAAAAGAAGTGTTCTACCTGGAACCAAAAAGGGTTATCTTATGGGGACAGCTGTCACGTTCGTATACAGATGGGACGGACCAAGGCGCAGCGTGATATGCATACATGTTTATTAACGAATAAACACAACGACAAAACAATAAACAAACGATATGTGAAGTCCAAGGCAGCACAACATACCTTAACACGGAACAAGATCCCACAACCCACCAGTGCCAATAGGCTGCCTAAGTATGGTCCCCAATCAGAGACAACGAGCTACAGCTGCCTCTGATTGGGAACCACACCGGCCAACATAGAACTACACATACTAGATCCAAACCTAGAAAAACAACATAGCAAAACACAACACAGAAAATACACACCCTGACTCAACAAATACGAGTCCCCAGAGTCAGGGCGTGACAACAGCCGAAAACCCCTTTTTTCTAAGAGTATAGAGGTCTCAGTTAGATAAGGACTGGGGATCCTTTTTACCCACAGTGAAGTGCATGGAGAGAGAGAGTTCTTGGAGTCTACCTAGAATACCTCTGGGCTCAGTTTTCTTTTCAAGGTCGTTCCCAAATTTATTTTTATTTTTAAGCGTCATCATAACCTTAGTTGTAAAGTTTTAAAATCATAATTTTCAAAAACGTTACAACCTTGGTTGTAAGGTCTTGAGAGTAATAGAGTTTCCTAGAATCAATAGTAGACTACACTTGAGGGACACATTTTTACATTTAAATTTTTTGTCATTTTAGCAGACACTCTTATCCGGAGCGACTTACAGTTAGTGAGTGTATACATTATCTTAAACATTTTTAATATCTATTTAATTTTTCATACTGGCCCCCCGTGGTAATCGAACCCACAACCCTGGCATTGCAAACTCCATGCTCTACCAACTGAGCTACATCCCTGGCGGCCATTCCCTCCCCTACCCTGGACAACGTTGGGCCAATTGTGCGCCGCCCCATGGGACAGAGCCTGGATTCAAACCAGGATCTCTAGTGGCACAGCTAGCACTGCGATGCAGTGCCTTAGACCACTACGCCACTTGGTAGAACACAACCATGAATTTCATATTGTGACTAATGACGACCCTCAGCAACGAATGAACTCAATCAGCTTAGACCTTCAGAGTTAAATTAATGGGTCTCCAGAGACTCCAGAGACTCCATAGAAAATGTATCCCATAATGCACTCATAACTTAGACCAGTGGTTCCCAACCAGGGGTACTAGGACCCATAGGGGTACTTGGCCTATCCACAGGGGGTACTTGAGAAAAATCATGAGACCATAGGCCTACTGTTAAAATGCACATGAGGGGGTACTTCAGGGACATTCTGGCAGAGCAAAATTCAGTTGGTGGTACAGTAACCGAAAAAGGTTGTGAACCAATTACTTAGACTGATGAAAATCACTCCAGGCCACATTTGAAAATGCCATAAAGTAAGTTGAAAAAAATGGTAGTACCCCCAATACTTCTAACTACACATTACAGGTGTTTGTAGCTATGAGTACGGACATAGCCATGATGTGTCTAAAAATGTATTTGTGTAACATTGAAATATGGCTGTTTCCATTAAAATGCCTAAAATATTGATGTATCCCTGGTGTGGGGGTTTGTCCTGGATCTCCCTCCCTCCCACCTGCATTGGGGGCTGTCCTGGGTTTCATTCCCTCCCTTCCTTTGACCTGCTTGTTTTGAGGGAAGAGTCCCTGAAGAATACGGTCAGATCTTATGCAGAAAAACATCAGTCATGCAGATGGTGGAGAAACAAGCCGTAAAACAAGTAACCCCTCATGCATTGAGATGGAATGTAAGACTGTAAGAACAAAAAATATGTACTTTTTTCTGGTTCTTTTGTATAGTTTTTCCTTGAAAGAATGTTATTTGTCCTTTTTAGGATTGAATCATTCATACTGAGTTACATGTTTTCTTTATTCATGTGCAGGGGCAGGGGGCAACAACAAAAAAACGTATTTCATACTGTAATGGATCTGTTTAGCTAAATAACAACAACATGTTGGAGGAATAACATTGGAAAATGGTGCAACAGCCATAGTGTTCTGTACTTTCTGCCTGACAGCATGGAATTGAGGGGGAACATGGGACAGCCAATTTGGGAAAGTAATAGTATTGTTCAGCATCTGTGGAAATATGAAGATACTCATTGCACTCCATCCATCTGTCTCATCCAAACATCCATATTAGTTTCTTATCTGATATACAGTGCCTTCGGAAAGTATTCAGACCCCTTGACTTTTTCCACATTTTGTTGCGTTACAGCCTGAATATAAAATGGATTAAATTGAATAAGTGGAATTATGCTTTTCAAAAGTTGTACAAATGAATTACAAATGAAAAGCTGAAATGTATTGAGTCAATAAGTATTCAACCCCTTTGTTATTGCAAGCCTAAATAAGTTCAGGAGTAAACATTTGTTTAGCAAGTCACATAATAAGTTGTATGGACTCAATCTGTGTGCATTAATAGTGTTTAACGTGATTTTTGAATAACTACCCCATCTATGTACCCCACACATACAATTATCTGTAAGGTCCCTCAGTTGAACAGTGAATTTCAAACACAAATTCAACCACAAAGACCAGGGAGGTTTTCCAATGCCTCTCAAAGAAGGGCACCAATTGGTATATGGGTATTTTTTTTTATATAAATGCAGACTGAATATCCCTTTGAGCATGGTGAAGTTATTAATTACACTTTGGATGATGTATCAATACACCCAGTCACTACAAAGATACAGCCGTCCTTCCTAACTCAATTGCCGGAGAGGAAGGAAACCGCTCAGGGATTTTACAGTGAGGCCAATGGTGAATTTAAAACAGTTACAGAGATTAATGTCTGTGATTGGAGAAAACTGAGGATGGATCAACAACATTGTAGTTACTCCACAGTACTAACCTAATTGACAGAAAAGAAGGAAGCCTGTTGAGAATAAAAATATTCCAAAACATGCATCCTGTTTGCAACAAGGCACTAAAGTAATACTGCAAATAATGTGGCAAAGCAATTAACCTTTTGTCCTGAATACAAAGTGTTATGTTTGGGGCAAATCCAATACAACACATTACTGAGTACCACTCTCCATAATTTCAAGCTATGGGGATGTCTGCATCATGTTATGGGTATGCTTGTAATCGTTAAGGACTGGAGAGTTTTTCAGGATAAAAAATAAACGGAATGGAGCTAAGCACAGGCATAATCCTCAGTGGTGTAAAGTAGTTAAGTAAAAATACTTTAAAGTACTACTTAAGTTGTTTTTTGGGGTATCTTTACTTTACTATTTATATTTTTGACAACTTTTACTTCACTACATTCCTAAATAAATTATGTACTTTTTACTCCATACATTTTACCTGACACCCAAAAGTACTTGTTACATTTTGAATGCTTAACAGGACAGGAAAATGGTCCAATTCACGCACCTATCAAGACAACACATGGTCATCCCTTCTTCCTCTGATCTGGCAGACACACTAAACACAAATGCATATTTTGTAAATGGTGTTGGAGTGTGCCCCTGGCTATCCATACATTTTAAAAACAAGAAAATGGTGCCGCCTGCTTTGCTTAATAGAAGGAATTTGAAATGATTTATACTTTTACATTTACTTTTGATAATTAAGTATCAAATGTAAATGTAATTGCTAAAATATACTTAAGTATATTTAAAACCAAATACTTTTAGACTTTTACACAAGTAGTATTTTACTGGGTGACTTTTACTTTTGCTTGAGTAACTTTCTATTAAGGTATCTATACTTTGACTCAAGTATGACAATGGGGTACTTTTTCCACCACTGAAAATCCTCAAGGAAAACCTGGTTCAGCGTGCTTTCCACTAGACACTGGGAGATGAAGTCACCTTTCAGCATACTTATGTAAATGAGATATTTCTGTAAAAACATGTTTTTGCTTTGTCATTAAGGGACATTGTGTGTAGAGGGTGAGAAAAAACACTTTAATACATTTTGAATTCAGGCTGTAACACAACCCAATGTGGAATAAGTCAAGGCGTATGAATACTTTCTGAAGGCACTGTATACACCAGTTTATTAGATACACCATCTCGTTCACGAAAATGGATCGCTCCTACAGACAGTGAGTCATGTGGCCATGGCTTGTTATATAAAGCAGGCAGACAAGCATCGAGGCATACAGTTACTGTTCAATTGAACGTTAGAATGGCCAAAACGTGTGATCTAAGTGACTTTGAGCGTGGTATGGTCATCGGTGACAGTGTCTAGGGTTTACCGAGAATGGTGCGACAAACAAAAAACGTTCAGTCAGCGGCAGTCCTGTGGGCAAAAACAGCTCGTTGATGAGAGAGGTCGAAGGAGAATGGCAAGAATAATGCAAGCTAACAGACAAAAAATGGCACACTACAACAGTGGTGTGCAGAAAGGCATCTCGGAACGCACAACTCATCGATCCTTGTCACGGATGGGCTATTGCAGCAGACGACCACACCGGGTTCCACTCCTATCAGCTAAAAACAAGAAGAAGCGACTCCAGTGGGCACACGATCACCAACACTGGACAATTGAGGAGTGGAAAAACATTGCCTGGTCCGACGAATCCCGGTTCCTGTTGGATCATGCTGATGGCAGAGTCAGGATTTGGTGTAAGCAGCATGAGTCCATGGACCCATCCTGCCAGGCACAGGCTGGTGGTGGTGGTGTACTGGAGTGGGGAATGTTTTCCTGGCACACGTTAGGTCCCTTGATACCAATTGAGCAACAAACTTTTCCGACACCTTGTAGAATCCATTCCCCGAAGGAATTCAGGCAGTTCTGAGGCAAAGGGGGGTCCGACCCAGTACTTGGTGGGTGTACCTAATAATTTATTTACAAATACATGTTTGATATAGCACCTGCTGAAAACACTGGCTGTGTGTTATGCAATACTTTCCCATACAAACATGACATAACATATAATATTGACATATGTTTCCCTATCCCAGCTGCCAGTAATCCCCTAGTGACGTTGGTCATAGATAATGTAATCTGTTCAGATGATCTCTGGACTTCTGTTCTTCTGGAGAAATCATGAAATTCTGCCGGTTATTGTCATGCAAAAGACTGCCGGTCTCACGGTAATTGATCGTTAAGTAACATAAACACATTTAGGATCTCCAGGCCTCCACGCATACAAGCCGCATACAAGCCGCTGATGTGTGTCTTTGGGACATCTACATTTAAATACGTTTAAATACACACCATCACAATAAACCTATTATTTATTTTAGGCAGGTCTAAAGAAACATTATGATATGAAGAAAATGTATTTCAGAAGAACAGAATACGAGGCACATGTGACGAATAAAATTTGATTTGGCCTACTGTATGTTATCTGGCTATTTACATTTAAGTCATTTAGCAGACGCTCTTATCCAGAGCAACTTACAGTTAGTGAATACATTATTTTTTTATACTGGCCCCCCGTGGGAATTGAACCCACAACCCTGGCGTTGCAAACGCCATGCTCTATCAACTGAGCTACATCCCTGCTGGCCATTCCCTCCCCTACCCTGGGCCAATTGTGCGCCGCCCATGAGTCTCCCGGTCGCGGCCGGCTGCAACAGAGCCTGGATTCGAACCAGGATCTCTAGTGGCACAGTTAGCACTGCGATGCAGTGCCTTAGACCACTGCGCCACTCAGGAGTCTATGTGCAATGCCATAGGCTGTAGGCTTGTTCATTTAGCAGACAAGATTATGCTCATAAGTCCCGTGCCATTATTTTATATTATATGATTTTATAGTTAGAAAAATATAATTGAACTTAACTGAACAAAATGGAAAGGATATTTTTCCCATTCTGGAGTGAGTGCGCATATGAAGTGGCTATGTTGAGCATAAAAGTGATCATTTGAAACAGGTCCTATACACTAGATTTATAGTTATTTGGTAACTTTAGTTGTGAATGATACAAACCTTAGAATGTCTTAGAAATCTAAACATATATGGGCTGCATGATGCGACTATAGGCTATTGACGATTTGAGAAAGTCACAAAAAAAGCTTGTGCTCTGTTCCTTGCCTCAGGCTGCACACGCTGTTCTCTCATCAATAGATCATATTTTTACAGAGTATTCTAAATTTAATCTTGTCTTTACTAATATGTAAAATTAGTTTAGATTTAGAATGGCCCATTATCAAATGGGCAGGAACAGGGGCAGGGGAAAAAGACATGTCATCCGTATGCACTGGAATAGCGAATAGAGGCCACTTTCCCGCTGGTTCCTTTTTCTACTGTGGTTTTATAGCGTAGCTTAATATGAGCAGCTGAGAAATAAATATAGTTGCAGCTGGGATCCTTATCTTTTTAGTGGCAACCATCAAAACTCTTTCACATGGGATTGCATATAGAAATGTCTGTGCTTATAAGAACACTTATTTCACTCCACGCATCACTCCATGCCATGGGCTCTCCAACCCTGTTCCTGCAGCTACCCAATGCTTAATTTGGGAAAACATGTGAAATCTGCTCGGGAACATCGATAGTAACATGTTTTCACAGCTAAACATATTGTTTACTGTTGCCAGCCCCTCTCTCTGCATGCTTGAGAAAGGAATGAAGGAGAGAGAGGAGGAGATGGAAATGCACAGCGGTGAGATATTCTGTAGCTAAAGGTAATGTCAGCCTATTAATTATGAAAATATAAAAAATACAAATTCACTATAATTGTAGGCTAACTTTGTAAGCCGCCCTGCACAATCAATGAACCAACAGCATCGCCTAGGCCTATACGTTCTCTTTCAGACTCATGGATAAAGTTTGTACCATAGCATAAGATAACCAGTCCATCCAGTATGCATAATAATACAGACCACACTCAAAGGCGATTACTAGAATTTGTTTAATTTTGGAGTATAGGCTAGACCAATTATCTACCAAAGATTTTTCTTTGTTTTTCTGCTGTGTGTAATATGCGGTAGGATATGTATTGTATAACGGCACAATCATTATTTTAATTCAGGTTTTTTTTCAGGCTTGGGCTCATGTATAAGCATATGCTTATACATTAAGCTCTAATATATATATATATTATATTATATTATATTAATATATTAAGCTCTAATATGGTTATGGGTGTTTTGAATTAATCATCACCTTAGAAAACGCTGTCCATTTCCTTGTGCTAGGCTTTGAAACAACATCCACAACAACAATGTTTTCTAGTCAGTTTCAACCTGTTGTTGAACTTCTTTCTTCTAATTGATCGATCACAGTGAGGTGAGTTTTAAAATCACATACTGTTTTGATGATAAGTGTTTGATATGCTTTTCGAATGCATTTGCATTGATGTCAGAGTGGTTAGAGGGACAGTAGAGCCCTGAGTACCAGGCCATTAGGACCTGATGGTCGTTAGCGAGTTGGGTACTATCAACGCATTTACAGAGTGCATAAGAAGAGATTACCTTGACTCAACGGTCACCTGGAATTTTACTGCGGTCATGACTCATGACTGCCAATGTGGCGTTAATACGGTCACCACAACAACCCTAATCATGAGTGTCTGTCTGTCTGTTATGTAATGGTTACTTATGGTTTTATGGTTACTCATCCTTGGTCCCTGTTGTCTCTCTTGTTCCCTCCAGTATGTGTATTTACTGGCCATCACTTCCTTCCCTCAATTCTGCCAGTCAGTCATCCTTCAACCCATAAACAGCTTCTCAAGCGTCATCATAGCTTCTGATTCCCTGCCAGACCCGCATCCTTTCAAAGAAACACGCCCAGTGATAAGGACTCGAGGACTCAGTCACAGGAGCACCATCCACCCCCGAACCATAAACACCAACCGAGGACAAGCGTGATTTTTATTTTTTTTTCTATGGCATTTACAAAATTCGGATGTGAATACCATCAGGAGGGAAGGAGTGCCGACATTTCACTACCTACATCTGAATCGGTTTTATCTTTTAATATAAAAATTGTTGAGGAACAGGCTTTGAAGGGGCGGGGCGGGAGGGGAAGGAGGGCACTGAAGACCACAGTAATATCACACATCCACAGAGACTTTAAATGTAATCAGACAGACAGCCACTGCCAGGCCTAGTCTGGATTGATAGAGTGCAGAGATCTCATAGCAGCAACACACAGACTAATAACGCACACAAGCAAACTCTCTCTCTCTCTCTCTCTCTCTCTCTCTCTCTCTCTCTCTCTCTCTCTCTCTCTCTCTCTCTCTCTCTCTCTCTCTCTCTCTCTCTCTCTCTCTCTCTCTCTCTCTCTCCTCACTCATCCAAAATACACATCTGTGAATACAATAACCTCAGTTGCTAGTGTCCAAAGAAGAAGACAGCCCACAGAAGATAAACCCCATCTCCATTCATCCACCCAAAGGTCATGTCTCATATCCTTTAAGTCATTTCTGATAACTCCTAACTCCTTCAAAAACATTAGATTTAGCATGCCAGTTGGTGATGGGATTTTAAAATAACAATAATAATAATGAATAGTTTTCTGTTACATTCCCTGTAGAGTGTGGGAAATGAAAATTATATTAATATATATATTTTGGGATATACTGCCTCAGAAGCACATAGGGAGAAGGCAAACAAAATCAATCCAGTGTTCTAACAACTCCGCTCTCCCTCAAGGATTCTCTAGACCCCCAGGGTCCATCTATCAACCATGAATACACATGTGTGGGGAATAAACCATGCATACATTTGTGAATTAACATGACTGAATTTAATGACTGTGTCAACTCATCCTGCAATCTACTTTTCCATTTGATACAACCAGAAGGAAGTATCTATTAGCTTGGCCTTAGCGTCATATCTTACCTTGTCCCAAACTATACCAAGGCAGGGGGACTCTGAGGGCCCCCAATCCCCCAATTTGTAATTTATTTATATATCTATACAGTGGGGAAAAAAAGTATTTAGTCAGCCACCAATTGTGCAAGTTCTCCCACTTAAAAAGATGAGAGAGGCCTGTAATTTTCATCATAGGTACACGTCAACTATGACAGACAAATTGAGAAAAAAAATCCAGAAAATCACATTGTAGGATTTTTTAATGAATTTATTTGCAAATTATGGTGGAAAATAAGTATTTGGTCACCTACAAACAAGCAAGATTTCTGGCTCTCACAGACCTGTAACTTCTTCTTTAAGAGGCTCCTCTGTCCTCCACTCGTTACCTGTATTAATGGCAACTGTTTGAACTTGTTATCAGTATAAAAGACACCTGTCCACAACCTCAAACAGTCACACTCCAAACTCCACTATGGCCAAGACCAAAGAGCTGTCAAAGGACACCAGAAACAAAATTGTAGACCTGCACCAGGCTGGGAAGACTGAATCTGCAATAGGTAAGCAGCTTGGTTTAAAGAAATCAACTGTGGGAACAATTAAAAGGAAATGGAAGACAGACAAAGACATGATCAGTCTATAATTTTAATGGTAGGTTTATTTGAACAGTGAGAGACAGAATAACAACAAAAAAATCCAGAAAAACGCATGTAAAAAATGTTATGAATTGATTTGCATTTTAATGAGGGAAATAAGTATTTGACCCCTCTGCAAAACATGACTTAGTACTTGGTGGCAAAACCCTTGTTGGCAATCACAGAGGTCAGACGTTTCTTGTAGTTGGCCACCAGGTTTGCACACATCTCAGGAAGGATTTTGTTCCACTCCTCTTTGCAGATCTTCTCCAAGTCATTAAGGTTTCGAGGCTGACATTTGGCAACTCGAACCTTCAGCTCCCTCCACATATTTTCTATGGGATTAAGGTCTGGAGACTGGCTAGGCCACTCCAGGACCTTAATGTGCTTCTTCTTGAGCCACTCCTTTGTTGCCTTGGCCGTGTGTTTTGGGTCATTGTCATGCTGGAATACCCATCCACGACACATTTTCAATGCCCTGGCTGAGGGAAGGAGGTTCTCACCCAAGATTTGATGGTACATGGCCCCATCCATCATCTCTTTGATGCGGTGAAGTTGTCCTGTCCCCTTAGCAGAAAAACACCCCCAAAGCATAATGTTTCCACCTCCATGTTTGACGGTGGGGATGGTGTTATTGGGGTCATAGGCAGCATTCCTCCTCCTCCAAACACGGCGAGTTGAGTTGATGCCAAAGAGCTCGATTTTGGTCTCATCTGACCACAACACTTTCACACAGTTCTCCTCTGAATCATTCAGATGTTCATTGGCAAACTTCAGACAGCCCTGTGGGCCAGTGGGGAGAACAAGTATTTGATACACTGCCGAATTTGCAGGTATTCCTACTTACAAAGCATGTAGAGGTCTATAATTTTTATCATAGGTACACTTCAACTGTGAGAGACCGGCAGTGTATCAAATACTTGTTCTCCCCACTGTATGTGCTTTCTTGAGCAGGGGGACCTTGCGGGCGCTGCAGGATTTCAGTCCTTCATGGCGTAGTGTGTTACCAATTTGTTTTCTTGGTGACTATATACAGTGGGGAGAACAAGTATTTGATACACTGCCGATTTTGCAGGTTTTCCTACTTACAAAGCATGTAGAGGTCTGCAATTTAAAAAAATAAATTAAAAAAATCCAGAAAATCACATTGTATGATTTTTAAGTAATTAATTTGCATTTTATTGCATGACATAAGTATTTGATACATCAGAAAAGCAGAACTTAATATTTGGTACAGAAATATTTGTTTGCAATTACAGAGATCATACGTTTCCTGTAGGTCTTGACCAGGTTTGCACACACTGCAGCAGGGATTTTGGCCCACTCCTCCATACAGACCTTCTCCAGATCCTTCAGGTTTCGGGGCTGTCGCTGGGCAATACGGACTTTCAGCTCCCTCCAAAGATTTTCTATTGGGTTCAGGTCTGGAGACTGGCTAGGCCACTCCAGGACCTTGAGATGCTTCTTACGGAGCCACTCCTTAGTTGCCCTGGCTGTGTGTTTCGGGTCGTTGTCATGCTGGAAGACCCAGCCACGACCCATCTTCAATGCTCTTACTGAGGGAAGGAGGTTGTTGGCCAAGATCTCGCAATACTTTGTCCCATCTATCCTCCCCTCAATACAGTGCAGTCGTCCTGTACCCTTTGCAGAAAAGCATCCCCAAAGAATGATGTTTCCACCTCCATGCTTCACGGTCGGGATGGTGTTCTTGGGGTTGTACTCATCCTTCTTCTTCCTCCAAACACGGCGAGTGGAGTTTAGACCAAAAAGCTATATTTCTGTCTCATCAGACCACATGACCTTCTCCCATTCCTCCCCTGGATCATCCAGATGGTCATTGGCAAACTTCAGACGGGCCTGGACATGCGGTGGCTTGAGCAGGGGGACCTTGCGTGCGCTGCAGGATTTTAATCCATGACAGCGTAGTGTGTTACTAATGGTTTTCTTTGAGACTGTGGTCCCAGCTCTCTTCAGGTCATTGACCAGGTCCTGCTGTGTAGTTCTGGGCTGATCCCTCACCTTCCTCATGATCATTGATGCCCCACGAGGTGAGATCTTGCATGGAGCCCCAGACCGAGGTTGATTGACCGTCATCTTGAACTTCTTCCATTTTCTAATAATTGCGCCAACAGTTGTTGCCTTCTCACCAAGCTGCTTGCCTATTGTCCTGTAGCCCATCCCAGCCTTGTGCAGGTCTACAATTTTATCCCTGATGTCCTTACACAGCTCTCTGGTCTTGGCCATTGTGGAGAGGTTGGAGTCTGTTTGATTGAGTGTGTGGACAGGTGTCTTTTATACAGGTAACGAGTTCAAACGGGTGCAGTTAATACAGGTAATGAGTGGAGAACAGGAGGGCTTCTTAAAGAAAAACTAACAGGTCTGTGAGAGCCGGAATTCTTACTGGTTGGTAGGTGATCAAATACTTACGTCATGCAATAAAATGCTAATTAATTACTTAAAAATCATACAATGTGATTTTCTGGATTTTTGTTTTAGATTCCGTCTCTCACAGAGAGAGAGAGAGAGAGAGAGAAAATATGGGTGTACCAGCAAAATGTTCTTTCAGTCTCATGGCATAATGTGTAGAATAACAGGAAATTAGCTTTAAAACTGCACATGTTTCTCTCTGCCCCATGGCAAAATGTGTAGAATTGCAGGAAATGACCTTTAAAACAGCAACATTTTCTCTCAGCCTCATGGTAAAATGTGTAAAATAGCATGAGATTAGCGCGAAACTGCAGTACGCCACTGACCATTACAGTGCCAAATATTCTTACTGTGTTGGGAAGGAACCTTTGACTTGAAAGCACTTTAAACTTCAACATTGTGGTGGAAGCAGGTGTACATTTGAGATGGAGGATGTGGAGGAGGAGGAGGAGGATGAGGAGGTGGCAGAGGAGCAATGCTACTTCTACTTCCCATCTCAGTTAAAAGAAAGAAGTGAAAATCTTGCCCACCTGGGGTCATGTCTGAGGAGTAGTAAACATGCTAATCTTCTTTTTCATGCAATGAACACACCCCTTCTTAATACCCACCTCGCTCTCTCTCTCTCTCTGTAATGTGTTGTTCAAAGCGTTCTGAAGAAAATTAACAGATGTTTTGATTTCCCTCTGATGAAAATGAATCTTCTTTGAAAATAGAAATTGGCTTGGAAGCCCACAGATGTGAGGGACTCTGTGGCTCTATGTGCGATACAGCTTGATGAAGAGATCTCCACCACTGTCGGGAAACAGTGTCACACATACGATTCGGCTGTTAACGATCAAAGAGACGTCAGGATGAAAAACGCATTGAAGGTTTCCAGTTTGGAAAATATGTCTATGTCTTAACTCCATCCCCTATCCCCAACCTTCCTCTCACTTCCATATCGATGTGGATTTGTGGAATGTGTGCGTAATGAGGTTTAAGTAGACCTTTCACATCTTTATCGTCACATTTCATGGTTTTGTAATTCAGTGGGTTTCTTTCTCTTTGCACGCTCCTGTCAGAGACGATGAAGGTAATGGTTAAGACATTTAACTTCCATTCACAAAATGTCTTTCGGAAATGGTTTTTGGAACCAGACAATGCGTTTTTCTAAAATTGAAGTCAACACTTGCGTAAGGAGGAGATATTTTCTGCGGTTCTCGCCTTTCAAATTATTCACAGCACATTTTACAGCACTCTCCAGCCATTTCTCATTGTTAGGAAATGCCAGAGTGTGTTGCTGTTGCTGTGTTGGATTAGGCTTTGATAGTCTGCTAGCTACTAGAATCTGTAAACTATACATAGTAAACACTTTATTGGTATGCTACATCACAATGCCTACATAGGGTTGTCTTAAAATATTAGCATGAATAAGCACACATTATTAAATGCTTACATACAGTACACATACTGCACAGGATTGTCCCAATTTTTTTTAAACGCGTGGGCATTAGAAAAGAGGTACCCACACCCTTGAACAAGCAGACTTGATCTCCTCCTCCCTCCCCCTCTCCCACTCTGGCTGAGCAAACACACAAGCCCTGCGTAGACAAGACATTAATCCTGAAAACAAACAGTGTGTAGCTAGAGGCCTGCTCGCCCTGCTCCTCCTCTAGCCCTTCACCAACACATCCCCATCTCCGCCTGGTCGGCTTTAAACGCTGACCAGCACCAGAGCCCTGCTCGCCCTGCTCCTCCTCTAGCCCTTCACCAACACATCCCCATCTCCGCCTGGTCGGCTTTAAACGCTGACCAGCACCAGAGGCTTGGGAGGCAATTTCACAGGCCCAGGAGCTAGCAAGCTGCACATACAGGAACCTGAATCTAGGCGGGCCAAGGTTGTGTCATCATGCTTTAAGGGGATTAGCGGTTAGCCAGCGGTTAGTGCTACGGTCCAAGTTATTAAATGCGGCAGCAAAGTCCCTTTCAACTCTGTATATGACTGCCTGGCTGTAGTCTTGGTGACTCTCTGGATGGGGAGTTTTGAAATAAAAAATAATCCATGTTAGATGACAAGGAAATTAAATATTTTAAGGGGACATAATTGGGACTTGGGGACAGTCACACTTACAGTGACGTAAATAAGACAAAAAAATGCTGAACTTTAACACCAGAATATGCCAACCCCACACATTATCTCACCCAGTACTAAAGGAGACTAGGATGACCTTTGGGAGAAAACAAGCCAGAAAAAGCTCAATGCTTCACTGTGGCTATTTCCTCAGATCAAATCAAATCCAATTTTAATTGTCACATGTGTCGTAAACAACAGGTGTAGACTAATAGCGAAATGCTTACTTCTGGGGCCCTTCCCAACAATGCAGAAACATTTTTATTGTATTATTATAATAATAGAGGGGAAAAAGTAACACAAGGAATTAATACACAATAAGTAATGATAGCTTGGCTGATGATACAGGGTACCAGTACCGAGTCTATGTGCAGGGGTACGAGGTAATTGAGGTCGATATGTACATATAGGTTAGGGTAAAGTGACTAGGCAACAGGATAGATAATAGACAGCAGCAGCGAATGTGATGAGTGTGTAAGTGTGTGTGTGGCAAATGTGTCCCTGTGTTTATGTGTTATGAAAAGAGTCAAAAAGAGTTCAATGCAGATAGTCTGGGTAGCTATTTGGTTAACTATTTAGCAGTCTGGCTTGGGGATAGAAGCTGTTCAGGAGCCTTTTGGTCCCAGACTTAGCGCTCCGGTACCATTTGCTGTGCGGTAGCAGAGAGAACAGTTTATGACTTGGGTGGCTGGAGTCTTTGACCATTTTTAGGGTCTTTCCTCTGACACCGCCTGCTATAAAGGTCCTGGATGGCAGGGAGTTCGACACCAGTGATGTACTTGCCGTACGCATTACCCTCTGTAGCGCCTTGCGGTCGAATGCCGAGCAGTTTCCATACCAAGCGGTGATGCAGCCAGTCAAGATGCTCTCAATGGTGCAGCTGTAGAACTTCTTGAGGATCTAAGGGTCCATGCCAAATCTTTTCAGCCTCCTGAGGGGGAAGAGGCATTGTCGTGCCCTCTTCACGACTGTGTTGGTGTGTTCGGACCATGATAGGTCCTTAGCGATGTGGACACCAAGGAACTTGAAGCTCTCTACCCTCTCCACTACAGCCTCGTCGGTGTGAAAGGGGGCATGTTCGGCCCTTTGTTTGCTGTAGTTGTCATGCTGGTAGAAATGAGGTAAAACGGATTTCAGTTTTCCTGCATTAAAATCAATAGCCACTAGGAGCACCGCCTCTGGATGATCATTTTCTTGTTTACTTATGGCCCTATACAGCTCGTTGAGTGTGGCCTTAGTGCCAGCATTGGTTTGTGGTGGTAAATAGACAGGTTTGAAAGATATAGATGAAAACTCTCTTGGTAAATAGTATGGTCTACAGCTTATCATGAGGTATTTCTAACTTAGGCGAGCAGAACCTTGAGATTAGAGATCACGCACCAGTCTTTGTTGACAAAGAGACATACCCCACCCCCACGGATCTTACCGGAAGCTGCTGTTCTGTTCTACCGATGCATGGAAAACCCAGCTAACTGTACATTATCCATGTCCTTGTTCAGCCATGACTCCGAAAAGCATAGAATTTTACAGTTCTTAATGTCCCATTGATATGATGGTCTCGAACCAGTTTGTTCTCCAGCGATTGCACATTCGCCAACAGAACAGAAGGTAGGGGAGGTTTATTTCCTCGTCGCCGTGGTCTCATCAATGTGCCCGCATGGCGTCCTCTATGGTGACGTTTTTTTTCCTCTTCCGAGTGTCGGGATTAGGGCCTGGTCCAAGATAAGCAGTATGTTCTGTGCCGAATACTCATTGAAGTAGAAGTCTTCGTCCAGATCGAGGTGGGGGATTTTTTCGGTCATAGAAAACGATGGCAAAAAACATTATGTACAAAAAAAGTTATGATCAGCCAAAAAAACACACAAAATAACGCCGGCTATGCATCCCTGCGCCATCCTCTAGTTTGAATTATGTTCAAATTATTCATGTTTCACTTTCATAGTTTGCTGACAAATAGAAGAGTGTGTCAGAGTCACTGTGCAAAATCATTTTTTTTAATGATTGGCACCAATACTGCATTTATGAATTAGTTGGGGAAGATAATACATTAATCCATCATGCATGGTTTCATTTATTCATTACAAATGGAAATACAGTATTTGCCGCAGATGTGATTAATTCCCAATATAAGCTTATCAAATCTGAAATATCAATTAATTGACACATAGCAACGACCCATGTCTCTTACTAACTTTGTGCCAGCATATTTCCTAAACACTATTGGCTCTAATTTTAGAGGGCAACAGTTCAGTCATCAAACACATGCATCATTACCACATACTCAAAGCGTTGATTCTGATTGAAGCTTTCTTACAGTTTAGGATTATTTTGTCGGTTTCTTTGAGGGTTTCCAGTCCTGCCAGACCCCTGAAGGGATCCTGACAAACATGAATCATACAGTAATAGGAAGGACTTGGAAATAGATACTAAGTACTGTAGTAGCACTTTGAGAAGGGAAAGAAGCCATAAACACAGAAACACACTAGAAGTTTATGTCCTAAGGGAGAACACATCCCAGCGTTAATAGTGTTGACAGGATTGCCTCCACAAATGAGAACAACATTGGCAGTACTATGACTGCGTTTTTATCAACTAGATTATAGAAAGTGGATGACAATGGGCTTAGCAATAAGCACTATAAGCATTCTCCATATTTAGCTGAAGCTGAGTCAAATGAATGAGAAATTGAATATAATGAATTCTGTAATCACCATAATAACCCTATGAAAGCATAATATTCAAACATCCGTAATAGCAGCAGACAGCGCTCTGCTCTGCCTCACAGTAGGATGGATTGTACTGTAGGTTACTACTCCACATAACAGATGCTTATCACATACCGCCCAAATGTACCAGAACATCCAAAGTTTGATCCAACCTCTAGTTTTAGTAAGTGACCTCTCTGTCCCTTGCCAGTGGGTCATGTCATTTCCTGTCCTGTCCTGTCCAGCCTGGGGCAGGAGGGGCAAGGGGGACGAGGCCAACATGGTGAAGAGGATTATGATGTTTTGTGACAGGAGCAGATGCTGTTGTGAAACCTCCCCGGTGGCTTTATGGCTGCAGCAGGGGCAGACACTGGGACCTCACACACTGCATCCATCACCATGAGGCCAGCACCAGGGCACAATATTGAGACATGTTTCTCTGTACTCTTCTCCAACCTCCCCTCATAAGGCCAGGGCAAAATATTGAGGAGTTTTGTATGTTTCTATACTCATCTCTGACCTCTCCTTGCAGTAGTTGAGTTGGTGTACAGAAAGCACTCCCAAAATGGTTGTTGTGCACACTTGACCTGAACCAGCTTCCTGCGTACTGCACCCTTAACCAAAATAGATTGGCTGACCCCTTTGCTAGCTAAAACCAATTTTAAGAGTAAATTATTCTCAACTGATACTAACAGCATTTCTACTTAAAATAATGTAAATACAGCTCAGTGCATTGTGAGGAAGAAATGGCTTAATAGAAGCAAAATATAGCTACAGCTACACACAAAATCTGTCATAGATTGCCTCTCCAAACTACTTCCTGGAGCTCGTTTCCATATCCTTGTGGATACCCATACACTCGTTTGGGGAAAACAGATGTACAGTATTGTCTGCCTGATTGACAAGAATCTGTTGAGCCTGTCAGCTTGGTTATACAGTAATGTGTCCATCCCCTCTCGCTCCCCACTCGCTCTCCACTCACTCTCCACTCACTCTCCACTCAGTCCCCACTCGCTCCCCACTCAATCTTGTATCATTAACTCCACAACTGCTAGTAAATTTACCAATGTTTTTTTATCCTCTACTACTGATCCTGTTCTTTGTCATCACACCGATGATTTGCTGGACAGTTTCAATCACATATGTCAGGCTACTTAAGACTCAGTGGCACCAGTTAAAACCAAATAATAAACTTTCTGCAAGAGTCTCACATTGGTTAAATGACCCCACACGTGGTAATTTAGGCTGAACGTGGTACATTAGGCTGAACGTAAATGGAAGGCACGCAAACTTCAAGTATTCTCTAAGATAATGAATGATCTGATGAGAAATTACAATGTTGCGATTAAAAATGAATGAGCGAACTACTTCTCTACCCTGATCTCTGAGAACTCCCACAACTCGAAAATTCTGTTTAATTGAGTGTTGTGGGTGCCCCAACTAACAGTGACATACTAAAGCAGGAAGTACCACTGACTCGCTCAATACGGAAGTGGTCAGATGACGAGGATGATACGCTACAGGACTGTTTTGCTAGCACAGACTGGAATATGTTCTGGGATTCATCCAATGGCATTGAGGAGTATACCACCTCAGTCAACGGCTTCATCAATAAGTGCATCGACGAAGTCGTCCCCACAGTGACCGTACGTACATATCCCAACCAGAAGCCATGGATTACAGGCAAAGGGTAGAACTGCCGCTTTCAAGGAGCAGGACACTAATCCAGACGCTTATAAGAAATCCCGCTACGCCCTCAGATGAACCATCAAACAGGTAAGGCGTCAATACAGGACTAAGATTTAATCCTACTACACTGGCACTGACGCTCGTCGGATGTGGGAGGGCTTGAAAACTATTACGGACTACAAAGGGAAACCCAGCCGCAAGCTGCCCAGTGATACGAGCCTACCACACGAGCTAAATGCCTTTTATGCTCGATTCGAGGCAAGCAACACTGTAGCATGCATGAGAGCACCAGCTGTTCTGGACGACTGTGTGATAATGCTCTCGGTAGCCGAAGTGAGCAAGGCCTTTAAACAGGTCAACAATCACAAAGCCGCAGGGCCAGACAGATTACAAGGACGTGTACTCAATACATGTGTGGCCCAACTGGCACGTGTCTTCGCTGACATTTTCAACCTCTCCCTGACCGAGTCTGTAATACCTACATGTTTAAAGCAGACCACCATAGTCCCTGTGCCTAAGGAAGTGAAGGTAGCCATGAAGTGTTTTGAAAGGCTGGTCATGGCTTACATCAACAGCATCATCCCAGATACCCTAGAGCCACTCCAATTTGCATATCGCCCCAACAGATCCACAGATGACGCAATCTCAATCGCACTCCACACTGCCCTTTCCCAACTGGACAAAAGGAACACCTAAGTGAGAATGCTGTTCATTGACTACAGCTAAGCGTTCAACACCTTAGTGCCCACGAAGCTCATCACTAAGCTAAGGACCCTGGGACTAAACACCTCCCTCTGCAACTGGATCCTGGACTTCCTGACGGGTCGCCCCCAGGTGGTAAGGGTAGGCAGCAACACGTCTGCCACGCTGATCCTCAACACTGGGGACCCTCAGGGGTGCTTGCTTAGTCCCCTCCTGTACTCCCTATTCACCCACGACTGCGTGGCCAAACACGACTCCAACACCATCATTAAGTTTGCTGACGACACAACAGTGGTAGGCCTGATCACCGACAACGACGAGACAGCTTATAGGGAGGAGGTCAGAGACTTGGCAGTGTGGTGCCAGGACAACAACATCTCCCTCAATGTGAGCAAGACAAAGGAGCTGATCATGTACTACAGGAAAAGGAGGGCTGAACAGGCCCCATTTACATCGACGGGGCTGTAGTGGAGCGGGTCGAGAGTTTCAAGTACCTTGGTGTCCAAATCACCAACAAACTATCATGGCTCAAAAACACCAAGACAGTCGTGAAGAGGGCACAACAACACTTTTTCCCCCTCAGGAGAAGGAAAAGATTTGGCATGGGTCCCCAGGTCCACAAAGAGTTCTACAGCTGCACCATCGAGAGCATCCTGACTGGTTGCATCACCGCCTGGTATGGCAACTGCTCGGCATCTGACCGTAAGGCGCTACAGAGGGTAGTGCGCACGGCCCAGTATATCACTGGGGCCAAGCTTCCTGCCATCCAGAACCTATATACTAGGCAGTGTCAGAGGAAAGACCAAAACATTGTCAAAGACTCCAATCATCCAAGTCATAGACTGTTCTCTCTGCTACCGCAAGGCAAGTGGTACCAGAACGCCAAGTATAGTACCAAAAGGCTCCTTAACAGTTTCTACCCCCAAGACTGCTGAAAAATTAATCAAATGGCCACCCGGATTATTTACACATTTTCTTTAAGCAATAGCTTTTTTTCTGGCCACTCTTACATAAAGCCCAGCTCTGTGGAGTGTCCGGCTTAATGTGGTCCTATGGACAGATACACCAATCTCCGCTGTGGAGCTTTGCAGCTCCTTCAGGGTTATCTTTGGTCTCTTTGTTGCCTCTCTGATTAATGCACTCCTTGCCTGGTCCGTGAGTTTTGGTGGGCGGCCCTCTCTTAGCAAGTTTGTTGTGGTGCCATATTCTTTCAATTTTTGAATAATGGATTTAATGGTGCTCCGTGGGATGTTCAAAGTTTCAGATATTTTTTTAGAACCCAACCCTGATCTGTACTTTATTTTTTCATTTAGCAGACGCTCTTATCCAGAGCGACTTACAGTTAGTGAGTGCATACATTTACTTCTCCACAATGTTTGTCCCTGACCTGTTAGGAGAGCTCCTTGGTCTTCACGGTGCCGCTTGCTTGATGGTGCCCCTTGCTTAGTAGTGTTGCAGACTCTGGGGCCTTTCAGAACAGGTGTGTGTGTATATATACTGAGATCATGTGACACTTGGATTGCACACAGGTGGACTTTATTTAACTAATTATGTGACTTCTGAAGGTAATTGGTTGCACCAGATCTTATTTGGGGGCTTCATAGCAAAGGGGATGAATACATATGGACGCACCACTTTTTCGTTATTTTTTTTTTTCATTTCACTTCACCAATTTGGACTATTTTGTGTATGTCCATTACATGAAATCCAAATATAAATCCATTTAAATTACAGGTTTTAATGCAACAAAATAGGAAAAACGCCAAGGGGGATGAATACTTTTGCAAGGCACTGTATCTATGCATAGTCACTTTACCCCTACCTACATGTACAGATTACCTCAACTAACCTGTACATCCGCACATTGACTTGGTACCGGTACCCCCTGTATATAGCCTCGTTATTGTTATTTTATTATGTTACTTTTTGTTATTTTTTACTTTAGTTTTTTTTGTTAAATATTTTCTCAACTCTATCTTGAACTGCATTCTTGGTTAAGGGCTTGTAAGTCAGCATTTCACAGTAAGATCTACTCCTGTTGTATTCGGCGCATGTGACAAATAAAGTTTGATTTGATTTGATGCTCGCATTCCCTGATCTCTGCGAACAGATTTTACGATTCTTTACAGAAAACACATAAAATATTAGATCCCAGATTGACAGTAGCCGACACCATACCAGCAATTCTGTTCAGGAGGTACTTGAGGCAACTACTCGGAGACTGTCAACTGCTTCCTTTTGCTCATTTGAGCAAATATCCTTTGAGTCCCTCCTTGATACTGTAGCTCACATGAAGACCTCCTCCTGCCCCTTAGACATGATCCTACTAGACCACTAAAAGAGGTTATGCCTACTGTTGGCCCCAATATTCTTTCTATTGTAAATAGAGCTCTGCTACCAGACCCGAGCCAAACAGGCCCTGACATTATACATTGTACATTTGTTTCATCAATAACTAGGGTACGGGCAGGGCCTGGGTATCACTAAGTTGATCACTACCATTTTGAAGCTGAGATATTTGTTCGTGCTCTGCTGCGCAGTACAGTCCTATCTGACTAAGATCAAGGGGTGTCTCCCTTGAGTTTTGTCTGAGTTTAGAGTGACGAAAAGTAGCTAACAGCTTACTGCTTCTCTCATGTCTCTTCATTGAGCAGAGTAGTCCAAGCGGAGCCGTTGCTATGGATACTCACAGACTCAGAGCCGCCATAAACAGAGTGCATGCAGAGCAAACAGCGCGCAGGGAGCGAGTGACAGACAGAAATAACTTGGATTTACTAACGGAGGAAGTTATTTCTGATTTCAGGTTTCAGGTAAGGCCTTAAATTTGGCAGAAGCAATCGGGCCTGGGTAGGGTCTGAACGTTGCGGGCATGGGTAGGACTCAGGCTTAAAATTCTTACCCATGCAGGGCTCTAATTGTAAATGGCTCACTGACCTCTGGCTCCTTTCCTGTCTATTTTAAAACGGCTCTGGTCCAACCTCAAACTTTAAAAAAGCCAAATCTAGACCCCTCGTCACTGAGTAATTATAGACATATCTCTAAACTTTTTATCCACGATTTTAGACACATTTGTTTTCAAGCAATTTGTGGATTATTTAAGTATGAACAACTTATTTGAAAAATTCCAGTCGGACTTCCTGCTTTATTGAAAGTCAGTAATGACCTTTGTTGGCTGCCGATGCCGGTGAATACTTGATTCTAGTTCTTTCAGATCTCAGTCTATTGATCACAACATCCTTGCTGACCAGCTGGAGAGGTGGGTGGGAATCTCCAGCATTACCCTCGACTGGTTCAGGTCATATCTATGTGGCAGACGTTTCTCAGTGAGCATGGGTGGTTCAGTATTTTCCCCAGCACCTATTCACTGTGGTGTCCCTCAGGGGTCAATTCTGGGCCCCATTCTTTTTCCCTGTACATGCTTCCCCTTGGTGACATCATCCACAATCATAACATTCAGTTTCACTCCTATGCGGATGACACGCAGCTTTATTTACCAATCAGTCCAATATAGCGTAGCTACCCTTCACAAGTTTCTTGCTGAAATCAAATGTTGGATGTCTGATTATTTTCTAGAACTCAATGATAAGAAATCAGAGGTTGTTTTATTTGGCCCCCACCTTGCTAGAACCCATATTGTAAATAACCTTGGTAATTTGTCCACCAATGTGAAGCCTACGGCCAGAAACCTTGGTGTCTTCTTTGACCCTGACCTAAACCTCGAGCTGCATGTAAAGAAGTTTGTCCAGTCTTGCTTTTATCATCTAAGAAATATAGCTAAAGTCAAGTATTTTATCTCAGTCACTGATCTGGAGAAAGTTATACATGCTTTTATTTCCTCACACCTAAATTACTGTAATTATTTGTTTACATGTCTCAGTCAGAAATCACTCCATCGTCTACAGTTAGTTCAAAATGCTGCAGCACGGCTTTTAACAGGCAGCCGGAAATTTAACCATATCACACCTATTTTAGCTTGTCTCCACTGGCTACCAGTCACTTTTAGAATAGATTTGAAAATGTTCTTAATCACATTTAAGGTTTCATTTAACCCCATCCTATATCTCTGATCTTTTACCTCCCTACGAGCCAGGACCCAGCCTGAGATAATCTGGCAGGGCACTGTTGACCATTCCAAAGTCTAGGTTGAAAGCGAAAGGAGACTGGGCATTTGCCATTGAGGCCCCTAGACTTTGGAATGGTCTGCCAGAAGAGATCAGGCATGCAGAATCAGTGCCTGCTTTTTTAAAGATGCTTAATGTATGATTTCAAAGTATGATTTTAATTAACCATCTTTTTTCATTCTCCTTCCTCCTGTCTTTGTTTCTTTGTTAGTACTTTTATTTCATTATTCTATGATGTGAAGCACTTTGTTACGTGTATTGAAAAGTGTTATACAAATAAAGTTATTATTATTATTATTACACGTTCCTGCACCTACAGCTATTTAATGACACGCAGCCTTCTGAATCTAAAGAAGCAATGACAAGCCATGTGTAGCACATCTTTCCAGGAATCTTTTTAGAAAGCCAATGGACATCGCACGGTTCTTCACAGCCAATATTGAAACTGGAAATGGTTAAGACGCTAGTGTGCAATTAGAGGAGCGTTCCCACCCAGGGTAACTCTGTTACCAGATGTAAGTCCATTACCAGAGGTGTATTTCTACCCAGAGGCTTGTGCAAATCATTTAATGGCTCTCAGATTGCCTGTAAGACACAAAAGCTCATTACTGCCCTCAATCCTTTAGAATCCTGTCACCTCAGCTCTAATGTGTATTAAACTAAACATATCTGACTCCTCTGAAAATAAAATGTTGTTGTACATTTTATGGTTTTATGGTTTCTCAGAGGCTCTGTAAAGCATGAAATATTTATGCCATCTAAGGTTTTAATGTATCGACTTTAGTGTTACAGCTTTTAACCCACACGTATGTAAGTCTGCTGAATAACCTCGCAACATTTCATTTGCATTTCCATATACTGTAAATATTTAACCGTTTCTCTCAGGACTTATGGCATATTTTTTATTCATTATTGGTATGAATTCTGATAGCTTTTTCCCAATATTCCCAATAAAAAAGCAAGCTGAATTTGTACCAATAATTACTTCACAGAAACAATAGGTCTCACTGGCGAGGCACATTTTGACACATTCTCATTCTCATTTACATTTGACATTTAGTCATTTAGCAGACGCTCTTATCCAGAGCGACTTACAGTTAGTGAGTGTATACATTTATTTAATTTTTTATCATACTGGCCTCCCGTGGGAAACGAACCCACAACCCTGGAGTTGCAAGCGCCATGCTCTACCAACTGAGCTACACGGGGCCCCTCATCATGTACTATGTAACTATTGGTTATGCATCGAAAACAGACAGAGCTACATCAATACATGTGCACATCTCCCTTTGAGTGTTCTAACGTATGTTCCATCCTATTCATGTAGTCAGTCAAGCATCCGCGCCTGTAGGCACACATATTTCCACAACATCTGCTGTGCAACCTGAGGATCATTAAGCAGTATTTATTTATGCATTTAGATTTACAAATAAGTCAACGTATTTCATTTATTCATTACCCTCCATAACACAAGTAAATAATCATGTTATCTAGTTCACAGTTAAACATCAGAAGCCCTCTGATACTGGAATCCCCTTGATCGTTCTCGAGAGAAAAAAACTAGCAACAAAAAAAAGATGGATCACCACAGTACAAAGGTTTCTCAACTGATGTTCAAGCAGTTGTACATGATACATTAAAATCGGACTTGGTCTGAAAAGGGATTCAAATTAAACTCACAATACAGTGTCATGGAATCCCAGAAATCAAAAGGTCAGCACTGTCCACATCCTCCAAGCTTTCTAAGCACAGGGTCCCCAAAGGACCTGAATCCTGGGTCAGTCAGTGTGGATTACCCAGAGGAGACAGGGTAAATGCGAGGTCAGCTGACCAGTCCACTGGCATACATAGACAGAAAGCTCGGCTGCTGACTGGCACAGAGTGGACTGGAAGCTAAAGAGATTGGTTGTGATACCCATTCTTTGCCAAACATTCCTTGGCAGAGAGCTTAGTCGGTGGCAGGCGGCACTCTCACTTTCCTTCCCTGTTCAATCCTCCACATTTTAGTGTTATTCCTCACTTTTTCCTGAAGCAAGGTGGTAATACATGTGTGGGCTCTCTTTTGGGATTGAGTGAAATGTATGGAGGACTGAGACTGAGGGGGAACAATGTACCCCTCTCTTTCTGCAATTTACAATCCCTCAGTTCAGGGTATGGGTCTTAAATCTCAGAGAAATAGTTGTTGGTTTTATATTGCCTCAAAACATCTCCTTCCACTGACCTTGGTTCTCCTCTCTCTCACAGGCACACTGCTTTTCTTCTACCATTACCTAAGGACACCATATTGCTAAATCCTCATAATCACACGGGCTGTGCTGGTTTGCAGTGCTTTTTCATATAATGGGCTGTCTCATATTTAAGAGAGATCAACTTAGTTTGGCTGCAATAATATCTATCCTTATACTTTTTCTACTCTCTTTCTGTTACTTACTTTCTCCCTTTCATTCTCTCTATGCTCTCTCTATGTTCTAACCTTGTGTGTCAGAGCTGCCTGGAATGCAAACCCCTCTCTCTCTCTCTCTCTCTCTCTCTCTCTCTCTCTCTCTCTCTCTCTCTCTCTCTCTCTCTCTCTCTCTCTCTCTCTCTCTCTCTCTCTCTCTCTCTCTCTCTCTCTCTCTCTCTCTCTCTCTCTCTCTCTCTTTCGGTCTTTTTAGCTATCATATTCTCTATCTCATTGGCACAACATTTTCCATACATTCCCCTATACCTCTGAGAAGAGATGAGTGTGAACTCTCAGCTCCAAATGACACTGATACCTTTCCATTAAAATATATGTATTTTCTGTTGATTGTTAGGAGTCTCAAATCAACATGAGATGTTTCTTGAATTAACATTAATCAAATGTAGGTGCCTTAAATTAACTTCAGTAAATTGTCAGTTAAATTTCAGTTTTGGAATGAGATTCATGCCGATGTTTGCCAATCACAATTACATTAATCATCTTCATAGCTTTAGAAGGCTTTTTGATTTCTCTTGACATGGACTGTAGGTCGGCCATCCAATTTAAATCAGATATCTAACACTATAATTTGCTCAATCTAGTCCAAGGCTGTGATGGTCCCTCTTCTACATTATTTCATAACACAGTGTTGCTTGGTTGCATGTGTAATACGTAGCACTTAAATCGCCGCCCATCTTGAGTGCCTGGCTGGAACAATGACCATTACTTACATCTTGAAAAAGGGCTCCCACTTATCTGCTCGTGATTACATTTTCCTGTCCGCCATGATTTTAGCGCTGCTTGATCGGCACACTCGTTTTCCTCTCTCTCTGCCTGGCTCTCCCCTGGCTGCCTGTTACATCCACACACCGACAGGGGCCATGTTTTCCAGTGCAGGTGGAGCTACAGCTGCTTCACGCCTCCGGTTGCCAACATCCAGGCTCTAGTCAGAACTGTCCAAAGCCTACAAAATACAGAGGTGTAAAACTGGTGATAGACACATAACATATAGCTGCCTCCCTGCTGGAAACACTCTGGTCAACATAGTGTACCAGCTAGAAAATGTAGACTGAACAAAAAAAAGGGGAAAGAAGTGGCAATGAAGTAAAGAAATAAAGAATGCACAAATACCCTTTAGCTGAGGTGCTGACTAACGGCTCTGGTCAAAAGTAGTGCACCATATAGGGAATAGGGTGCCATTTGGGACGCAGCCAGTCAGAACAGAGCGGAACTGTCCTCATTGTTGAGTCAACCTGGCTCACCGCTGGTCCGGTCGTCTCATCTCAGTAGCTGAGCACGGTGATTAAACAGGAGAAAGGCCTTACCACTGATTAGGAGAGAAGAGCACAGGGCAGAACTGAACTCTGTAAGGGCTCGTTCAAGCAGATCTGCTGCGGACTGGTTGACATGATTTAACAACTCTCTATATCTGTTTTTGTATTTATTAGGGATCCCCATTAGTTCCTGCCAAGGCAGCAGCTACTCTTCCTGGGGTCCAAACACATTAAGGCACTTACATCACACATAAAACAAAAGATAAAACATTACATCATGTAACATTATTACACCACTGCTTACAGTATCTACAATACAAAATGTATAATACCACCATACAACAATATTGCAATGTACATAGAGTAGAGTACATGTGTCTACGTATGCGTGCGTGGCGACAATACCAGGGCCGGGACGATACCATTATCACCATAATCGTTTGTAATGTGGCAAGGAAACAAAACACAAAGTGGATTTAACTTCTTTAGGAAAACAGCCCTAATGTTGGAAGCAAACATCATTATGTTGTCATCCAGAGTCACGTTTATTTATGTTCCAAGCTATACCACACAATATTTTACATACAGCAAGTTTTTAAAGGACCCAAGAGTGTGGTCTGCTTCGTGTTTATATTTTTGTATGGAAAAAATATTGCGATAATGGTATCGTCAAAGCCGGGCTATGGGCTGAAGGAGGGGAGCAATTTAGCTTGAGAAACAGACGCTCCGAGATTAGAATAAGACAGGAGGTCTCTCCCCCTTTCCCCATATCCCTTTATCCTCCATACATTATTATTTCAAGGGTGTGCATGTGTGTTTGGGTGGAGGCTTGGAGTGGAGATTGCGATGTTTCTGTGACACAGGTTGTCAATGAGAGGGGTTCACAGGAGGGCTGTGGCTGTCAGGATGGCTCAGTCTCCCTGTTTGTCACCGAGAGGAGCTTTCCGGCCGGCCTGATGACCGACCCACCTAATGTTCATTACAACTCATACCTGGTCTGGGGCAGACTGACAGGTGACAGGGTATGCTGTTGGTGCTCTCTTTTCCCTCTCTCTCTCTCTCTCTCTCTCTCTCTCTCTCTCTCTCTCTCTCTCTCTCTCTCTCTCTCTCTCTCTCTCTCTCTCTCTCTCTCTCTCTCTCTCTCTCTCTCTCTCTCGTTTTTTTTCCCAGCTCTCCATGTGGCTCAGGACAGCTGCCCAAGGCGTCTGAATGGGCGGCTCCATTTGAATGAGGCTCATTCACTGGCCATTTTTGGTGCATGCTTTGTTGAGTATCCAAATGCTGCTTCAACCAGATGCATTAAGTGCATAGCAGAGCACTAGCTGTATGAAGTGGCCTTCTTACCAGTGATTACATTAGCAAACATTAACTCAATCTCTGTTCCACTTCTTCATGTCTCTGTTCATCCATTCTCCCTTACAATAACCATTTTACCCATGGCTGTATTGAGACAATATCCCCAAATCAACTCATTTTCATCACCCTAGATCCCTATTGAATTAGCAAGGGTCTTTGTTGCAAACACGGTTTAATGCACATTGTTAGTCTTCAAGTGCAAACTGCAATGCATTGTCTGGTCTGCAGAGACGGTCATCGGCTGCCACCTGCCCTCCATCGAGGACCTGCACGACTACAGGTCAAGGAAGCGTGCAGGAAAGATAATCGCTGACCACTCCCACCCCGGACACCCCCTTTTCCAAAAACTCTCCTCTGGCAAACGGTTCAGGTCAATCATGACCAAAACCACCCGCCACCTGAACAGTTCTTCCCTCCGTGCTGTGGCCCTCACCAACCAGCCATCTTGCCCATAGAGACTAAAGGACTATGCACAGTGTGCTGCACATTGTATCAACATCATTGAACTGCACATAAAAACTGCACTATACCGCATTTTGCATTATGTTCATCTCTGCACAACACTATATATACACTGTATATAGGCACCTGCTATTGCACTATGTCACGAACCTCCCTACCTCTGCATTTAGATGTATTATTTATCCTGTAAATTAAACATTCCTCACTGTAAATTTGCTCATACTCTACAGTTTCTCTTTATTGCATATAATGTATGTAAACTTGATGTAAATTCCTCTATCTGTTTCTGTTTCTCTATCTTTATATGGTGTCTATTGCTATCAGCAATAGAAAACATTTTTGGGTATGTGTAAATGTACTTGGCGAATAAAGGTGATTCTGATTCATACATAGAGGGACAGGGCTGGTTAACAGTGTGGCACTGAGCTCCTGTGATCGACCAGGCTGCGCCAATACTATTATATTAAAAACATTTCTTCATGGGGAAACTAAATGCTTTACCACCTCACTCTTATTTCCATTGCTGTTGTAACTGTACTGGTTGGCCGAGATGTCCGTAAAAAATATGTCCCTGTTTCATCAGGGGTGGATAATCTGAAATGTTCAAAAATCAGGAGTTTAAGTTTTGAAGAATAAACTAACAGCCATACAGATTTAGTCTTAAGAAAGAATGGGAAAGCTTCATAGGCAAATAAGTGATCTGAAATGACTGACAGGTGACTATATCTGTTGATATCTTATTTAAAACATGAATTGTGATATTGTGTATTTTAACACTGCTTGATGAATAGTTAGAACAAACTCTTCTCATCATTCAAATTGAGCTCAGTTGGCATTCTTCCTGCCTTCGTCATGTAGCTACATGTTGTTGAAGATGTGGCTTAGGTTTTTTCCTCCAGATTCCGCTGCATTTATTCTCTTGTTCAAAATACAACATAGGATTTCGTACAGTATAATCTGTACTGTTGGCGAGTGAGACTAAAGTAAATTGGCGTTGACATTAAAACGGTCTACACAACCAATACACAACAATGGTCAATCAGATGCACAGTATGGGGCGTATTCACAGTTCTCTTTGAGGAATAAAATGGTCTGGTATATAAGCAGCGATCCGGTGGATTTCAGAATAATCCCACCAGTCTGTCAAAGCAGTTTAACCCCCAGCATCAGCTTAATGGAATTCTCTGTCCTGTACAGAGGCAAGTGGAGGTCTGCTTTGTGTAGAGACACATGCTGCTCTTCATCACTACATAAAACAAAATAGTGGAGAGATAAACCAAATCCAACCAAGAGATCAACCTTTTCCTGTAAATATGTTTGCCTTCCTAGCATGTCACTCTCTGATTATCACGTTACAATGTCCTTACTAGCACCCTAGTCAGAATGCATGTCCAAATACTGTACCTTACCTCATTCCAAGTAGTATGCTAGTGGACTGTGTTGGAACCTTGGTACAGAGCAATACTCTGCTCAAACAAAGCAAGAGGAGCAGGAAGCTTCAATTACAAAGGGTTAATAAACAACACCTTACATGACAAGCAGGAAAGATGGAGAGAGGCAGGAGGAGATGCAGGAAAAGCTGGAACAAAAGCAAGTGCCAAGGCCTGTCTGCGTCCGAAATGACACCCTATTCCCTATATAGTGCACTACTTTTGACAAGAGCTATGGGCCCTGGTCAAAAGTAGCGCACTGTAAAGGGAATAGGGTGCGATTTCAGACGCAGACCCTGTCTTTGATGGAGGTGGAACAGTTGCCTTTTCCTCTGAGACTCAGCTGCCTCCCCTCCCCTGAATGTATGGAGAATATAACGTCTGAACAGCACCTCATACCACTCTGAATGTGCATGTGGACATTAGGTATTATGCAGTGAAAAACAATTAACCGTCTTCTGCAAGTAGCATCATGTTTTTTGTCTTACCACAGATATCTAGGAAGTAATTTTGTTTGAAGAAGGCCTGGTGTTCTAGACATGGTGTTGGTTTATTCAGTGCTGTACTGTGTCACATTGATCTCTTGTCTAACAGGTAAACTGGTCACATACTTTGTGAAACAACAAAACAGTCAGAAGAAGTCACACAGATGAGTAGTCGTCTCTCCGCCTGCTTTCTCTTTGTTCCCTTTTATTCACACCATTACACACATTTAATTGGCATTAAATTGAACATTGTTTGTCTGGTAAAGCCGTTTTTGTCTAGCTAATCTGAGCATAGCAAAGCCATGTCCCATTGTGTTTCACTCTAGGACTACATCATTCCGATTGCTGCAGATTTCAAATGCATCACTAAATTGACCAAATATTATCTGTCTGCTTGAAATGACCTATAACTGAGAAACACAAGCTCAAGGTAAATGGCTTGAGATTGTATAAACAAGTACAAATAGGAGAGTTATTATGCCACCATAATCTGAAATATGTAAAAAGGGTCAAGGTGTTTTTATTTTAAAGGAGAACAAGGTAGTGTGGGCATGATGATCAGTTGTGTTTCTCATTGTTAGCTGCAATAACAATGTTCCTGGAACGTGTTGTGCAGTGGGTTTGACAGGAAAGCACATAGTCCTTGTGATGTGAGTACAGCCTCTCTGTCAGCCACTCTCCTCTCCTCTCCGCTCTGTAATGGTCTGATGTGATGTTAGCCCCTCTCCAGCCCCTCTCCAGCCCCTCTCCAGCCCCTCTCCGCTCTGTAATGGTCTGATGTGATGTTAGCCCCTCTCTAGCCCCTCTCCGCTCTGTAATGGTCTGATGTGATGTCAGCCCCTCTCCAGCCCCTCTCCGCTCTGTAATGGTCTGATGTGATGTTAGCCCCTCTCCAGCCCCTCTCCGCTCTGTAATGGTCTGATGTGATGTTAGCCCCTCTCCAGCCCCTCTCCGCTCTGTAATGGTCTGATGTGATGTTAGCCCCTCTCCAGCCCCTCTCCAGCCCCTCTCCAGCCCCTCTCCGCTCTGTAATGGTCTGATGTGATGTTAGCCCCTCTCCAGCCCCTCTCCAGCCCCTCTCCAGCCCCTCTCCAGCCCCTCTCCGCTCTGTAATGGTCTGATGTGATGTTAGCCCCTCTCCAGCCCCTCTCCGCTCTGTAATGGTCTGATGTGATGTTAGCCCCTCTCCAGCCCCTCTCCGCTCTGTAATGGTATGATGTGATGTTAGCCCCTCTCCAGCCCCTCTCCAGTGTGTGTGTGTTTGTGTGTGTGTGTGTGTGTGTGCACTAGTGCGCGTGTGCATGCGTGCGTGCGTGCTTGTGTTAGTCCTGGCCCCAGCCTCCTCATCTGCCCTGTAATGATGACGGACATATCTAATTACTTATCCCATTGGCAGACACAACACAGGGATCCCGTGTAGCTCAGTTGGTAGAGCATGCCACTTGCATCGCCAGGGTTGTGTGGTCGATTCCTATGAACCCACAACCCTAAGTCTGCTAAGTCACTAAAATGTAAAAATTGATGATTTCAGGCAGGCCACATACCTCACCTAACAGTAGAACCATCAAGTCTGGTGAGGAGTTCAGCCTTCTGTGTTGTATGTCTGGGGCAAAGAGTGTTGTGGTTTTTTATGCAATGTTCCCTATCTGTATGATCAGTATCTCATTTGTTGCATTCAATGGAGCTTTGGGCACTACAAGGTTTTTAATGATGTACTTGTCCTAATTGGCAAAACTTTTAATGAGGGTTTCCCAAAACAACATGTAGAGAGAGAAATGTGCACGGTTGGGGTGGGGTGGAACATTGTGAAATAATCAATGTGCTGGAAGTACTGCTAATTATTACACCTTATTACACGTTTTTTATTCCAGGTGTCATATTTGAATATGAACAAGGCAGCTTCCAGCTCTCAATATGTGTGGATAATGTTTATAACATGTTTTCATTTCAATGAACGTAGGAATTTGGCTTGGTGACAGATTGTCCAGTAATGAGAGGGAGGAGTGGATGGGGATATTGTTATGCAGAGGATTCTTGTCTTTCGAATCCGCTTGGGGATTCTGTTTCCATTGTCTCTGGGAGTGGTGATGTGTTTTTGGCAGCTGTCTGTGTCACAGATAAGCGTATGACTATATTACTTGAAGGAGGTTTATGCCGGGTTGCTCTGGCTGCTCTCTCTCTCGCTCACTGCCGGATCAGAAGACTGATGGATTACCAGCAGGTGTGTGTGTGTGTGTGTGCGTCTGTGTGTGCTTGCATGCCTGCATGTGTGTGTGTGCATGCAGGGAGCATAATGTACTGCAGACTAGAAAAACAGAACAAAATGGCATCTGTGTCACATTGAGTTAAACCCCCCCACCCCCGCTCCCCCAATCAGAGATCAGACCACACATGACCAGCTGTCTCAAACACTTCATATTCAGTCGCTCAGCCAATGTACACACGCTGTAGTATACACACACATGCTATAATGATGCTGGATTGGTACTGTATAATCTGCTGGGCAGCTACAATGAAGGCACATAATGAAAGAGCACAGAGACTGCACAGCAGCAGGGCGAAACGCAAATGAGTACAGTGTAAAGGTAATCTCCTAATCTTCCTCTTCAAACCCAGACAGCAGGGCCATGGTCAGACCTTTGGGGGGCTGATGCTCAAAAATGAAAAAGTGCAGCCCCCCCCACACAAAAAGAGGAAAAAAAGAAAATCAGTCAATACTTTGTAGAGCCACCTTTTACAGCAATTACAGCTGCAAGTCTCTTGGGGTATGTCTCTATAAGCTTGGCACATCTAGCCACTGGGATTTTTGCCCATTCTTCAAGGCAAAACTGCTCAACTCCTTCAAGTTGGATGAGTTCCGCTGGTGTACAGCGATCTTTAAAGTCATACCATAGATTCTCAATTGGATTGAGGTCTGGGCTTTGACTAGGCCATTCCAAGACATGTTTCCCCTTAAACCACTCGAGTGTTGCTTTAGCAGTATGCTTAGGGTCATTGTCCTGCTGGAAGGTGAACCTCCGTCCCATTCTCAAATCTCTGGACGACTGAAACAGGTTTCCCTCAAGAATTTCCCTGTATTTAGCGCCATCCATCATTCCTTCAATTCTGACCAGTTTCCCAGTCCATGCCGATGAAAAACATCCCCACATCACCAAACGTGTTTGCTTATTTTTTTCTTTAAGCAATGGCTTTTTTCTGGCCACTCTTCCGTAAAGCCCAGCTCTGTGGAGTGTACGGCTTAAAGTGGTCCTATGGACAGATACTCCAATCTCCGCTGTGGAGCTTTGCAACTCCTTCAGGGTTATCATTGGTCTATTTGTTGCCTCTCTGATGAATGCCCTCCTTGCCTGGTCCGTGTGTTTTGGTGGGCGGCCCTCTCTTGGCAGGTTTGTTGTGGTGCCATATTCTTTCAATTTTTTAATAATGGATTTAATGGTGCTCAGTGGGATGTTCAAAGTTTCTGATATTTTTTTATAACCCAACCCTGATCTGTACTTCTCCACAACTTTGTCTCTGACCTGTTTGGAGAGCTCCTTGATCTTCATGGTGCCGCTTGCTTGGTGGTGCCCTTTGCTTAGTGGTGTTGCAGACTCTTGGGCCTTTCAGAACAGGTGTGTATATACTGAGATCATGTGACACTTTGATTGCACACAGGTGGACTTTATTTAACTAATTATGTGACTTCTGAAGGTAATTGGTTGCACCAGATCTTATTTAGGGGCTTCATAGCAAAGGGGGTGAATACATATGCACGCACCTCTTTTCTGTAATTGATTTTTTTGAATTTTCTGAAACAATCTAGGTCCAGCTGCATCCCTGGCACATATACAGTAAATAAGCAACTAACCTGCATATAAATTAGTCGTATGGAAGAACAGCTCATGCAGGCACCAGCTCAAGGGCAAAGTAAAACATATTTTCAAATCAGTAGCTTCATTAACTAGGAAACACACCAAAGGGAGAAAGCATATCTCATATACGTACCTCGCTGTCACTAATGTATTCCTGTTCGGTTGTTGCATAAAATTAAAGCTGGTTAATCTCCATCAGGGTAATTAGCCCTCTTTTTCAATGTTCTCCACTAAATTTAGACCACCCAATAGAGGAAAAACCAACGAAACATGGAACCTATCCAGATATGCACCATGAAATAAGTCCCAGGGGGAATATACATTCTCTAATACCATTCTCTGGTATTTTGTATTTTATTAAGATTCCCATTAGCTGTTTCGATAGCAGCAGCAACTCTTCTTGGGGTCCACACAAAACATGAAACATGACATAATACAGAACATTAATAGATAAGAACAGCTCAAGGACAGAACTACATACATGTAAAATGTCACATTTAAAGGCCCAGTGCAGTCAAAAACGTGATTTTCCTGTGTTTTATATATATATTTCCACACTATGAGGTTGGAATAATACTTTGATCTTTTGAAAATTATGATAATGCCCTTTTAGTGTAAGAGCTGTTTGAAAAGACTGCCTGAAATTTCTGCCTGTTTTGGTGGGAAGGAGCTTTGGCCTGCCTGGTGACATCACCAGGTGGTAAATTAGTTAATAGACCAATAAGAAAGAGAGTTCAAAACCTCTCTGCCAATAATAGATCGTTTTTAGTAGTCCCCTCCCCACTCAGACCACTCCCAGACAGTCCTAGCAAAATTCTTGCTTGAGAAAATGCGCTTTGCTAAGAAGCTATTTTTGTTTCTTTTTGACCATTTTAATTGAAAACAATCACAGTAAGGTAATTAATTGTTACCCAGAAATGAATTAATATTGAGATTAAAATATGGCCGCATTGGACCTTTAAGGAAATCAGATGAGATGAGTTTGAAGACCACAGGTGTGTGAGTGAAGGCACCATGTTGGTGTGTCTGATTAATAGGACAGGTACGTGATTTACAGTTATTTTTCCCAATCTCCCTCCCTGTTTGTGATATGTCTTTCCATGAGCAGAACACACACATGTTAATGTAATTCCTTACAATACGGCTTTTATTTCATCATGTGACGGTATTGCCGCAGCATACACTGCATAAAATGGCCTGTTTCCAAGTGTGTATAGATGTATCAACATGTATTTAATCATAACCAGCCAGCCTTTACTTACAGTGCCTTTCAAAACTATTCATCCCCCTTGGCGTTTTTCCTATTTTGTTGCATTACAACCTGTATTTAAATTTATTTTTATTTGGATTTCATGTAATGGACATACACAAAATAGTCCAAATTGGTGAAGTGAAATTCAAAAAATCAATTGTTTCAGAAAATTCAAAAAGATCTATAACAGAAAAGTGGTGCGTGCGTATGTATTCACCCCCTTTGCTATGAAGCCCCTAAATAAGATCTGGTGCAACCAATTACCTTCAGAAGTCACATAATTAGTTAAATAAAGTCCACCTGTGTGCAATCAAAGTGTCACATGATCTCAGTATATATACACCTGTTCTGAAAGGCCCCAGAGTCTGCAACACCACTAAGCAAGGGGCACCACCAAGCAAGCGGCACCATGAAGACCAAGGAGCTCTCCAAACAGGTCAGGGACAAAGTTGTGGAGAAGTACAGATCAGTGTTGGGTTATAAAAAAATATCTGAAACTTTGAACATCCCACTGAGCACCATTAAATCCATTATAAAAAAATGGAAAGAATACGGCACAACAACAAACCTGCCAAGAGAGGGCCACCCACCAAAACTCACGGACCAGGCAAGGAGGGCATTAATCAGAGAGGCAACAAAGAGACCAAAGATAACCCTGAAGGAGCTGCAAAGCTCCACAGCGGAGATTGGAGTATCTGTCCATAGGACCACTTTAAGCCGTACACTCCACAGAGCTGGGCTTTACGGAAGAGTGGCCAGAAAAAAGCCATTGCTTAAAGAAAAAAATAAACAAACACGTTTGGTGTTCACCAAAAGGCATGTGGGAGACTCCCCAAACATATGGAAGAAGGTACTCTGGTCAGATGAGACTAAAATTGAGCTTTTTGGCCATCAAGGAAAATGCTATGTCTGGGCGCAAACCAAACACCTCTCATCACCCCGAGGACCACATCCCCACAGTGAAGCATGGTGGTGGCAGCATCATGCTGTGGAGATGTTTTTCATCTGCAGGGACTGGGAAACTGGTCAGAATTGAAGGAATGATGGATGGTGCTAAATACAGGGAAATTCTTGAGGGAAACCTGTTTCAGTCATCCAGAGATTTGAGACTGGGACGGAGGTTCACCTTCCAGCAGGACAATGACCCTAAGCATACTGCTAAAGCAACACTCGAGTGGTTTAAGGGGAAACATGTCTTGGAATGGCCTAGTCAAAGCCTAGACCTCAATCCAATTGAGAATCTGTGGTATGACTTAAAGATTGCTGTACACCAGCGGAACCCATCCAACTTGAAGGAGTTGAGCAGTTTTGCCTTGAAGAATGGACAAAAATCCCAGTGACTAGATGTGCCAAGTTTATAGAGACATACCCCAAGAGACTTGCAGCTGTAATTGCTGTAAAAGGTGGCTCTACAAAGTATTGACTTTGGGGGGGTGAATAGTTATTCACGCTCAAGTTTTCTAAATTGTTGTGTTATTTCTTGTTTGTTCACAATAAAATATATTTTGCATCTTCAAAGTGGTAGGCATGTTGTGTAAATCAAATGAAACACACCCCCAAAAAATAAATTTTAATTCCAGGTTGTAAGGCAACAAAATAGGAAAAATGCCAAGGGGGGTGAAACCTTTGAAAGCCACTGTATTGGAAGTCGTCTTGCGAACAATTTTCAAGAGTCAGCTATTGGTTATCTCACTGACTCTCTAACCACGTGATGTAGTGATGTGGTTAGTTATCTAATTGATACAGCTTACTCTAAAGTAGCCAAGCACTTTGTCTTTCCAGTATTGTCTATACAATTAGTCTCTATAATGTAATTAACCATAACCTTGTGTCAATTGTTTTGAGAAGAACTGATGTGTCATCGTTTACACTGTAGCTCCAATTTATAGAATGGGAGAGAAAAATACACAATGATATACAGTCCATGACCTATTGTGAAACTACCGATGATCTGCTGTAAGAACGGCACTGGAGGGGATGACTGCTGTTTTACGGGCTCCTAACCAACTGTGCTATTTTGTGTGTTTTTTCGCATTGTTTGTAACTCATTTTCTCTTATGACCGAAAATAGCTTCTGGATATCAGAACAACGATTACTCACCTCGAACTGGACAAAGATTTTTTCTTTATCCTCTTAAGGATCTGACCTTTTTTTTCTCAATTTTCACCTAAAATGACATACCCAAATCTAACTGCCTGTAGCTAAGGACTTGAAGCAAGGATATGCAGATTCTTGATACCATTTGAAAGAAAACACTTTGAAGTGTGTGGAAATGTGAAATTAATGTAGAAGAATATAACACATACGATCTGGTAAAAGATAATACAAACAAAAAAAACATGACTTTTTTTAAATTATTTTTTTCCATCATCTTTGAAATGCATGAGAAAGGCCACAATATAATATTGCAGTTAGGCGCAATTTGGATTTCGGACACTAGATGGCAGCAGTGTGTGTGCAAAGTTTCAGATTGATCCAGTGAAGCATTGCAATACCGGACTATTTTGCATCAAGTCTGCCCATATGTGCCGAATTGGTCAATTGATACATTTTCAAGTACATAAATATAGAGAACACATAAAAATGATATGGTAATCCAAAATGTAAGTTTACACACTCCCAGGAATGTCATTCATGATGGATCATTAGCTTATACACTAACTTTCACACATCTAGATGGCCGGGGGGGTGGGTGTGGAGCCAGAGACAGCAGGTGTTCAAACTGTGGAACCCAGTTCCTACATTTGAATATAAAAATTGATTTTATCAAACAAAACTATGCTACATTATATATCTGGGACCCTTAGGATGACAAATCAGAGCAAGATTACTGAATGTAAGTACATTATTTACCTTCAGGGGTGAATGTATCAAACCAGTTGTCGTGATAGGTTTTTTGTTGTATATATACCAATAGCATGGTATTTTTTCACTGTAATAGCTACTGTAAATTGGACAGTGCAGTTAGATTAACAAGAATTTAAGCTTTCTGCCCATATAAGACATGTCTATGTCCTGGAAAGTTTGCTGTTACTTACAACAGTCTTGCGAATCAAATTAGCGCAAGTTAGCTCAACTGTCCTGTATTCGGTAGAGGTTAATGAGTCCGATGCAACGGATACACTGCTTCTCCAAGACCAGGCCCAAATCCCCGTCATTCGCGTGAAGAAAAGACCGAAATACAGGGGGCGATCGGGATGACCTGTGAGAATTCGTCAGCGAGTGGATAACCCGCCTCTACTATCCATTCTATTGGCCAACGTGCAATCACTGGAGAATGAACTGGATGATCTCCGTTCGAAACTATCCTACCAATGGGACTTTAAAAACGGTAATATCTTATGTTTCACCGAGTCGTGGCTGAACAACTACACGGATAATATACAGTTGGCTGGGTTTTCCGTGCATCGGCTGGACAGAACAGCTACGTCTCGTAAGACGATAGGTGGGGGTGTGTGTCTGTTTGTCAATAACAGCTGGTGTGCGATGTCTAATATTAAGGAAGTCTCGAGGTATTGCTCGCCTTAGGTAGAGTACCTCATGATAAGCTGTATACATCTATACCATCTACCAAGAGAGTTTTCATCTATATTTTCCGTAGCCGTCTATTTACCACCACAAACCGATGCTGGCACTAAGACCGCACTCAATGAGCTGTATAAGGCCATAAGCAAATAAAGAAAGTGCTCATCCAGAAGCGGCACTCCTGGTGGCCGGGGACTTTAATGCAGGCAAACTTAAGTCCGTTTTACCTAATTTCTACCAGCATGTCACATGTGCAACCAGAGGAAAACAAACTCTAGACCAACTTTACTCCACACACAGAGACGTATACAAAGCTCTCCCTCGCCCTCCATTTGGCAAATCTGACCATAATTCTATCCTCCTGATTCCTGCTTACAAGCAAAAACTAAAGCAGGAAGTACCAGTGACTCACTCAATACGGAAGCGGTCAGATGACGCAGATGCTACGCTACAGGACTGTTTGACTCAGTACCGGAACCCCCTGTATATAGCCAAGTTATTGTTATTTTATTGTGTTATTTAGTAAATATTTTCTTAACTCTAATTCTTGATCTGCATTGTTGGTTAAGGGCTTGTAAGTAAGCATTTCAAGGTAAGGTCTACACCTGTTGTATTCGGTGCATGTGACAAATTAAATTTGATTTGATTTTCTCTCTCAGGATGTTTGAGTACAATATACAGTACCAGTCAAAAGTTTGAACACACCTACTCATTCAAGGGTTTTTCTTTATTTTTACTATTTTCTACATTGTTGAATAATAGTGAACACATCAAAACTATGAAATAACACATATGGAATCATGTAGTAACCCAAAAAATATTTTATATTTGAGATTCTTCAAATAGCCACCCTTTGCCTTGATGACAGCTTTGCACACTCTTGGCATTCTCTCAACCAGCTTCACCTGGAATGCTTTTCCAATAGTCTTGAAGGAGTTCCCACATATGCTTACCACTTGTTGTCTAATTTCCTTCACTCTGCCGTCCGACTCATCCCAAACCATCTAAATTGGGTTGAGGTTGGGGGATTGTGGAGGCCAGGTGATCTGATGCAGCACTCCATCACTCTCCTTCTTGGTCAAATAGCCCTTACACAGCCTGGAGGCGTGTAAAAACAAATGATAGTCCCACTAAACTAAAACCAGATGGGATGGCGTATTGCTACAGAATGCTGTGATAGCCATGTTGGTTAAGTGTACCTTGAATTCTAAATAAATCACAGACAGTGTCACCATTAAAGCACCCCCACACCATAACACTTCCTCCTCCATGCTTTACAGTGGGAACTACACATGCGGAGATCATCCGTTCACCCACACCGCGTCTCACAAAGACACAGTGGTTGTAACCAAAAATCTCAAATTTGAACTCCAGACCAAAGGACACATTTCCACCGGTCTAATGTCCATTGCTCGTGTTTCTTGGCCTAAGCAGGTCTCATCTTCTTATTGGTGTCCTTTAGTAGTGGTTTCTTTGCAGAAATTCGACCATGAAGGCCTGATTCACACAGTGTCCTCTGAACAGTTGATGTTGAGATGTGTCTGTGACTTGAACTCTGTGAAGCATTTATTTGGGATGCAATTTCTGAGGCTGGTAACTCTAATGAACTTATCCTCTGCAGCAGAGGTATCTCTGGGTCTTCCATTCCTGTGGCGGTCCTCATGAGAGCCAGTTTCATCATAGCGCTTGATGGTTTTTGTGACTGCACTTGAAGAAACTTTCAAAGTTCTTGAAATGTTCCTGATTGACTGACCTTCATGTCTTAAAGTAATGATGGACTGTCGTTTCTTTTTGCTTATTTGAGCTGTTCTTGCCATAATATGGACTTGGTCTTTTACCAAATAGGGCTATCTTCTGTTCAGTTCCCATGTATAATCATAATGAGGAGACTTTCAGGTTTCACTGTATCTCTTTCATTGTATGCATAACACAACATATGCAATACTATAATGGATTGCCTAAACCTGTGCTGTAAGGAAAGCCTGTGTGCTGCCAGCTTCATGAGATCATGTTGATGGCATTGAACTAAGGAACTCTGACAGTGACTCTTTTTATTCATCAAACCATAATGAGGAGACTTTCAAGCTACTCTAAATGGTATCAGTTTAATTGGTGTGCCAGATGTATGTGCACCTTTTCAATATAGCATAACATCATTAAAGTCCTACACCGGCTGTGAGGAAAGCCTGAGGAGCATGTGTGCTGTCCATGGTGCTGAATCACTCATGGTTGTGAATCCACTATGCATTAATGAAGTCACTGTAAACAGTGTATTTTCACCAAGTTAACATAGGTGATACACTGTGCATTGGAAAGTATTCAGACCCCTTCACTTTTTCCACATTTTGTTACATTACAGCCTTATTCTAAAATGGATTAAATAAAAAGTTTTACTCATCAATCTACACACAATACCCCATAATGACAAAACAATAACTGTTTTTTAAAGATTTTTGCAAATGTATTACAAATTAAAAACAGAAATGCCTTATTTACATAGATATTCAGACCCTTTGCTATGAAACTCGAAATTGAGCTCAGGTGCATCCTCTTTCCGTTTATTATCCTTGAGATGTTTCGACAACTTAATTCGAGTCCACCTGTGGTAAATGTAATTGATTGGACACACCTGTCTATATAAGGTCCCACAGTTGACAGCGCATGTCAGAGCAAAAACCAAACCTTGAGGTTGAAGGAATTGTCCGTAGAGCTACGAGACAGGATTGTGTCGAGGCACAGATCTGGGGAAGGGTATCAAAAACTGTCTGCAGCATTGAAGGTCCCCAAGAACACATTGGCTTCCATCATTCTTAAATGGGAGAAGTTTGGAACCACCAAGACTCTTCCTAGAGCTGGCCGCCCGGCCAAACTGTGCAATTGGGGGAGAAGGGCCTTGTTCAGGGAGGTGACCAAGAACCTGATGGTCACTCTGACAGAGCTCCAGAGTTCCATTGTGGAGATGGGAGAACCTTCCAGAAGGACAACCATCTCTGCAGCACTCCACCAATCAGGCCTTTATGGTAGAGTGGCCAGACGGAAGCCACTCCTCAGTAAAAGGCATATGACAGCCCACTTGGAGTTTGCCAAAAGGCACCTAAAGGACTCTCAGACCATGTGAAAAAAGAATTTTGTTTTGTCATTTTAGCAGACGCTCTTATCCAGAGCAACTTACAGTTAATGCATACATTTATTTATTTGTTATTTTTATTTTTTTCCATACCCCCTGTGGGAATCAAACCCACAACCCTGGCGTTGCAAACGCCATGCTCTATCAACTGAGCTACATCCCTGCCGGCCATTCCCTCCCCTACCCTGGACGACGCTGGGCCAATTGCGCGCCGCCCCATTGGTCTCCCGGTCGCGGCCGGCTATGACAGAGCCTGGATTCGAACCAGGATCTCTAGTGGAACAGCTAGCACTGCGATGCAGTGCCTTAGACCACTGCGCTGCGCTGGTCTGATGAAACCAAGATTGAACTCTTGGCCTGAATGCCAAGCGTCACGTATGGAGGAAACCTGGCACAATCCCTAGGGTGAAGCATGGTGGTGGCAGCATCATGCTGTGGGGATGTTTTTCAGCGGCAGGGATTGGGAGACTAGTCAGGCTTGAGGGAAAGATTAGCAAAGTACAGAGAGATCCTTGATGAAAACCTGCTCCAGAGCGCTCAGGACCTCAGACTGGGGGCGAAGGTTCACCTTCCAACAGGACAACGACCCTAAGCACACAGCCAAGACAAAGCAGGAGTGGCTTCGGGACAAGTCTCTGAATGTCCTTGAGAAGCCCAGCCAGAGCCTGGACTTGAATCCGATCAAACATCTCTGGAGAGACCTGAAAATAGCTGCGCAACGACGCTCCCCATCCAACCTGACAGAGCTTGGCAGGATCTGCAGAGAAGAATGGGAGAAACTCCCCCAATACAGGTGTGCCAAGCTTGTAGCGTCGTACCCAAGAAGACTCGAGGCTGTAATCGCTGCCAAAGGTGCTTCAATAAAGTACTGAGTAAAGGGTCTGAATACTTATGTAAATATGATTTTTTTTAAAGTGTTTTATTTCGTATACATTTGCAAACATTTCTAAAAACCTGTTTTTACTTTGTCATTACATTTACATTTTAGTCATTTAGCAGACGCTCTTATCCAGAGCAACTTACATCATTTTTTTATACTCAAACCCACAACCCTGGCGTTGCAAACGCCATGCTCTATCAACTGAGCTACATCCCTGCCGGCCATTCCCTCCCCTACCCTGGACAACGCTGGGCCAATTGTGCGCCGCCCATGAGTCTCCCGGTCGCGGCCGGCTGCGACAGAGCCTGGATTCGAACCAGGATCTCTAGTGGCACAGTTAACACTGCGATGCAGTGCCTTAGACCACTGCGCCACTCAGGAGACATTATTGGGGTATTGTGTGTAGATTGATGAAGAAAAAAAACAATGTAATCAATTTTAGAATAAGGCTGTAAAGTAACAAAATTTGGAACAAGTCAAGGCGTCTGAATACTTTCCGAATGCGGTGTAACATAGCCATGGCCATAATAACTGTACTGTGGCTGCTATAACCCATTTGTGTGGAGAGGTCTTGAGAGCGTGTTGTATGGAAACTACACAACTCTGAGAAGAGGTGGTCTGTAATATATTATTCTATCCGTGTGGAAAAAGCCCCCTTTCCTTTAATTATTGTCTAGGAATTGTAATATCATCATCATGAGTCTCTGTTTTTGCCGGTGATGATTGAGTATTTGTGACAGAGATCTGCAGAGGAGGCTCATGGGAGGAGCTATAGGAGGACAGGCTCGTTGTAACGGCTGGAATGGAATTAATGGAATGGTATCAAACACATCAAACATGGAAACCACATGTTTGACTCCTTTCCATTAATTCCATTCCAGCCATTACAATGAGGCTGTCCTCCTATAGCTCCAGCCTCCACTGGAGTATTGTTTTAAGACAAAAGAGACTAAAGTTTCACAGTAGTTTGATCACAGGTACAGTATGTCAGTCCAATACATTTGTTTTCTTCCAGGAAGTGTTCTTCCAGGAAGTCTCCCGAGTGGCGCAGTGGTCTAAGGCACTGCATCACAGTGCTAACTGTGCCCCTAGAGATCCTGGTTCGAATCCAGGCTCTGTCGCAGCAGGCCGCGACCGGGAGACTCATGGGTGGCGCACAATTGGCCCAGCGTCGTCCAGGGTAGGGGAGGGAATGGCCGGCAGGGATGTAGCTCAGTTGATAGAGCATGGCGTTTGCAACGCCAGGGTTGTGGGTTCGATTCCCACGGGGGGCCAGTATAAAAAAATATATATATATGTATTCACTAACTGTAAGTCGCTCTGGATAAGAGCGTCTGCTAAATGACTAAAATGTAAAAATGTAATGTAAATGTAAATGTAAAAATGTTCTTTGTGAGCCAGTGTTCCGTATTACAACAGCTCTCCCATCTCACCACATCTGTCAGTGTTCAGGCACCGCAGACCGACACTGAGACAGTCCGCAGGGTAACTCATTAAAATAACCGTCAATGGGTAATCTTTTGACGGTTTAATGACTTGAAAATCCCCAGTAGAGACCATGTAATCAATACAAATAGAGAACCTGGAAGCTCATTGACATAGAATGTACAAGTATCTGATGTAAAATGTGTTGTATAACAAGCACCAATGAGAAAACAGGGAATCCACTTGTGCAGGGTTTCCCAAACTCGGTCCTGGGGACCCCAAGGGGTGCACATTTTGGTTTTTGCCCTAACACTACACAGCTGATTCAAATAATCAACTAATCATCAAGCTTTGATCATTTGAATCAGCTGTGTAGTGTTAGGACAAAAACCCAAACATGCACCACTTGGGTTCCCGAGGACTGACTTTGGGAAACCCTGCACTAGTGCTTGACAAATTTAGGTGATTGCAGAATCTTAATACGTCATTGAACATTAGTTTACACTGATGTGTTCATGAGGCAATGCGACAAAAATGTGCTTAGAAAATGCAGAAACCTTTAGGATGTTAAAATAATATATCCAAGTTCTATACTCGAGTCCCTTGATGCCGTTGTAGAAGTTGGCGCTGTCCCTGGTGCTTAATCGCTCGTGATACTCCAGTATTGAAAAAGCATGGTGTAGAGGTTAGTTCAGTCCATGGTGCTGAATCCCTCGAGCTAGTGGCTCGAGTGTTACAGTTAGCAATTCATTGATGAAGTCCTTGTAAACTGAGTAAATTTCAACAGGTTAACATAGGTTGTACAAGGTTAAAACAGGTTAGTAGAACCTGTCTAGACTCTATGGTCATAATAACTCCACCGTAGATGTAGTTCCCGGCTGCATGTTCCTTCTGAGTGGAGAGGCCTTGGCTTGAAGGCACTCAAATCAAATCAAATTGTATTGGTCACATATACATGTTTAGCAGATGTTATTGCGGGTGTAGCGAAATGCTTGTGTTTCTAGCTCCAACAGTGCAGTAATATCTAACAAGTAATATCTAACAAATTCACAACAATACACACAATACACACTAATCTAAAGTAAAGGAATGGAATTAAGAATATATAAATATTTGGATGAGCAATGTCAGAGCGGCATAGACTAAGATACAGTAGAATAGAATAGAATACAGTATATACAGTTGAAGTCAGAAGTTTACATACACTTAGGTTGGAGTCATTAAAACTCGTTTTTCAACCACTCCACAAATGTCTTGTTAACAAACTATAGTTTTGGCAAGTCGGTTAGGACATCTACTTTGTGCATGACACAAGTAATTTTTCCAACAATTGTTTACAGACTGATTATTTCACTTATAATTCACTGTATCACAATTCCAGTGGGTCAGAAGTTTACATACACTAAGTTGACTGTGCCATTAAACAGCTTGGAAAATTCCAGAAAATGATGTAATGGCTTTAGAAGCTTCTGATAGGCTAATTGACATCATTTGAGTCAATTGGAGGTGTACCTGTGGATGTATTTCAACGCCTACGTTCAAACTCAGTGCCTCTTTGCTTGACATCATGGGAAAATCAAAATAAAAATATTTTTTGACCTCCACAAGTCCGGTTCATCCTTGGGAGCAATTTCCAAACGCCTTAAGGTACCACGTTCATCTGTACAAACAATAGTATGCAAGTATTAACACCATGGGACCAAGCAACAGTCATACCGCTCAGGAAGAGAGACACATTCTGTCTCCTAGAGATGAAGGTACTTTGGTGCCAAAAGTGCAAATCAATCCCAGAACAACAGCAAAGGACTTTGTGAAGACGCAGGAGGAAACAGGTACAAAAGTATCTATATTGTCACGCCCTGGCTCTGGGGACTCTAGTATGTTGAGCCAGGGTGTGAGTTTTCATGTGTGTGGGTATTCTAGTTTTTTGTATATCTATGTTGGCCAGGGTGGCTCCCAATCAGAGACGGCTGTAGCTCGTTGTCTCTGATTGGGAGTCATACTTAGGTAGCCGTTAGGCATTCATTGGGTGTGGTTTCTTGTTCCGTGTTGGTTCGTGTATGTAACCAGGGACGTCACGTTTTCGTTTTGTTGTTTTGTTCGTGTGTTCATTCAAATTAAATAAAATGTTCGCATTCCACGCTGCGCCTTGGTCCTCCTCTGTTCCCGACGAGCGTGACATATATCCACAGTATAACGAGTCCTATATCGACATAACCTGAAAGGCCGCTCAACAAGGAAGAAGCCACTGCTCCAAAACCTCCATAAAAAAGACAGACTACGGTTTGTAGCTGCATATGGGGACAAAGATCGTACTTTTTGGAGAAATGTCCTCTGGTCTGATGAAACACAAATAGAACTGTTTGGCCATAATGAACATCGTTATGTTTGGAGGAAAAAGGGGGGCCTTGCAAGCCGAAGAACACCATCCCAACCGTGAAGCACGAGGGTGGCAGCATCATGCTATGGGGGTGCTTTGCTGCAGGAGGGACTGGTGCACTTCACAAAATAGATGGCATCATTAGGTAGGAATATTATGTCTCAAGATGTCTCAAGGTAGGAATATTACATCTCAAGGTATCAGTCAGGAAGTTAAAGCTTGGTCGCAAATGGGTCTTCCAAATGGACAATGACCCCAAGCACACTTCCAAAGTTGTGGCAAAATGGTTTAAGGACAACAAAGTCAAGGTTGTGAAAGGCTGCCCGAAACGTTTGACCCAAGTTAAACAATTTAAAGGCAACGCTACCAAATACTAATTGAATGTACGTAAACTTCTGACCCACTGGGAATGTGATGAAATAAATAAAAGCTGAAATAAATCATTATCTCTACTATTATTCTGACATTTCACATTCTTAAAATTAAGTGGTGATCCTACCTGACCTAAGACAGGGAATTTTTACTAGGTTTAAATGTCAGGAATTGTGTAAAACTGAATTTAAATGTATTTGGCTAAGGTGTTGTGATGAGTGTGATGTAAAGGAGTCAGGCGCAGGAGGTTAATCACCAAATACAGAGTTTATTCCTTCGTAGACACACAAATGCGCTCAAATAGCGATCAACGAAACAGGCACAAGGGAAACTATCATCCCTGTTAAATACACTGTAACGGATATCCAATAATACATAGGCACAGGGGAAAATCTACCCTGGCAACACAATGTTATGAGTAGCTCCACCCTACTCTCACAAATAACAATCACCCACAAGGACAAAGGGGCAGAGCGAAGACTTATACACAGACTAATGAGGGGATTAGGACCAGGTGTGTGTGATTGACAAGACAAGAGAAATGTGATGATGATTGGGGAGGCAGTGGTTAGTAAGCCGGTGACGACGAACGCCGAAGCCTGCCCCGAACAAGAAGGGGAGGCCGAAGTCGTGACAGTACCCCCCCGTTGACGCACAGCTCCAGCAGCGCGCCGACCCCGGCCTCGGGGACAGCCAGGAGGATGCGGAGCAGGGCGAGCCGGATGGCGACGGTGGAAATCCAGCAACAGGGAGGGATCGAGGATATCCCTCACCGGGACCCAGCACCGTTCCTCCGGACCGTACCCCTCCCACTCCACGAGGTACTGAAGGCCCCCCACCCGACGCCTCGAATACAGGATGGAGCGGACAGAGTACGCCGGGGCCCCCTCAAAGTCCAGAGGAGGTGGAGGAACCTCCCGCACCTCAGACTCCTGGAGCGGAGCAACCACAACTGGCCTGAGGAGAGACACATGAAACGAGGAGTTAATACGGTAATAAGGGGGAAATAATAACCTATATGTGACCTCGTTGATTCTCCTCAGGACGTTGAACGGCCCAACAAACTGCGGGCTCAGCTTCTGGCAGGCCAGGCGGAGGGGCAGATTCCGGGTTGAGAGCCAGACCCGATACCCCGGTACGAAAACAGGAGCCTCACTGCGGTGGACGCGTCCACCTCCAGCGCGCCGTGCATCGTCAGAAGGCTAACGCTGACAGCGTCCCACGTCTCCTGCGCGCGACTGAAACCAGTCATCCACCGCAGGAGCCTTGGTCTGGCTCTGGTGCCACGGTGCCAGAACCGGTTGGTAACCTAAAACACATTGGAATTGTGTTAGGTTAGTAGAGGAGTGGCGGAGAGAGTTCTGGACATATTCTGCCCATGGCAAGAACACCAACCACTCCCCCGGCCGGTCCTGGCAGTAGGACCGCAGGAACCTACCCACATCCTGATTTAACCGTTCCACCTGCCCATTTGACTCGGGGTGGAACCCAGAGGTCAGACTGACTGAGACACGCAGACGTTCCATGAACGCCTTCAAAACCTTGGACGTGAACTGGGGACCTCGGTCGGACACTATATCCTCTGGCAACCCGTAGTTCCGGAAGACGTGAGTAAACAGGGCCTCCGCAGTCTGCAAGGCAGTGGGGAGACCGGGCAGAGGAAGGAGGCGGCAGGACTTGGAGAAGCGGTCTACAACGACCAGGATGGTGGTGTTACTTTGGGAGAGGGGAAGATCAGTCAAAAAATCTATACTAAGGTGAGACCATGGTCGTTGTGGAACTGGTAAAGGTTGTAGCTTACCCGCTGGCAGGTGCCTAGGTGCCTTACTCTGGGCGCACACCGAGCAGGAGGAGACGTACACCCTCACGTCCTTAGCCAAGGTAGGCCACAAGTACTTTCCGATCAAGAAGCGCACTGTACGACCAATACCTGGGTGACCAGAGGAGGATGACGTGTGTGCCCAGAAGATCAGATCACGGATACGGATAAGAGCAGGCACTTACAGCTGGACACTGCGGTGGAGATGGATCTGTGCGTAATGCCTGCTCTATATCCGCGTCCATCGCCCATACTACCGGCGCCACAATGCAGGAGGCCGGGAGTTTGGGGGTGTTGTCTCTGGGCCTCTCCTCTGTGTCATACAGTCGGGACAGTGCGTCTGCCTTCATGTTCTTCGTACCCGGATTGTATGACAGTGTAAAATAAAACCGGGGGAAGAATAGCGCCCACCTGGCCTGGCGAGGATTCATCCTCCTCGCTGCCCGGATGTACTCCATGTTACGGTATCCGTCCAGACGAGGAAAGGGTGTTTCGCCCCTTCGAGCAAATGCCTCCACACGGTCAAAGCTCGGACAACAGCCAACAGCTCCCAATCACCAACGTCGTAGTTCTGCTCCGCGGGGCTAAGCTTCTTAGAGAAGAAGGCACAGGGGCGGAGCTTAGGTGGCGTGCCCGAGCGTTGGGACAGGACAGCGCCTATCCCTACCTCAGACGCATCCACCTCCACTACGAACGGTAGTGATGGATCGGGGTGGGCCAGTACCGGAGCTGAGGTGAACAGACCCCACAGGTCAGCCTCAGCAGACCAGCGGAGCCGGGACGGCTCACCCTTCAACAGGGATGTAATGGGAGCTGCAACCTTGCCAAAGCCCCGGATAAACCTCCGATAGTAGTTGGCAAAGCCAAGGAACCGCAGCGCCCCCTTAAACGTGGTTGGAGTCAGCCAATTACTCATGGCTGAAATGCGATCTCCCTCCATCTCCACATCTGAGGTGGTAATGCGGTATCCGAGGAAGGAGACGGACTGCTGGAAAACCATACACTTCCATGGCTTGGCATGAAGGTCATTTTCCAACAGTCGGGCCAGCACTTTGCGAACCAGGGACACATGCTCGGCGCGAGTAGAGGAATACACCAGGATGTCATCGATGTAGACCACCACACCGCGATCAAGCATGTCCCGAAACACCTTGTTCACAAAGGACTGGAAGATGGATGGAGCATTCATCAAACCGTAGGGTATCACCAGGTATTCAAAATGCCCCGTGGTTGTGCTGAATGCTGTCTTCCACTCATCCCCCTCCCGAACACGCACCAGGTTGTATGCACTCCTGAGATATAGCTTAGTGAAGAAGCGCGCCCCATGAATTGACTCAATCACTGAAGGAATGAGGGGGAGAGGATAACTAAATCTAATCGTCTTTTTGTTCAGTGATCGATAATCAATGCACGGGCGCAGACCACCGTCTTTCTTTTTCACAAAGAAGAAACTAGAGGACGCAGGTGAAGTGGAGGGACGTACAGTGGGGAAAAAAAGTATTTAGTCAGCCACCAATTGTGCAAGTTCTCCCACTTAAAAAGATGAGAGAGGCCTGTAATTTTCATCATAGGTACACGTCAACTATGACAGACAAATTGAGGGAAAAAAATCCAGAAAATCACATTGTAGGATTTTTAATGAATTTATTTGCAAATTATGGTGGAAAATAAGTATTTGGTCACCTACAAACAAGCAAGATTTCTGGCTCTCACAGACCTGTAACTTCTTCTTTAAGAGGCTCCTCTGTCCTCCACTCGTTACCTGTATTAATGGCACCTGTTTGAACTTGTAATCAGTATAAAAGACACCTGTCCTCAACCTCAAACAGTCACACTCCAAACTCCACTATGGCCAAGACCAAAGAGCTGTCAAAGGACACCAGAAACACAATTGTAGACCTGCACCAGGCTGGGAAGACTGAATCTGCAATAGGTAAGCAGCTTGGTTTGAAGAAATCAACTGTTGGAGCAATTATTAGGAAATGGAAGACATACAAGACCACTGATAATCTCCCTCGATCTGGGGCTCCACGCAAGATCTCACCCCGTGGGGTCAAAATTATCACAAGAACGGTGAGCAAAAATCCCGGAACCACACGGGGCGACCTAGTGAATGACCTGCAGAGAGCTGGGACCAAAGTAACAAAACCTACCATCAGTAACACACTACGCCGCCAGGGACTCAAATCCTGCAGTGCCAGACGTGTCCCCCTGCTTAAGCCAGTACATGTCCAGGCCCGTCTGAAGTTTGCTAGAGTGCATTTGGATGATCCAGAATAGGATTGGGAGAATGTCATATGGTCAGATGAAACCAAAATAGAACTCTTTGGTAAAAACTCAACTCGTCGTGTTTGGAGGACAAAGAATGCTGAGTTGCATCCAAAGAACACCATACCTTATGTGAAGCATGGGGGTGGAAACATCATGCTTTGGGGCTGTTTTTCTGCAAAGGGACCAGGACGACTGATCCGTGTAAAGGAAAGAATGAATGGGGCCATGTATCGTGAGATTTTGAGTGAAAACCTCCTTCCATCAGCAAGGGCATTGAAGATGAAACGTGGCTGGGTCTTTCAGCATGACAATGATCCCAAACACACCGCCCGGGCAACGAAGGAGTGGCTTCGTAAGAAGCATTTCAAGGTCCTGGAGTGGCCTAGCCAGTCTCCAGATCTCAACCCCATAGAAAATCTTTGGAGGGAGTTGAAAATCCGTGTTGCCCCAGCGACAGCCGCAAAACATCACTGCTCTAGAGGAGATCTGCATGGAGGAATGGGCTAAAATACCAGCAACAGTGTGTGAAAACCTTGTGAAGACTTACAGAAAACGTTTGACCTGTGTCATTGCCAACAAAGGGTGTATAACAAAATATTGAGAAACTTTTGTTATTGACCAAATACTTATTTTCCACCATAATTTGCATGGCCCCATTCATTCTTTCCTTTACACGGATCAGTCGTCCTGGTCCCTTTGCAGAAAAACAGCCCAAAAGCATGATGTTTCCACCCCCATGCTTCACAGTAGGTATGGTGTTCTTTGGATGCAACTCAGCATTCTTTGTCCTCCAAACACGACGAGTTGAGTTTTTACCAAAAAGTTATATTTTGGTTTCATCTGACCATATGACATTCTCCCAATCCTCTTCTGGATCATCCAAATGCACTCTAGCAAACTTCAGATGGGCCTGGACATGTACTGGCTTCAGCAGGGGGACACATCTGGCACTGCAGGATTTGAGTCCCAGGCGGCGTAGTGTGTTGCTGATGGTAGGCTTTGTTACTTTGGTCCCAGCTCTCTGCAGGTCCTTCACTAGGTCCCCCCGTGTGGTTCCGGGATTTTTGCTCACCGTTCTTGTGATCATTTTGACTCCACGGGGTGAGATCTTGCGTGGAGCCCCAGATCGAGGGAGATTATCAGTGGTCTTGTATGTCTTCCATTTCCTAATAATTGCTCCAACAGTTGATTTCTTCAAACCAAGCTGCTTACCTATTGCAGATTCAGTCTTCCCAGCCTGGTGCAGGTCTACAATTTTGTTTCTGGTGTCCTTTGACAGCTCTTTGGTCTTGGCCATAGTGGAGTTTGGAGTGTGACTGTTTGAGGTTGTGGACAGGTGTCTTTTATACTGATAACAAGTTCAAACAGGTGCCATTAATACAGGTAACGAGTGGAGGACAGAGGAGCCTCTTAAAGAAGAAGTTGCAGGTCTGTGAGAGCCAGAAATCTTGCTTGTTTGTAGGTGACCAAATACTTATTTTCCAACATAATTTGCAAATAAATTAATAAAAAATCCTACAATGTGATTTTCTGGATTTTTTTTCTCTCAATTTGTCTGTCATAGTTGACGTGTACCTATGATGAAAATTACAGGCCTCTCTCATCTTTTTAAGTGGGAGAACTTGCACAATTGGTGGCTGACTAAATAATTTTTTTCCCCACTGTATCCCAGTCCACGTGATCAAAACAATCTTGAAGCGTGGATTCCGATTGGTCAGACCAGCGTTGAATAATCCTTAGCACGGGTACTTCCTGTTTGAGTTTCTGCCTATTGGAAGGGAGGAGCAAAATGGATTCGTGATCAGATTTGCCGAATGGAGGCATCCGGAAGTTGGAGTAGCAGTGGTTGAGTGTTTTAGCAACACGAGTACAACAGTCAGGATATGTGGTTTCCAGTTTGCATAAAGTCCGGTGGAGTTCTTTGAGGACCGTCGTGGTATCGGCTTGAGGGGGAATATACACGGCTGTGACTATAATCGAAGAGAATTCTCTTGGGAGGTAATACGGTCGGCATTTGATTGTGAAGTATTCTAGGTCGGGTGAAGAAAAGGACTTGAGTTCCTGTATGTTATCACAATCACACCATGAGTAGTTAATCATTAAACATACCCCCCCCCCCCCCCCACCCTTCTTCTTCCCGGAGAGATCTTTATTTCTGTCTGCGCGATGAACTGAGAACCCAACTGGCTGTACGGACTCAGACAATATATCCCGAGAGAGCCATGTTTCGTGAAACAGAGTATGTTACAATCCCTGATGCCTCGCTGGAAGGAAATCCTCGCCCTGAGCTCGTTAACTTTATTATCCAGAGACTGAACATCAGCGAGTAATATACTCGGAAGCGGTGGGTGGTGTGCACATCTCCTGACTTGGACTAGAAGACCACTCCGAATACCTCTTCTCCGCCGGCTGTGTTTTTGATCAGCCTCTGGAATCAGTTAAATTGCCCTGGGGGGAACTAACAAAGGATCCGATTCGGGAAAGTCGTATTCCTGGTCGTAATGCTGGTTATGCTGGTGAGTTACTGCCGCTCTGATATCCAAAAGTTATTGCTGGCTGTACGTAATAACACAACACATTTTCTGGGCTAATAATGTAAGAAATAACACATACAAAAACAAAATACTGCAAAGTTGCCCAGGAGCTAGAAGCACAGCGCTCTATCTATCAGCACCATCTTTTCAACACTGAGTTGCATCCAATGAAATTTATTTATTGTAAGAGCTCAAGTTTCTACTGAGAAGCATAAACTTGCGATATTACAATAGCAGTACATTCCGTCCTCCAAAACGGAAAATCTGTGAAAATGTTTAAACCTATTCTACAACACTAGACAAGGTGTGGAGATCATCTGAAACCTGGCACCCCACTCAAAAATGACGTCAGACTCCCATGTTCTCAGCATTGCTGTGGGTTTGAATTGCATATGGCAGGGTATACATAAACATCAGGTGTGTTGTTAGAGGAGCCAATAGCCTACTCTTGCAATATTCAGTGCAGTACAATATTCAGTGCAGTTACCCAATAGACTTCAGTTGCCATTGCTACATTTTAGCAAATGTTTTATCAACTACGTAAAGGCATGAAGTCTGCGAAGACTATAAACTATATTCTAGTCAGTATCCCTCTTAATTGTTAGTGAAAAAATACAACAGTTGTATTAATCATAGTCAATTGTAAAAGTTACGCAACAAAAGAGTCGGGTGCTTGCAGTCTTTTTCCTCCAAGATTATGCACGGGATCCTATTCTTTGACATTAAAGCCGGTCCTATTGGCCATGTGGCTTCGTTCTTTAGGCATACCTCTTTTGTTCATTGCAATACTATCCCGTCTTCGCTGCAAAGGCTCTACCGGTCCCACGGAGTGACAGGCTGAATCAAGGATTGCGAACGAACGTGAGTCTGAGCCAATCCGCGATGACTTCCTCCATTTTTTTTCCAGTCGAAAGGAGAGGGAAAATAGCAACCATCACATGTCCCAGTAACTGCTGCTAAAGCTCGTAGTTTGTTAAATCTTCTCGAATGGTAGAACTGAGCTTTGGGGGTGGTGGGGGAAAGCACAACGATGGCAATGGGGGAGAACCGTTCATTTGTGCAGTGAGCAGCATATATACCATTGAGCAGCATATATTTGGATAATAAAGCGCTGTTGCGGGGCTGAATAGCTGAGAATCAACTGAAGAGGGACTGAAGGAACAAGCCTTTTGATAACTTGGATGGAGGGCAAGCGGCACTCAGTCACTCTGTGGATTAACTCAGTGTAGAGGCAGAGCGGGGGGAAGTGCGTGTAAGGTGCAGAGGTGCAAAGGTCTCCCTGCTGAGATTTGATCCGAGTTCCCCATAGCAGCCACTTTATCGCACTCGGCTGCAGAGACGTGCGCTCAGCTAAATAGAGCAAGCCGGTGTTACTGCGGAGGAAAGCCTCTACTGTTGTGAGGTGTGTCGACGAGCCGCAGGAGAATGACAAGGTCTTTAGCGAGTCTGAGGGAAAAGCAAACGCCCGTTTTTCAGCAAAGGATTCTGTCGAACCGCGTTGGAATTTGACTGTCTCTCCGTGTTGGTTTTATTGGATCTTTTATTTTAAACTCGGAAGAAAAGGAGCACAAGTGGATTGGATTCTGAATGGTACAAACCGATGGCATATTACTCGGGCACACTGAATAGATGGGCTGTGCGGAATTGTGCGCTATGAAATCCAGCGCACCTTGTATCTATATAATTTAGTCAAAATCCAATGGGGCAAAACAAAATAGGAACATGGGAAAATATGAAATGTGAGAAAATTCTATTCCCCTGACCCTCGGTGATCAGAGCAGGACTGGCGTTCCTTCTTCAAGGTAAACTTTTACTGTTTAAATGTTAAGAATGTTTGTACATTTTCATCAGTACTTTTATGTTCTTTAGTTCGTCGTTCGTCAACATACAGAACAAAACAGTGTTACGATGTAGGCTACCATTGTCAAGGCTGAACCTATTGGGTTCCAAAGCAAGATAACCTGCAGGATGTTGTTGAAAACTAGGTATGAGCAGTATAACCATGTATTCAGGTACATCGCAAGGTCAAAAACGAGCCTTAAATAATGGTTTGTTTTAAGGAATTCAGTCTGTCTGACTGCAATATGATCAATTTGAGTGTCTGAGCGTAGATCAAAATTACGCAGTGGGATATTTGTTTTGCCAGGTCGCTGGTTGAAATGTTATACATAGGATCAGTTGTGGTGCTGTGTTGGCTATCTATCGTTAGGACTGTTCTAGCTCTAATTGATTTGGGTGAATGTGGTATATTGGTATTTTACTAGGATCCCCATTATTTATTAGGATCACACCTGGGGTCAAAAATGTGGTTGTATACTTGGGTGGTGGTAATGATGGTGTGTGTGTATGGTATTTGGGTGTGTTAAAGCAGACACCCTCTTTTCATGCCTCACCCTGTCACGAGGGGCTAGACTGAAATCACCTCAATTTATATGCAAGCTGAGTTCCCATGCCAATTCAGCCTGATAGATAACTCCGCTAAATGTCCCCCCTGAAATGTGTGTACTAAATGTAAGCTACCAATGCATGTTACAATAGTCCTCAACCTTGGCATAGGTTCAAATGATTATAGAGGATTTAGGCGTCGTCATCTTCTTGCCCCGTCCTAGGCGATATATCATGCTCACTACCATGGCACCACTGGCTGGCTGCTGGATATATTATATAGTTATAACCACCCACATATGCTTGATGCACTGGCATTACATGTATAGAGATCATACGTAAATGAGCAAAATTATTCTATAATAGTCATTTGGTGAGGCATATGGAGTTTATATTTGCTATGGATAGGTAAAGGCAATGTATGGATGTTACATAGAATGGCAACGATGTGTCCTAGGAAATTCACACCTAACGCAGTGCTCTTGCGCGCGTACTTGTGTTTGAGTTACCTTTATGTATTTGTGGTACCATTTGTGCATCCGAACTATGGCATCTAGTGCGTACAATAGTCTACGTCAATGCCCATTTAAATTCCATATCACAAGGCGTTTCTTTGATTTCAGCAATGCTGGTTGTCGGGTAGGCTATCTTTACGCACGTGCGCTTCTATAAATCGAATCTGATAAACACGACATATTCCAATAGTTCAGACCCTACGACATGTCATCCTTAATGGGGCAGGGTAGCTGTCGTGGCATTGGTTTCAACAATGTGTTTGTTGTGCTTTATAGTCAACATTATGCTATTTTATGGCGTCATTATAAGGAGACAATGACACGTCTCTGTATTCTGATGAGGTTTACCTGCGCATGTTTATCCATTGACATGTCTCTCACACGTGTCACATGAACGCATATGGGCAAAGCACTATTATTACCATATATGAAGTTGATATACACGTTTACTTGTAGATGGCAGGGGAATAGAAAACCAGCAGCCCCTGTCAATTCCTAAACTGCTCTTAGAAATGGTTGAAATAGTCATTTGTTTTTGAAAGCACAGTGTGATATGCTATATAATTTATTGCACTTAATAAACAGTAGTTATGTAATGTAGAGTAATGTACAGTTCTATGTACTGTATGTAAGGGTATTCTGTATTCCATATCCTCTGACCAAGTATATAGGTAAACTGAGCTGCAGCTCCACTTCCAGTGGCTGGTGGTGCTATAATTCAATTTATGCTACCTCCAAGTCCATACTGCTGCCTGCTGCAGCGCTTAGGGGCTGGGCAGCACTGAGGACCGACCACAGCGTAACCCTAAAAACCTATAGGCCTAAGGGTGGAGTGGAGAATGGAATGCACTTTTGGTAAACAAATAAGCATGTATTCAAAATAAAATAGAGTATAGTGCATTAGGTATTCATTTTAGACCCATGGACTTCTTCAATTGTTGTGATAGAATTGGAAAGATCTGTATTTTTTAAATCAGGGAGGGATTTTGCCCATTGGAGATGTAGTGGCAGCGGTCCCTGTAGCTTTGAGACGTGTTTTAATTACACTAGCAGTGCTTAAGACCCCGTGATGTCGCGAGCCCGAGCCAAGGAAGCAAAGTGCACGGTGTGATGATCCTGCATGTTAGTGTAATAGAGGGACTGAGGGAATCAAACACCGCAAAACAACATCCTCCCCCAGGCAGGATTAGCACCACACTCTACCTGGGTGCTCAACAAGTACATACCCTCTAGTCTACTACAACATTTTGCCTTTGATATGCCCTCTAGGTACAGGTGTGAGGAGTTACCATGACATACAGTATTTTAACACAGTTACAGCCAACATTACTTGTTCTTACAGAGAGCATGCGATCAGCAAGTACTTACAGTCCTCTACTACACCATCTTTATGCCTTTGATATGCGTGTTATTTTTCCCTCTGTGTGTGTGAAGACGTACCATGCCAGGTTTTATTGATACCTGAGACATGAGACATGTATGTCTCAGATAAGTGTCAGCAGATGTGTGACTTGACAGCTCTGGTGGGATGAAACCTGGATAGGGTCGAGCTTTAAACTAGACATAGCACTCAGCTAAAAATCATGTGACCCATGTATGCTGAGTTAGTGTAACCCAAGATGCCTGTTTCATTTCTAGAGATGTTATGTTTTAACATGATGTGGTATACGCTCTATGCTGTGTTTACCAAATGTTGCATATCAATGTGTCTTTTTTGCATCATATACTGTCAATGAAACTGGTGATGTGGGGACTGGTATAGTTTGGTCAAGAGTTCAGCACCATGGACAGTTACAAGTGAGATTGTGTCAGAAGTTTGGGAGGCTAGAAGTGTTATTGTGTCAGAACCATGGACAGCTCCTCACTCTTGATCTGGGTTATGCGTGGTAGAGTGCACACAACAGGGTAGCTCAGCTGGTAGAGCATGTCGCCTTGCGAAGTGAAGGTTGTAGGTTCGATTCCCATGGGGGACATGTATGAAAATGTAATTAAATGTATGCAGTTGCTCTGGATGTATGGCTAAAATGTAAATGTTTCAAGCTCATTCATCAAACCGTTTGCTTGAATATACTGTAGGTTTTGCTGCTTCTAAAACAGCTTTGATATGATGCTTATGAGAGAGATTTATTTATAATGTATCTGACCTTTATGTGATGTTCTCATTGGATTTTGTGATAATAATTTATCTTAGCATTTAATTATCTACTGTGTTTATATTGTTTAAGGATGTCTTAGTTTTTATGATTTGTTAATTGCTGAACAAGGAGTTGATTGTTGAGTCAATTTTAAAAGTCACCAGGCAGCATTGCATTTAAACACGAGGTTAATAGAGATTGGGCCAAAGTGGATTGCTGGATATGTACATTTAATTAAGAATAATGTAATTAAATACCAATCAGAGGATCAGGTCTACTAGGCTCTGTAGAAGCTGCAGATCCAGATGGGATGTAAATAACATCTTATAGTTTAGATAAACCCTGGTGGTCCGTTTAACCCGTGACAGACTGGCTAGACACCTAGTATGGCAATAGATTCCTCTACTGATACTAAATCCAGGATCACCTTGAAAGATGACACAATACTTTTACAGCATTGAATCAGACCGGCATAGATCGTTGCCAAGGAAGCTGTGGAGTCCTAACGCTTCTGGAGGATCCCAAAACAAATCAGGAGTTATTGTTCATTAGTGTAGGAGAAAACTTCAGCTCGTGACAACTAATCAAAATCATCAGGTATTTCAATGTTTTAATTTCCTTAATTTGGTGTTTCTCAAGTTGTTGATGCAGGGTGAGCTTTGTGTCAGTGTGTCGTTGTAATGTGGTGACTAGAATGGGCTCCTCTGTTTGTCTGTGAGTGGGAGTGACTTTGAGGGGTGTTTGTCTGTGATAATGAGCTGTCAAGGCGACAGCGTGGGTTGTTTTGATCTTGCTACCACCCGCTGGTTTAATAAACAGGAGAAAAGTGGCAGTCAGGAATGGTAATAGTTTCTGAGATGAAGGCCAGTGAGTCTGTAATGCGGTTACGTATTTGACTGACGAGGCACTGATCCCTAGTTACTAAAATATTGATAGATTGATATGCACTGGGGTAAATCCCAAATGAAATGACAGTAGAACTTAATGTTCTGTTATTTTTACAGCAGAGACACCAGGGATGAGCACATACAATTTGGATGTAAATTATTTATTAGTTTACCTTCAGACAACATGTAAAACCACAGTAAGTGAGTCTATGGGAGCAAGACCCATGAAAGGATTATGGATTGAGACCCCAAAGGCAATTCAACTCAGAAGACCTGCCAAACACAAGAGCAGGGGGAAGTTTGGATGTTGTATAGCATGGGCTATGTATAGGAAAGGAAACATTAAGCGAGTTCCACTGCTGATTTTTATTCTTCCAATCGAATCAAGGACTGATCGAGACCTGGGACACCAGGTGGGTGCAATTAATTATCAGGTAGAATAGAAAACCAGCAGTACTCCGGACCTCCAGCTCGGATTTGAATACCCTTGTTCTATAGCATGGGATATGCATAGGAAATGAACATTTAAACCCACTAAGAAACATATGTATTCTGTTTACAGGGCAGTAGAGTTAACCTGTCTTAATCAATACAGAGGAAGAAAATAGTTTAGTAATATCCCAGGACTTTGTAAATACAGTATTTACCAAGGAGGGTCAAGAACCAGGCCTGTTATTCACACAGTTGATGTAATTTTCTGTTTTCATTCAATTTTTCCATTTCTAGTTTCCAATATCAATTTTTTTGGGATTATAGCTTTAATTTGATGACACAAAATCAGCAGAGCTGTCCTGGTGGTACATTATTAGCAATTTGCCTTTGGGAAAATATTACCAGAAGTAGATTTATGGATGAGAGAGTGTATTTAGTGAAGCTATAGTAGAAAGGGATAAAACAATGATTTGCTATTAAATAGGTAGATTTATACATTCATAAAAACACTATATGACATGACACATATAACTGGGACTTTTCAGGTAGTCAGTTATTTAATGTTTGAAAAATTAGTTCCTGTTTGAAAAAGTGAATATTCATCAAGAAGATCTGGACAGTTTAACGAGCAAAAATGACACTATTTCAAGCTAATGGACTAGCCTCTTTCATGATTTGTAGTCTAGCCACTTTCAGTTAAAACATTAATATTCTAATTATTATCTTAGCCATTTAGGTGTTTGTAAATACAAACATATCATAATGCTATCTTCATATAATCTCAATGCATTTTAGGCAGCTATCAGCTTTTTGTGACTGTGAGTAAACAGTCCAATGTGTAGCACCCACCTGGGTGAAGCATGGCGACCATTTTTGTGCCAGAACGTTCACCACACACCAGCTATCGGGTGGAGAGGTGAGGAGTGATTTATGCCAATTAGGAATGAGGCTTTGGCTGTGATAGAGGCAGAGCTACAGGAAACTACAGAGCCATTTTGGCTCACAACAGCACCGCCACACAGTGTTCCCAGCAGCCGCCACCTCCTCTTAATCATATTACTCTAAAGGGCAGATTATATTTTAAAAAATAACCTTTTTGTGATTTCAGTTTCAATGCAATTAGCCAAACCACACATTGATTTTAATAGCTGTTTTATGTATTGCATCTTCCAAGCAACCAACAAGAAGATCAGTGGTTGAAACCATATGGATCACTGATGGTGCTTTGATCTGGTTGGGGTGGTGCTTTGATTTGGTTAGGGTATGTTCTCAGAACATTCTTGTTGTGATTACACAGCTGATGTATAGCTATATATAGCTGTGTGTATATCAGTGTAATAGCCAGACTGCTAAATAGTCAATTAATGATACCCAAACTATCTGCATTGACTCTTTCTTGCACTGACCCTACGCACACTCACTAGACTATATATACACACCATATACACACTCACTCACACACACTACACTGTCACTCCCACACAAATCCCTCACACATTCAAACACTACATGCGCTCACGCACACACACGCATACCGACACAACACAAACAAACATACATACACACACACACTTTTACACTCATCATTTGCTGCTGCTATTCTGTTCTTTATTTACTCAGGACACTGCTAATGATGCATGTTGAGGTAGCCAGTCTGGTACAGTGTACAGTGTGTATGTCATGCATCATGTTTAGTGAGATGGAGCATGCAACCTTAATCCCCAACTCTTATGAGGTGGCAGCCATCTGCCCTGGCTGGCTTGTGTTCTATTATTAAAACCCTTTCCTGCAGTCAAATTACCTAGTGGCCTCATGGGTGGAATGCTATTCATATTTTTCATAATTTCATAATTAATAAACATTACTTTTCTTTAACTGCCGAAAATCTGGTGTTTCTATGTCAAATAAACTCAACGTCCCTTTTTCATGACCCTGTCTTTCAAAGATAATTCGTAAAAATCAAAATAACTATAAGGGTTTAAACACAGTTTCCCATGCTTGTTTGATGAACCATAAACAATTAATGAACATGCACCTGTGGAACGGTCGTTAAGACACTAACAGCTTACAGACAGTAGGCAATTAAGGTCACAGTTATGAAAACTTAGGACACTAAAGAGGCCTTTCTACTGACTCTGAAAAACACCAAAAGAAAGATGCCCAGGGTCCCTGCTCATCTGCGTGAACGTGCCTTAGGCATGCTGCAAGGAGGCATGAGGACTGCAGATGTGGCCAGGGCAATAAATTGCAATGTCCGTACTGTGAAACGCCTAAGACAGCGCTACAGGGAGACAGCTGATCGTCCTCACAGTGGCAGACCACGTGTAACAACACCTGCACAGGATCGGTACATCCGAACATCACACCTGTGGGACAGGTACAGGATGGCAACAACAACTGCCCGAGTTACACCAGGAACGCACAATCCCTCCATCAGTGCTCAAACTGTCTGCAATAGGCTGAGAGAGGCTGGACTGAGGGCTTGTAGGCCTGTTGTAAGGCAGGTCCTCACCAGACATTACCGGCAACAACGTCGCCTATGGACACAAACCCACCGTCGCTGGACCAGACAGGACTGGCAAAAAGTGCTCTATACTGACAAGTCGCGGTTTTGTCTCACCAGGGGTGATGGTCGGATTCGCGTTTATCGTTGAAGCAATGAGCGTTACACCGAGGCCTGTACTCTGGAGCGGGATCGATTTGGAGGTGGAGGATCCGTCATGGTCTGGGGCGGTGTGTCACAGCATCATCGGACTGAGCTTGTTGTCATTGCAAGCAATCTCAACGTTGTGCGTTACAGGGAAGACATCCTCCTCCATTATGTGGTACCCTTCCTGCAGGCTCATCCTGACATGACCCTCCAGCATGACAATGCCACCAGCCATACTGCTCGTTCTGTGAGTGATTTCCTGCAAGACAGGAATGTCAGTTTTCTGCCTTGGCCAGCGAAGAGCCCGGATCTCAATCCCATTGAGCACGTCTGGAACCTGTTGGATCGGAGGGTGAGGGCTAGGGCCATTCCCCCCAGAAATGTCTGGGAACTTGCAGGTGCCTTGGTGGAAGAGGGGGGTAACATCACAGCAAGAACTGGCAAATCTGGTGCAGTCCATGAGGAGGAGATGCACTGCAGTACTTAATGCAGCTGGTGGCCACACCAGATACTGACAGTTACTTTTGATTTTGACCCTCCCTTTGTTCATACAAATATTTACACATGTTAAGTTTGCTGAAAATAAATGCAGTTGACAGTGAGAGGACATTTCTTTTTTTGCTGAGTTTAGTTTTGTTATATTTCAGTCTTCTGCGATGTATATAAAGTGTAATTGTGATGAGTGTGATTAGAAGGAGTCAGGCGCAGGAGGGTAAATCACCGAATACAGAGAGTATTCCGTCGTACACAGTTGCGCTGGATTGCGACAACAAAATACAGGCACAGTGGAACAATCTACCCCGGCAATACAAGGTATGGGTAGCTCCAACAAAATACAGGCACAGGGGAATAATCTACCCTGGCAATACAAGGTACGAGAAGCTCAACCGAGCTACACTCAACTCACAAAACAATCACCCACAAGGACAACGGGGCAGAGGGAACAATTATACACAGAGTAATGAGGGGATATGTGTGTAATTGACAAGACAAGACAAATGGAATGATGATATATGGAGCGGCAGTGGCTAGTAAGCCGGTGACGACGAACGCCGAGGCCTGCCCGAACAAGGAGGGGAGGCAGCCTCGGCGGAAGTCGTGACAGTAATACTGGGATGCAAACTGAAAATGTAATACATTTCAACTCTATATCTGACATGGTACAGGTGTCTTCTTTTTTTGAAGCCCATATCCATGTGTGTGAGGTGTATACTTTCGTTTCAATGTAGATTTGTTTAAGTCTACAAAGAAACACTCTGTGTGACTCTTATTTACCCCACTGCAGTAAAAGGTTAATGCCTGCTGTGGATTGACAGAATGGCTAATTATGTGGTGATGTAGCCTATAACACAATTCAGACATGCAGTGTATTTATCAGAGATTAGATCGAATAACAACATAAAGGCAAAATAAGAGTTTTTGGGCTGGATTCAATCCGTATCGCCGAAGTGAAGGTAATTGCAGATTGAGCCAAAATATGCAGCATTTACCGTGAATGTGGTCTGCGACTTTAGGAACATTGCCTTTATTTGTCAATTGGGCTATAAAGTATATTTTCAGTGCTACGGATTGAATAGAGCCCTACATCTAGATTCCAATGATATTTAGATATTCCTAATGCGTTGTGATAACGGAGGTTGGGTTTCAGGTTTTATGGTGCATCTGATCTGAGGGATCTCTGAGAGCAACCCCTTATATTGCTCCACACACAGTAATGAATTGGAATAGCTTTGTGCACATCTGTATTCAGCATGGAGGCCACAGTGTGATACTATAATGGTGTCTCTTGCTTCAATGAGGATAGGCTCATTCCAGTTGTAAGCCTGCAGACAGTTGTGCTGAATACAAATGTAGGTTCCTGCACCATCTCTCTCATTTAATTAAAAACGATTGCTCAAACACCAACTATTTTTTTATTCTCTGAGCATTCTCTGAGCATGCACTCAACCAGGTTCATTTCATATATTCTGTGACCCTAAGTTACAGTTTGATACAATACTTCATGTAATGTATCATATTCTTTCCCTGATGCACTTAAAGACAAACACACAGAAAAGGACAAAGAGTCGCCAGAAGATTTGAGATGAATAATTAAGGAAGCCAAATATCTCGGGAGAGATAGAGATAACGTTAATGCCTTGGTGGTGGTGGGGATATTTGATGTATTTATTGCATTAGAGATGAGGAAAGTGTCTAGAGGAGCCCAACTAGTTAGGGTATTGAGTTGAATAAACCCAAGAGTGCAGATAAAAGGATGATAGGACAGTCTCCACTCCCCAGTATTTGCTCTGTATATTCGATATATTACATAACGTTAGATTGGGCTTTTATCAAACCTAATGCCAGTGTGTTATTGTGAAGCTATAAACTGGGTAAGTACCCATATGAAGGGGGGAGGGAGAGGGAGGGAGAGAGAGGGGGAATGGGAGAGAGAGAAGGAAAGGGAGAGAGAGAGGAGAGAGAGGGAGAAGGAGAGAGAGAGGAGAGAGGGAAAGGGAGAGCTAGAGGAGAGAGAGGGAGAGAGAGGAGAGAGAGGGAAAAGGAGAGTGAGAGGAGAGAGAGGGAAAGGGAGAGAGAGTGAAAGGGAAAGAGAGAGAGAAAGGAGAGAGGGAAAGGGAGAGAGAGAGGAGAGAGAGGGAAAGGGAGAGAGAGGAGAGAGGGAGAGAGAGAGGAGCGAGAGGGAAAAGGAGAGCGAGAGAGGAGAGAGGGAAAGGGAGAGAGAGGGAGGAGAGAGAGGGAAAGGGAGAGAGAGAGGAGAGGGAGGGAAAAGGAGAGAGAGGGAAAGGGAGAGAGAGAGGGGAAAGTCTAGCTTCCTATACCAATCACCCACAGAGATGTGCTAGTGCAGGCTATGTATTCGACTCCCATTACAAGGTAAATGTTTCAACCGTAAAGATTCAATTAAACACTTGGTCATTTGCACAGCGGGAGGCAAAACATGGCCAGACTGTCACTATGAGTTTATTTTTGTTTATATTCATAGGCAGTGGGATTGGGAAAGGTGGACAGATGCTGTTCACCATCACACCTTCCAGAGAGGAAGGAGATGAGATGAGAGGGAGTAGAGGGAAGAGAGGAGAGGAGGGAGGAGAGGAGGGGGAGAAGAGGGAAAAGAGGAAAGGAGGGAGGAGAGGAGGGGGAGTAGAGGGAAAAGAGGAGAGGAGAGAGGAGAGGAGGGGGAGTAGAGGGAAAAGAGGAAAGAAGGGATGAGAGGAGGGGGAGTAGAGGGAAAGAGGAGAGGGGAGGAGAGGAAGGGGAGTAGAGGGAAAAGAGGGAAAATAGGAAAGGAGGGAGGAGAGGAGGGGGAGTAGAGGGAAAAGAAGAAAGGAGGGAGGAGAGGAGGGGAGTAGAGGGAAAAGAGGAAAGGAGGAAGGAGAGGAGGGGGAGTAGAGGGAAAAGAGGAAAAGAGGGAGGAGAGGAGGGGGAGTAGAGGGAAAAGAGGAGAGGAGGGAGGAGAGGAGGGGGAGTAGAGGGAAAAGAGGAAAGGAGGAAGGAGAGGAGGGGGAGTAGAGGGAAAATAGGAAAAGAGGGAGGAGAGGAGGGGGAGTAGAGGGAAAAGAGGAGAGGAGGGAGGAGAGGAGGGGGGAGTAGAGGGAAAATAGGAAAGGAGGGAGGAGAGGAGGGGGAGTAGAGGGAAAAGAGGAGAGGAGGGAGGAGAGGAGGGGGAGTAGAGGGAAAATAGGAGAGGAGGGGGAGTAGAGGGAAATGAGGAAAGGAGGGAGGAGAGGAGGGGGAGTAGTGGGAAAAGAGGAGAGGAGGGAGGAGAGGAGGGGGAGTAGAGGGAAAAGAGGAGAGGAGGGAGGAGAGGAGGGGGGAGTAGAGGGAAAAGAGGAGAGGAGGGAGGAGAGGAGGGAGGAGAGGAGGGGGAGTAGAGGGAAAAGAGGAAAGGAGGGAGGAGAGGATGGGGAGTAGAGGGAAAAGAGGAGAGGAGGGAGGAGAGAAGAGGAGGGGGAGTAGAGGGAAAAGAGGAGAGGAGGGAGGATAGGAGGGGGAGTAGAGGGAAAAGACGAGAGGAGGGAGGAGAGGAGGGGGAGTAGAGGGAAAAGAGGAAAGGAGGGAGGAGAGGAGGGGGGGGGTGGAGGGAAAAGAGGAAAGGAGGGAGGAGAGGAGGGGGAGTAGAGGGGAAAGTGGAAAGGAGGGAGGATTGGAGGGGGTGTAGAGGGGATAGAGGAAAGGAGGGAGGACAGGAGGGGGAGTAGAGGGAAAAGAGGAAAGGAGGGAGGAGAGGAGAGGAGGGGGAGTAGAGGGAAAAGAGGAGAGGAGGGATGAGAGGAGGGGGAAAAGAGGGAAAAGAGGAGAGGAGGGAGGAAATGAGGAAGCAGAGGTATAGGAAGGGCAGGGAGGAGATCTGTTCATTAGAGGACAGGAGAGGAGCCTTATGCCACTGAAACAGCAATGGAGAGAGGTCAGGAGAGACAGAGAAGCATGTGGGACTATGTTAGTCAGAGCCAAGCTGAAGTACAGTATAAGGTAGAGTTGAGTTGAGGAGTTAAACACATCACAAAATGGTTGCCTTGCTGGGTCCTCGGTTCTATTCTCTGTTAGAATGGCTTCATCTGCCATGCTGCAATACCTTTATATCTATTGATATAACATATTTTTATACAGTATTTGTTATATCTATCTACAGTGCTATGAAAAAGTACTTGCCCCCTTTCCAATTTTCTCTACTTTTGGATATTTGTGATACTGAATGTTATCAGATCTTCATCCAAAACCTAATATTAGAGAAAGGGAACATACGTGAACAAATAACACAACAATTACATATTTATTTCATTTATTTCATAAACAAAGTTATGCAACACCCAATTCCCCTGTGTGAAAAAGTAATTGCCCCCTTATACTCAATAACTGGTTGTGCCACCTTTAGCTGCAATGACTCCAACCAAATGCTTCCTGTAGTTGTTGCCAGGCATAATGGGACCCATCTCGTCCAAAAAGTTGACTCAAGTTTGCCAAAAAGCACCTGGATGATCATCAAGACTCTTGGAAGAACGTTCTATGGACAGATGATTCAAAAGTATAACTTTTTGGACGACATGGTTCCAGTAATGCCTGGCGAAAACCAAACTCTGCATTTCACAGTAAGAACATCATACCAAAGTTCAAGCATGGTGGTGGTGGTGTGATGGTTTGGGGATGCTTTGCTGCCTCAGGACCTGGACGACTTGCCTTAATAGAATGAACCATGAATTCTGCTCTGTATCAGAGAATTCTACAGGAGAATGTCAGACCATCCGTCTGTGAGCTGAAGCTGAAGCGCAGCTGGGTCATGCAGCATGACAATTATCTAAAACACACAATCAAGTCTACATGAAAATAGCTAAAAAGCAACAAATTGGAAGTTTTGGAATGGCCTAGTCAAAGTCCAGACCTAATCCCAATTGAGATGTTGTGGCAGGACTTGAAACGAGCAGTTCATACTTGAAAACCCACACGTCACTGAGTTAAAGCAGTTCTGCATGGAAGAGTGGGCCAAAATTCCTCCACAGCGACGTGAGAGACTGATCAACAACTACAGGAAGCATTTGGTTGGAGTCATTGCAGCTAAAGGTGGCACAACCAGTTATTGAGTGTAAGGGGGGCAATTACTTTTCACACAGGGGAATTGGGTGTTGCATAACTTTGTTTATGAAATAAATATGTAATTGTTGTGTTATTTGTTCACTTATGTTCCCTTTATCTAATATTAGGTTTTGGTTGAAGATCTGATAACATTCAGTATTACAAATATGCAAAAGTAGAAAAAATTAGAAAGGGGGCAAATACTTTTTCATAGCACTGTATGTACAATGGGTTAATCATGCTAAGTGCAATTAATTTGTTTTACTTCTGTTGGCCATTCTCTGCTCATTTAGTGTGGGATTCCTTTCTGTTCTTAGTGACTTACAGTAGTTCTATCGTTCACAACTAGTTATCTAGGCGTACTGTGAGTGAGTGGCACAAGGAGGAGGGAGGGAGAGACGAGAGACTGCAACCAACCTAGCCGACTCGCCCTATATTTGACTAATAGCTGCCATAGCTAGGTTATTTATCATCAAATATGATTACGTAGTACATGTCTTGGACTGCATCAAACCAGGAGATGCTAGTTAAGCTAGCTAATGTTAGCTAGCTAGGCTAATTGAGGCTGCAGTGCATGTGCTTTCTAATCCTACAGTTACAAATAACAACAACTCCATTCAGAATATTAAGTAGCAGCCTACCTGTTGGCTGTTGATCGTTGTAACCTATCCTTCTCCTTTAACTTTTAAATACGTCATTTTAATTCCATCTTCATCTCCTAAATTTTGCCACACACAGAGGTCTCGGGTATTCGGGTACAGTCGGATCCATGAAGAACTCTACTTCAAGCCCATTCCTACTTATTGTGAATTAGCATTGCTTTGATATTAGTTTTTCACAAAAACAAAATTCATCCACTCTCTAATTACCTCCCAGGGAGATTTGAAATATTGGAAGGGATGAAATATACCAATTAATGACAAACATACAAACTCACACACAGAGAGAGAGAGAGAGAGAGAGAGAGAGAGAGAGAGAGAGAGAGAGAGAGAGAGAGAGAGAGAGAGAGAGAGAGAGAGAGAGAGAGAGAGAGAGAGAGAGAGAGAGAGAGAGAGAGAGAGAGAGAGAGAGAGAGAGAGAGAGAGAGAGAGAGAGAGAGAGAGAGAGAGAGAGAGAGAGAGAGAGAGAGAGAGAGAGAGAGAGAGAGAGAGAGAGACAAACATACAAACACACCCTTCCACAGCTGGCAGGCTGAATGGGATCTCAGACAGAGAATATAACCATTCTATTGCAGTAGAGACAGCTTTCTATCTCAGCCGCTTGGCAAATGACTATCATCCCTCCCTACGTCTCTCCTCCAGCAAGTGAGTGTGTCTCATGGCAGAAAGAGAGAGACAGATAGAGAGAGAGCGAGAGAAAGAGCGAGGGAGAGAGATAGGGGGAGAGAGAGAGCGAGGGAGACAGAGAGAGAGACAGAGAGAGAGAGAGAGAGAAGGAGAGAGAGAGAGTGATAATGGGAGAGAGAGAGTGTTAGTGACAGTGCCAATACTCCCATAATTACCCTTTAATGAGGCCCTGCATGTATTGGATAAGCCCATAGTGCGTCCATCTCTATTCTCCTCCTTCACTGCTTTCTATTACGTTCCATCACCAGTCATTTGCAGGTTGTCTGCTTGACCTTCAGAGGAAGGTAATCATTAGCATGCACCAGTTTTATTGATTAAGAGAGAGAAAGAGAGAGGGCTTTGCTGGGAAATTGTTTCACAGCGCAGACGGGAGTATGCTTTTGAGTTTCATCGAGGCTGGGTGGGATGGGTGGGGAGATTGGCAGATTGATGAGCTAGGTTGGATGATTGGTGGGTTGTTGTTGGTGGGGGCATGTGTAATGACTCGAGAGGAGAGTCTTTGTGACATGTTGCATGTTGGGATGGGACGTCAGCATGGCATGGTGTGCTGTAGTTATGCGCCAGGCACACAGAGATAGAGAGCAGTGGCTGCCTGTACACACCAGAACAAACTTTTAGCACATTTAGCACTGTTCAGGCCCAAGACTGTGAAACGCAAGGACAACATTTCTTAGATCTGAGGAGTTAGAGTTTTAAACTCTCCAAACTCTCAGTTAAATACAGAAATGTCTCAGTAGCTTCACCTCTACCATCGGAATTGACAGAAAGCATATTGTAGTACAGTTGAAGTCGGAAGTTTACATACACCTTAGCCAAATACATTTAAACTCAGTTTTTCACAATTCCTGACATTTAATCCTAGTAAAAATTCCCTGTCTTAGGTCAGGTAGGATCACCACTTTATTTTAAGAATGTGAAATGTCAGAATAATAGTAGAGAGTGATTTATTTCAGCTTTTATTTCTTTCATCACATTCCCAGTGGGTCAGAAGTTTACATACACTAAATTAGAATTTGGTAGCATTGCCTTTAAATTGTTTAACTTGGGTCAAACGTTTCGGGTAGCCTTCCACAAGCTTCCCACAATAAGTTGGGTGAATTTTGGCCCGTTCCTCCTGACAGAGCTGGTGTAACTGAGTCAGGTTTGTAGGCCTCCTTGCTCGCACACGCTTTTTCAGTTGACCTCAATCCTATAGAACATTTGTGGGCAGAACTGAAAAAGCGTGTGCGAGCAAGGAGGCCTACAAGAGTCAATGTGTGGGGCCACCGGTTAGTCGAGGTAATTGAGGTAATACAGTGAGGGAAAAAAGTATTTGATCCCCTGCTGATTTTGTACGTTTGCCCACTGACAAAGAAATGATGAGTCTATCATTTTAATGGTAGGTTTATTTGAACAGTGAGAGACAGAATAACAACAAAAATATCCAGAAAGACGCATGTCAAAAATGTTATAAATTGATTTGCATTTTAATGTGGGAAACAAGTATTTGACCCCCTCTCAATCAGAAAGATTTCCCATGTGTCTTTTATAGAGGTAACGAGCTGAGATTAGGAGCACACTCTTAAAGGGAGTGCTCCTAATCTCAGCTTGATACCTGTATAAAAGACACCTGGCCACAGAAGCAATCAATCAATCAGATTCCAAACTCTCCACCATGGCCAAGACCAAAGAGCTCTCCACGGATGTCAGGGACAAGATTGTAGACCTACAAAAGGCTGGAATGGGCTACAAGACCATCGCCAAGCAGCTTAGTGAGAAGGTGACAACAGTTGGTGCGATTATTCGCAAATGGAAGAAACACAAAATAACTGTCAATCTCCCTCGGCCTGGGTAGCCATTTGATTAGATATTCAGGAGTCTCATGGCTTGGGGGTAGAAGTTGTTTAGAAGCCTCTTGGACCTAGACTTGGCACTCCGGTACCGCTTGCCGTGCGGTAGCAGAGAGAACAGTCGATGACTAGGGTGGCTGGAGTCTTTGACAATTTTTAGGGCCTTCCTCTGACACCGCCTGGTACAGAGGTCCTGGATGGCAGGAAGCTTGGCCCAGTGATGTACTGGGCCGTACGCACCACCCTCTGTAGTGCCTTGCTGTCGGAGGCCGAGCAGTTGCCATACCAGGCAGTGATGCAAACAGTCAGGATGCTCTCGATGGTGTAGTAATAGAACCTTTGAGGATCTGAGGACCCATGCCAAATATTTTCAGTCTCCTGAGGGGGATAAGGTTTTGTCGTGCCCTCCTCACTACTGTCTTGGTGTGCTTGGACCATGTTAGTTTGTCTCCTTTGTCTTGATCACGTTGAGGGAGAGGTTTTTGTCCTGGTACCACATGGCCAGGTCTCTGCCCTCCTCCCTATAGGTTGTCTCTTCATTTTCGACTGGCCATGCAGTCATGAGTGAACAGGATGTACAGAAGGGGACTGAGCACGCACCCCTGAGTGGTCCCCGTGTTGAGGATCAGCGTGGCGGATGTGTTGTTACCTACCCTTACCACCTGGGGGCGGCCCCTCAGTTAGTCCAGGATCCAGTTGTAGAGGGAGGTGTTTAGTCCCAGGGTCCTTAGCTTGGTGATGAGCTCTGAGGGCACTATGGTGTTGAACGCTGAGCTGTAGTCAATGAATAGCATTCTCACATAGGTGTTCCTTTTGTCCATGTGTGAAAGGGCAGACGTGAGTGCTACGGGTCGGTAGTCATTTAGGCAGGTTACCTTAGTGTTCTTGGGCACAGGGACTATGGTGGTCTGCTTGAAACATGTTGGTATTACAGACTCAGACAGGGAGTGGTTGAAAATGTCAGTGAAGTCACTTGCCAGTTGGTCAGCGCATGCTCGGAGTACATGTCCTGGTAATCCGTCTGGCCCTGCTGCCTTGTGAATGTTGACCTGTTTAAAGGTCTTACTCACATCGGCTATGGAGAGCGTGATGACACAGCCGTCCGGAACAGCTGACGCTCTCATGCATGTTTCAGTGTTTACTTGCCTCGACACGAGCATAGAAGTAATTTAGCTCGTCTGGTAGGCTCGTGTCACTGGGCAGCTCGTGTCACTGGGCTGTGCTTCCCTTTGTAGTCTGTAATAGTTTGCAAGCCCTGTCACATCTGACGAGCGTCTGATCGGGTGTAGTATGATTCGATCATAGTCCTGTATTGACGCTTTGCCTGTTTGATGGTTCGTCGGAGGGCATAGCAGGATTTCATATAAGGTTCCGGGTTAGAGTCCCGCTCCTTGAAAGTGGCAGCTCTACCCTTTAGCTCAGTGCGGATGTTGCCTGTAATCCATGGCTTCTGGTTGGGGTATGTATAGTGGGGAGAACAAGTATTTGATACACTGCCGATTTTGCAGGTTTTCCTACTTACAAAGCATGTAGAGGTCTGTAATTTTTATCATAGGTACACTTCAACTGTGAGAGACGGAATCTAAAACAAAAATCCAGAAAATCACATTGTATGATTTTTAAGTAATTAATTTGCATTTTATTGCATGACATAAGTATTTGATACATCAGAAAAGCAGAACTTAATATTTGGTACAGAAACCTTTGTAATTACAGAGATCATACGTATCCTGTAGGTCTTGACCAGGTTTGCACATACTGCAGCAGGGATTTTGGCCCTAACAGGTCTGTGAGAGCCGGATGCAGATTGTATTTTTTCTTGCATTCTCGAAGACAGATACCGAGGCACAGCACACTGCAGTGGGAATAGGTCATCTGTCATGACATTTTATGGCTTTTCATACATATTCAGGCTATGTAACCTGAACAGGATGCACATCATACATCATAAGCGACCAGAGGGCCATTAAAGACAGTCGTTATTAATTATCACGCCTCTCTCCTTCACACACAGAGAACCCAACATGGCCGCCAAAAATATGTGCCTCTATACGAAGATCAATACAGGTCGTGAATTCTCTGTAGTTTGAGTTTATTATTCGGCCTTAGATCACAATCCTTGCCTTGCTCAGCCAGTAGCCTCAGCTGCAGTGCAAAGTCAAATAGGGTGACATCACACACAGATCCAATTAACCTCAGGAATATTGTTTTCAAACAAACCAGCTAGTTATAGCTGGCACTGTATGGCTTTTGCACTGTGGTTGATGTTTTCTCATCTTGATAATTAAAAAGAAAACACACAGAACCTCGCTATAACATCACATACTTCTGATTAGAATTGTGTAATACTGTAGCTGTGCCTGTTGTTATCTATAACTATTTATCTTATCTTTCTGTGAGAGCATGGTAGCTGCCCACCTCTGTCCTTTGAAGGGCTATGTAGCAAAGGCTGTTGTATGGGGGATTGCACAAATTGAATTAAGCCTATGAAGTTTTGAAGATGGCCGTTAGAGATAGCACAGACACAGACTGTAGAATCAGCGGTTGCGCTTGTTTGAGGCTTGTAGAAAGTAATGTATTTTGAAAGGCGAGTGGAATGACCTCTCAACGACTGTGTGGTGAGTCAATGACAGCTGCCCTATCACAGCCATGCATTGCACGCTATAGACTAATATGGGACCTGACCTCAACACAACAACAGAAAACTCTGCTGGACTGTCTGGGCGAATACTATTCTGTCTGGGCGAATACTATTGTAAATAGCTAAGTGAGTTAAATATACACAGAGCTGCATGTTGTCCACAAACTTTAATCCAGGGCTTGTGTAATCATATGATCTCCATGATTGATCTAGACCTTGGCACACAGCCCTACAGCTCTGCTCTGCTAAACAGAGCTCCAACTCTGGCTCCCCTCCTTGTTGGGACATCTTTAGCATTCTGTACGGGTGCCAAGGTAAAATATATGATGGCCTACTTCTCAGCAGAATAAGGGGATGTGTGTCAATAACATAGAGAGTTGAGGTAGCTAGCTAAGAGAGAGCTGAGAGAGCAGCCATACAGTCACTGAATGGACTTCTAGAATCATAATTCAGAACATAAAGACCACTTCCACCAGCTAGATAGATCAAAGAGACCCACCCTGTCCTGTTCCGTAGCCGACATCTCTTTAGAGCCTCTTTTGAGGCTCACACCTTTCAGCCTCCCACCTGGCAGCAAAACTTCGTTATGGAGAGAGTTGGCTGAAATAGTTTCCAACCAGGAGAGCAGAGCAGAACAGCAGGGGTAGATAGGGCCACTTAAATGAGGGGTGTATGCTGCTTCCATCTGCACAGCCAACGGTTACCCCCCCTAGGGGCAGCAGCCACACCCAGGGCTGTTTTTTCCAGGGACAGGGCATGAATAGACGGTTTGTGGATGTATTTAAGGTGCTTCCAGAGCAGACATATCTTGTCTCAAGGACAGGGCATCGACTAGACCAAGGGGGGGGGCAAAGTACGGCCCGCGGCCGTATCCGGCTACATTTAAAAAATGTATTAAATATTATTATATTTGCCCTAATATTATTACGATTTTTGCCCTAAAATTACTCATTCCATGATATACAAACAACCTCCAATAGATGGTGCTGTAGCCTGGCAGTGCGCTCTGTATTTGGGCATACATTCAGATTCATAATGTGCTCAGTCATCATAGCCACTTCATTGCTTGACGACTTTTGACGTGAAAAATGAGTGCTGCGAAAATAAGAAAAGTGGACTCTGAATGTCGAAGCAGATGGCTTCGATCTTTTTTCAATAGCTCTGGATGAGAGTGGTGACATCAGAGACACCGCTCAACTTAACATTTTTGTCAGAGGAATAAATGAGAACTTTGAAATAACAGAGGAACTTATTGCGATGGAATCAATGATGGGAACAAACAGGGGCTCTGACTTATATGATAGGGTGTCTGCCTGCTTGGAAAAAATGAATCTACCGTGGAGCAAACTGACAAACGTCACAACAGATGGATCACCAAATCTAACCGGTAAAAACATTGGCCTACTAAAAAGATTACAAGACAAAGTAAAAGAAGAATGCCCTAACTCGGAGGAATTGATATTTCTTCACGGTATTATTCATCAGGAAGCCCTGTGTAATAATAATTATATGCCATTTAGCAGACGCTTTTATCCAAAGTGACTTACAGTCATGTGTGCATACATTTTTACGTATGGGTGATCCCGGGGATCGAACCCACTACCCTGGCGTTACAAGTGCCATGCTCTACCAATTGAGCTACAGAGGACCAGTGTGTAAAAGTGTGTTAAAGCTGGAAAGTATATCGCCATGTGTGGGAACTGAGAGGGGAGATAGGTATGTTCCTTGATACGGTTGGTAAAGCTGACGACTTCTCCGAGTTGAAAGACACAGACTGGCTGGGCGACTTTGCTTTCGGTGTTGACATATTGGGGCATCTGAACGATCTAAATGTGAACCTGCAGGGAAATGGTGTTTTTGTGCATGAACTGTATTCCGACGTGAAAGCATTCAAGGTCAAACTTATGTTGTTCTCCAGACAAATGAGCAGCCGGTCTCGCGCTCATTTTCCGACACTGGCCGCACTGAACGCGCCCACATCGCAGTGCTGCACTGAGACATACAGTAGCACTTTGATCGACCTGCATGCTGAGTTTTCCCGCTGCTTCTCAGACTTCACCAAGATTGAGACTGAGCTGGAGCTTGTATCATGCCACCAGACACACAATTGGAGCTCATCGACATCCAATGTGACAGTGCTTTGAAGGAGAAGTACAAAACAGCAACAATAGACCAGTTCTATGGCTCACTGAATGAAACACATTTTCCAAGCATTAAAAAGCATGCCCAAAGGATGCTTGTTTTATTCGGGTCCACATGTGTGTGTGAACAAACGTTCTCAGTCATGAATTACAACAAATCCCATCACAGGTCAAATTTAACAAATGACCACTTGTCAGCTGTTCTGAGAATCTCTACATCAAAGATGACAGCAGACTTTGATGCCCTTGCCAAGAGAGGTGACCAGACCCATTGTTCACATTAAGACTCAAATAACTGTGACTGGGGTAGGCAAGGATTATGCTTTTTCATGGTGATGGTTATGCAGTGAGAATTATCCAGCAATGCACTTGGATACAGGTAATAACTAATCAGTCAGATTTGGGCTGAGGTGATTGGATAACTGTAAATATGGCTCACAATGGAGATGAGAATTGTTCCTTAATATGCTTTCAAAAACAGAATATTCCAAATGAAACGGATGCTCTTACCATATGTTTCACATCTGCTGTTACATTTTGCATGTCTCCAGTCATATAATATATATCTATTTTTAAGTTAGCATATTATGACTGTAAGTTTGATTGTACTTTACAAGGGTAGAGATGCAGGATCTGTGTGTGTGTTTGACTGTGTCTGTGATATTATAAATGGTATCCATTTTGTGAAAATTGAATAAAGGCTTCACATGTTTTGTCACGCATATAGTATGTGGCCCGTCACTTGGTTTCAAAAACTCCAAAAAGGTTTGCTCACCAAAAGGTTTGCTCACCCCTGGGCTAGACTGTCTGGCTGGATGGATGTATCCGTTAGGCTAGCTAGACAGTCATTGATATCACAATGGCAAACCGTGAAGTGATACATTTCCATATTCTCCTTTGCTTTGAATATACACTGATCAAGAGTGTCATTTCAGCTAAACCTAGGGTATGGCCAAGTTACATTTTTATAAAGTTGAAGCTTATTTACTGCATTTCTACGCAATTTAAGAAATTCTAAATGTAATTTGGAGAACAGCAAAATTGACTCCAGCCATTATAACTTGTTGCTGTAGCTTCATTCACCTCAGTCAATAGGGGACTTAACATTCTACAAACACATGTCATACAAGAATTAGCAGCTACGCACTAGCTCAGCACCGGGATTAAACCTCTAGTTTAGTTTCATGTCAATCTAATACTTCTAAACTGCATGTTCCGTTTAATCGGGATTAGAATGATTTTAGCAGCCTATTTTCATTGATGCCCCTGACACTGATTATCACTGTTCACTAAAAACTGCATTCTTAGCATGATATATTCAAACCTGCTTCTATCATTATTAACAAATCATGCCATTGCCCCTGTATGCAAATTACATGGTATTATTATGTCTAGCCCTAGCAGCAGCTGACCTGAAAGCACTGAGGTTTTAGATTTAACCAAAACAATATCAGCTGGAAAGGAGAGCTATAGCCTATAGACAATTTAGACTGATTATAGGTGTGATAGCATTCAATCAACAGGTCCAGGAACAGCCATAGACTGATTATACACTACCGGTCAAAAGTTTTAGAACACCTACTAAGGGTTTTTCTTTATTTTTACTATTTTCAACATTGTAGAATAATAGTGAAGACATCAAAACTAGTAAATAACACATATGAAATCATGTAGTAACAAAAAAAGCCACCCTTTGCCTTGATGACAGCTTTGCACACTCTTGGCATTCTCTCAACCAGCTTCATGAGGTAGTCACCTGGAATACATTTCAATTAACAGATGTGCCTTCTAAAAAGTTAATTTGTGGAATTTCTTTCCTTCTTAATGCGTTTGAGCCAATCAGGGGTTGTGACAAGGTAGGGGGGGGTATACAGAAGATAGCCCTATTTGGTAAAAGACCAAGTCCATATTATGGCAAGAACAGCTCAAATAAGCAAAGAGAAACGACAGTCCATCATTACTTTAAGACATGAAGGTCAGCCAATACGGAACATTTCAAGAACTTTGAAAGTTTCTTCAAGTGCAGTCGCAAAAACCATCAAGCGCTATGATGAAACTGGCTCTCATGAGGACCGCCACAGGAATGGAAGTCCCAGAGTTACCTCTGCTGCAGAGAATAAGTTCATTAGTTACCAGCTTCAGAAATTGTAGCCGAAATAAATGCTTCACAGAGTTCAAGTAACAGACACATCTCAACTGTTCAGAGGAGACTGTGTGAATCAGGACTTCATGGTCGATTTGCTGCAAAGAAACCACTACTAAAGGACACCAATAATAAGAAGAGACTTGCTTGGGCCAAGAAACACGAGCAATGGACATTACACCGGTGGAAATTTGTCCTTTGGTCTGGAGTCCAAATTTGAGATTTCTGGTTCCAACCGCCGTGTCTTTGTGAGACGCGGTGTGGGTGAACGGATGATCTCTGCATGTGTATTTTCCACCATGAAGCATGGAGGAGGAGGTGTTATGGTGTGGGGATGCTTTGCTGGTGACACTGTCTGTCATTTATTTAGAATTCAAGGCACACTTAACCAGCATGGCTACCACAGCATTCTGCAGCGATACGCCATCCCATCTGGTTTGGGCTTAGTGGGACTATCATTTGTTTTTAAAAACGGACAATGACCCAACACACCTCCAGGCTGTGTAAGGGCTATTTGACCAAGAAGGGGAGTGATGGAGTGCTGCATCAGATGACCTGGCCTCCACAATCCTCCGACCTCAACCAAATTGAGATGGTTTGGGATGAGTTGGACCGCAGAGTGAAGGAAAAGCAGCCAACAAGTGCTCAGCATATGTGGGAACTCCTTCAAGACTGTTGGAAAAGCATTCCAGGTGAAGCTGGTTGAGAGAATGCCAAGCGTGTGCAAAGCTGTCATCAAGGCAAAGGGTGGCTTTTTTTGTTACTACATGATTTCATATGTGTTATTTACTAGTTTTGATGTCTTCATTATTATTCTACAATGTAGAAAATAGTAAAAATAAACAAAAACCCTTGAATGGATAGGTGTTCTAAAACTTTTGACTGGTAGTGTAGGTGTGATCACCTTGTATCAGCAGGTCCAGGGTCAACTATAGATTATAGGCCTAGGTGTGATACAGATGTTGGATCGTAATTTGAGCCATTTTGCTACAGCAGGAATATAATCCTGCAGCAACAGAATATGTAAATTATTATGATGATTATAATAATGTACATTTTTCTAGGGGTCCTGCAACAGGGTAATCAAATTAAGATCCTATATCTGTATATGATTGCTTTGTGTGCCTCCTGCTGCTAGGCAGTGGACACACAGATGGAGGAGGAGAGAGATTTTGAGTGGTTGCCCATTAGGCCCTGCATTAATCCCTAAATGTGAAATCAATACAGGAAGTGAAATGAGAGTGGAATAAAAAGGCAGGGGGATCAGGTAAAGGCTATACAGTATGCTTGCCGTTGGATCAAATAGAAATCAATGACAAATAGAAACGTAATGGTTGCAGTTGCACATCATTATTGTATTATAAAACATGATGTTGAAAAGCCGTTCGATGCATTTCTGAAAGCCAAAGTCATAGTTTAGTAACAACAAACCAATGAATATTATGTTTTGATTTAATCTCACTCCCAAGGAATGTGAAGTCAAAAAGCAGTAGGTTTTGTCAGTCAGTGCCATGTAATTGCTTGTAGCTGCCTCATACTGTAGATGCATTATGCATACAATGTGTACTGTATACCATGGGTGAAAGTAAGGCGGTACGGTCCGGTACGGCGTCCCGGCAAAATAAATAGTGGGGGTATGCCGTACCTGTAAAACTTGAGCCTATCACAATAAATACAACATGTCCAAAAAACTCTAGGCTATTACACAATTATTTAACATTACTGCATGTCAGCTACATGAAAAAATTGCGAATGGACTGAAAACCGGCTGGTATACGCTCCAAATTGCATTGAGGTTTGAGGAGAACACTTACATTTTGCCAAGGCAGAGATTAGTGGCCGAGACGCTCGTGGACAAGGCAGAGATGAGTGGTCGAGACCGAGGCGCGCGTGGACAACAGTGGATGCATCAATTCAGGCTACAAGTGTAGGCCTAATGACAAATCGCAGAATTTCATTACAATACACGTAGGTGTTTCGTAACAGATGTCTCTTTCCATTCATGAAATTGCGGGTGCATAATGCACTGTTGGGGTTTTGATGCTGAAATTATTTTGTGAGTGGACGAATGTGCATGGGTAGCCTACAGGAGCGCCTTTGTTAAGGGATTGTTTGACAATCAGATGAAAACACCATGACTGGTTGTGTTTCTGCTACATTAAAAGGCATAGGTGGTGTGTCCATAAGGCTAGGGGAAGCTTTCCCTAAAGTAAATTGAATTAAATTGCCAAAAGTATATAGCCTAATTAGCTTACTCCTGTCTATACAGAAATAAATAAAATCATTCAAAATAGGCTACTACACCAGAAAGCATGATTTCGCAACAGAGGATCATTAGCTTAAAATAAATAAGCTGTGAATTGTTTTAAATCGCATAGCCTACAGTCGGAAGGGCCAGAAATTTGGCCAGCCGCTCTGCAAATACCAAGTAGATGATTGTTGAGTTGCGACTGTCAATGAAAAGCAGAGAGACCCAGCTAGGCATATCGCAATATAAAAAAATACAATTGTGGAAAAACTGTTTGGAATGCAAATGGCTATTGCTATAAAGAGATGACAATGAAAATACTCTAATCTGTTTTTTAGCTATCAAAATTCTTAACTTAATTGAGCAAACAGTAGCAGAGAACATCGGCCATATCCGATGTGCATATTCACTATCTTTATCATCGGGTCAGTGCCACTTTTGTTTGTTTTTGGACAATAATTTCCTCCTCCAGTTTAAATGGGCGTCATATTGTATTTGTGTCTTCCCTTTTCGTAGGCCTATTATATGTATCAGACAACATCATTTTTATTTATCTGTTTGTCAGTGTCAGCAGAGTAGGCTACCCTGTAATTTTTGTAATATTAAAAGAAAATGCGTGCGCGCACTTGGGTGTCCTGTACCGGTAAGATATTAAATCTACTTTCACCCATGCTGTATACTGTAGTGTAGATCTTTCTGTCATCCATATCCATGGGTAACAGACATGTGGAACTGGCAGTATTTTTTAATTTATTTTACATTTATTTATTAAGGATCCCCATTAGTTGTTGCCAAGGCAGCAGCTACTCTTCCTGGGATCCAGCAACATTAAGGCAGTTATATACTGTACAATTTAAAATATTACATGACATTACATTTCATAACACTTTACACAATACATTAAGTGTGTTCCCTCAGGCCACTACTCTACTATCACATACAGTATCTACAATACAACATACAGGTGTACTTGTGTGTAGAGTGTATGTCTTATCATGTGTATGTGTGTCTGTGCCTGTGTGTGTGTCTCTTCACAGTCCCCGCTGTTCCATAAGGTGTATTTCTATCTGGTTTTTAAAATCAGATTCTACTGCTTGCATCAGTTACCTGATGTGGAATAGAGTTCCATGTAACCATGGCTCTATGTAGTACTGTGCACCTCCCATAGTATGTTCTTGACTTGGGGATTGTGAAGAGACCTTTGGTGGCATGTCTTGTGGGGTATGCATGGGTGTCCGAGCTGTGTGCCTGATATACATACTGCTGTAGGCCTATCCAAATGTATAGTACAGGCATTCTATACTTAAGCCATAAGGCCCGAGGGGGTGTGGTATATGGCCATTATACCACGGCTGTTCTTATGCATGATCCAGTGCCTGGATACAGCTCTTAGAACCACAAACCCCAGAGGTACTAAATGATTAGGCCTAGGCCAGGGATGCTGCCCCTAGTTTGAAATGAGGTGCCTTTGCTGCTTGGTACAGTACCGTCTTGGAATAAGTATTGGAAAAACAAACAAACAGCACATTCAATAGACATCATTGTCTACCACCTAGCTATAATAACACCTTATATTCATGCAACAATCAGTCTGATTTGTCTCGTCTCATAATGAGGCTACAGGAATTGGGTCATTTTTCTCTTTCTGGATCCCATACAAGGTTCATGAGAGCAGCAGAGACACAGCCACTATCGTCTACAAATGGGTCTTCCAAATGGACAATGACCCCAAGCATACTTCCAAAGTTGTGGCAAAATGGCTTAAGGACAACAAAGTCAAGGTATTGGAGTGGCCATCACAAAGCCCTGACCTCAATCCTATAGAACATTTGTGGGCAGAACTGAAAAAGTGTGTGCGAGCAAGGAGGCCTACAAACCTGACTCAGTTACACCAGCTCTGTCAGGAGGAACGCGCCAAAATTCACCCAACTTATTGTGGGAAGCTTGTGGAAGGCTACCCGAAACGTTTGACCCAAGTTAAACAATTTAAAGGCAATGCTACCAAATACTAATTGAGTGTATGTAAACTTCTGACCCACTGGGAATGTGATGAAAGAAATAAAAGCTGAAATAAATCATTCTCTCTACTATTATTCTGACATTTCACATTCTTAAACTAAAGTGGTGATCCTAACTGACCTAAGACAGGGAATTTTTACTAGGATTAAATGTCAGGAATTGTGAAAAACAGAGTTTAAATGTATCTGGCAAAGGTGTATTTAAACTTCCGACTTCAAATGTATATGCTGCTGCCAATCTAACTGGAGAAATAACTCTGAACTCTGGACCCGTCCATCTGTTGTGTGGTGTCATGGTAGACAGGCCAGGCAGGGAGGCAGCCGGTGTTTTTGAGAGAGAACTGGACAGGAAGCGTGTGTGTGTGTCTGTGTGTCTGCGGAAAAGCCCTACTCTCTACACTAGCACCACAAACAGACAGATGGCCTCAGTAGATGGTCCGCTAAGTTGAGACATTTGGGGTTAAGCTCCAAAGTTATTCTCATGACTTTGCCTCGCAGCAAACGCACATCCTATTTTTCTCAGACAAGAGGATTTACAGATTTAACTAGAAAAAGTAAACAAATAGAATGACGGGGTAGATGAAGGGAGGGATGGAGGGTGGCTGACCGGGCTGCCTGAATGAGCCTAGCCCCCCCACACACACACACACAAACACACACAAACACACACAATGTGCACTACAGAACATCATTTCAGAGGTGTTCGGTTCTGCATGCACGACAGTGTGCACACATAGTTAGATAAGCAGAATGTTCTGTCTGCTGCGTCTGTTAAGGGTCATCAGCCAGCCCACTTCATCTATAACAAAAACGAATCCAAAATTAATGGACAAATTTAATTGCCACCACCCTTCATGAAAGAGTTTCCATGCATTTCTAAGTGCTTATTTGTTTTTGCATTATTCATGTCTGTTTAATTGCACAGGCCTCCTGATCTAGTGTAGTTAGTGTGCTGTCTATTCTACACTGTTTGAATTATTCAGAGGTGCGACTGGCTGGGTCTGTTTTCTCTTTTTAACCAGGCGCTGCACACAGAGAGAGAGAGAGAGAGAGAGAGAGAGAGAGAGAGAGAGAGAGAGGTCGATAGTCATACATGTGTAGCAGCTGTGTGTTCTATTACATGCCTGTAGTCTCAGGCACATTGAGGATGTATACAGTGTTTGAAGGAACAGCTCTTCACAGTTTCACGTGTGAAGGCTCCACACATACACTACACACAGGCAGACACGCACGCACACACACTTATGAATCGTCCCAGGGGTGTTCCTGCCTGTCTCATGTATGAGGACGTTTTTCCCAAATGTAGCGAGAGATGACAAGGGAAAGAACAATAGCCACAGATAGACGACCCTTCCGTTGTGGAGAAATGATTATTCTTCTAACATGGGCAGGTGATGAGATTATGTTTATTGATTTACATTTTAGTCGTTTAGCAGACGCTCTTGTCCAGAGCAACTTACAGTTAGTGAGTGCATACATTTTTCATACTGGCCCCCCATGGGAATCAAACCCACAACCCTGGCGTTGCAAGCGCCATGCTCTACCAACTGAGCTACATGGGGGGCCTGTTGATTACAACAGATGGCGTTTAATCTCTGCTGGGAATCCATATAGAGAAAATGTAAAGAACATTTAACTGTCAAGGTTTACTCATAGATCATTTAACTTCAGATGGGTTTTACTCCGTAAAAGAGAGTGGCACTTGACCGGATCGGGAGTTGTTGTATTTTCTTCAAATGCCAAAGCCATTCCTCATTTCAGAGCATAATTAAAAAGTCCTCCCCTTTCTTGGAGCTTTGGGGAGATTCAGTTTAAGTCTGTATAGATAACATGTTGTGGTACATTATTCTCATGTATGTTTGTGCTGCAGGACATGCACAGTATGTCATAGACAACTCTATCATTGTCCTCCCAAGCACAGTGTGGACTCGAGTCACATGACTTGGACTCAAGTCTGACTCGAGTCTCAAATTTGATCATGACTTGATAGCATTTAAAAAAAACTTGAGACTTGACTTGGACTTGGAGTCTCAAGACTCAAGATTCGACATTGACTTGAGACTGATGACTTAAAATTATCTGGCCAGGTCTTGTCATGTTTTGTCACTCATTTTGTGGCACAGAGTCTCCTGTGGATTACTCTCCACGCAGCCAGAGACAATAGCCGCAGCATCGCACTTGCAAAAAAAACGTGCAAAAGATTGGCTAGTGAAACGCACACTAGGTCCTATGATTGGACCAGCAAACTGTCAATCAACCCAGGTTGACTGAGCTAGCGAACAGATTGCTGATTTGCTGTACAGCTATAGGATCGGGTGCAGCGCAAACGTCAAATTGTAGGGAGAGAGAATTGCCATAAATAAATATGCAGCTCCAAAAATGTTTAATACTTCAAAGGGCTGTCTAGTAGCCTCAATAAATAGACAAAGATTTGCAGTTGAACAAGTCATTGCATGTATAGACTTTTTTTAAAACTTGTCTTGAGACTTGACTTGAAAAAACTTGTGACTCGTCTAGACTTTCTCTTAGAATGCACGACTTGGACTTGACTCATTCTACTTGGGACTCGACTTGAGACTTGGACCTTGTGACTTGAGACTTGCTTGTGACTTGAATAATAGTTACTTGGTCCCACCTCTGCCATAACATAACAATGACACGTAATGTTGTTTAAGCTCAATTTTAGGGTTCAAATGTTAAAATGTTGTATTTTTCTCTCGTGATTGTTATATAATCCCACCATGCTTAGCCAGGCTCTCGGTAGAGTTGTCTGCATGAGGTAATCAGCTCCAGTTGATAGGTGGTGTGCTGCCGCTGCCTTCTCCACTCTCTTATAAATATCAGAGCCATTCTGCAAAGTTGAAGCTATTGATCCATATACACTCTAGCCTCTTAGCTATGTCAGCTATAAAGTGTATGCTACTCTGCTCTCTACTGTATATATATTCAGCAGCTGGAGACACTTATCTCCCTCACTAACTTTAAGCATCAGTTGTCAGAGCACCTTACCGATCACTGCACCTGTACACAGCCCATCTGAAATTAGCCCGCCCAACTACCTCATCCCTATATTGTTATTTATTTTGCTCATTTGTACCCCAGTATCTCTATTTGCACATCATCTCTTGCACATCTATCATTCCAGTGTTAATACTAATTGTAATTATTTTGCACTATAGCCTATTTATTGCCTTACCTCCATAACTTGCTACATTTGCACACACTGTATATATATGTATTTCTGTTGTATTTTTTACTTTGTTTTGTTTTACCCCATATGTAACTCTGTGTTGTTGTTTTTATCGCACTGCTTTGCTTTATCTTGCACAGGTCGCAGTTGTAAATGAGAACTTGTTCTCAACTGGTTTACCTGGTTAAATAAAGGTGAAATAAAAATAAATAAAAAAGGCCAGGTTTCTTTACAGGACACTAGAGATGTAAGTTACTGTAGCATACATCCAATGTTAGGTTGGTTGTAGCAGAAAACTGCATTGACAGACTATTAGAAGACTATTAGAAGATGGTGTGGCACATAATGCTGGGGTAAATACAAAGACAATGAACACAAATTGTGACTTGGGACATTTAGTCTTATTTTAGGAGAGGACAGTGAACATAATATGATGTTTGAAAAGGTATGGTGTGGCATTAGTGGGACATTTAGTCTTATTTTAGGAGAGGACAGTGAACATATGATGTTTGAAAGGGTATGGTGTGGCATTAGTGGGACATTTTGTCGTATTTTAGGAGAGGACAGTGAACATATGATGTTTGAAAAGGTATGGTGTGGCATTAGTGGGACATTTAGTCTTATTTTAGGAGAGGACAGTGAACATAATATGATGTTTGAAAAGGTATGGTGTGGCATTAGTGGGACATTTAGTCTTATTTTAGGAGAGGACAGTGAACATATGATGTTTGAAAAGGTATGGTGTGGCATTAGTGGGACATTTTGTCTTATTTTAGGAGAGGACAGTGAACATAATATGATGTTTGAAAAGGTATGGTGTGGCATTAGTGGGACATTTTGTCTTATTTTAGGAGAGGACAGTGAACATATGATGTTTGAAAAGGTATGGTGTGGCATTAGTGGGACATTTTGTCTTATTTTAGGAGAGGACAGTGAACATATGATGTTTGAAAAGGTATGGTGTGGCATTAGTGGCATGAGTAGAAAACAAAGTAAAAGGCAACAAGCATTGATGTGAGACTGTAACAAAATACAAATTGAAATAATGATACTTCATTATTGATTTATCCTTTGGTAACGAGGCATAGCTACTGTACAAATGGGTAATTGTCTCCATTGTGGTTTAATAAGTGTGATGTCATCATATAAACTGCTAATGGATTTGTTTTAGTAATGATAATGGTGAGCTAAGCTGTTTTCCATGCTAGTCATTACAAATCCAGGGCAATTGATTTCACTTCTCTGAAAGCGGGATATATCAAAAAGCTGCTTAAACCCTGTTACAAAATGAAATGGATCCCTTTGCAGTCAGACGCACGGTGTCCGTCGGTGGGGGGAAAAACAGCCTTAAACGTAATCTCACAGTGAATAGCATTCATATGTGCAACCACAGTGGAATTTGCCAAAATACCATACTATTGGCCTACTGTACTGTAGGCTTCTCACATCCTATTCAGCCAGTCAGTCCCAGCTTAGTCCCAGGCTCTGGGCATGGATGCTGTCTTGTTTAATTGTCCTATCTCAGGAGATAGGGTTGTGGGATTGGCGATAAGCAGGCCTGGGGTCAGGGGGAAAGCTACTCAGCACATTATCGGCCCATCTAAGCGGCCCGCCTGCCTGGAGGCTGGAGGCTGCCTTCCATCTCTATCCGCTCCTCCTCTCATCTCATATGGGTCCTCATCCAGATTCCCACATCAGATCATCCATGGATGTTGTCTGCTGGCTGCTGAGCTCAACTTGGTGCCATTATTTCAACTTCACCCAAGAACAGTTCAGGGAGAGTATTTTACAGGCTTACAGTGCATGTAATTAGGCGTAAGGTGCTGAGGTGAAAAGAGACAGAGAAAGTGAAGGCAAGGTATTTGAACCCATTACCCTCGCGGCTACCCATCTCTGCACCACCTGCTTCTCAGCTGGAGTGTTCTGGCTGTGGTCGCGACTCAGATCAAAGCTGCCGTTGACCCCCGTTCCCCCAACACTGTTCAAAGCACAGGGGTCACGGAGGCTAGTAGTGATTGAGGCAGCAGTTTTCTGGAAACCCCTCGCCTCGTCGTCATCACGCACTGAGAGCTCCTTCCTCCTGGGCTAGAACACTGGCAGCGTGGTGTCAGTCTGTTCTGATCAGACCCACCAGACTGAGGGTTTGTAGCAGGGGGGCTGTGCTCTCCTGGGGAGATGAAAGATGAGCTTAGGGAGGCCTGGCTGCTCGTTGGGCCTGGAGGAGGCCAGCTATACTGTATATATATGGATCACTAGGCAGCCTGTTCCCCTTGCCCTCTCCACGGCTCTCCACCGCGCCGGCCGCTTAACATATGGGCCCGCTGGTGGTTCTCTCCCCAGCAAAGCCTGCTGGGATGCTGGGGCCTCCGGCTCCTCCACTGACTCTCATGTACTGCTGGAGGCCCTGGACCACACAACAGCTACACATCACCCCATGCCAACACACACAGACGCACACACGCATGCACACATATACACACACACACACACACACACACACACACACACATATTCTACTTTGTGAAACACAGGCAGGGGGAAGGGGACAGGTTCAACTGTCCTGGATGGTAACCTGCGATTCAGTGACCAGTAAACAACATGTCTAAGGAACCATGGGAAATCAGGTCGGTAGCCCGACAAGCTTCATCACAGTGTCATGAGCTGCTTCAACCTGTTTATTAATATGCATCTCATTACATGCAGCGCTGGATTCATGTTCCTTTACAACTAAAAGGCCAGAGTGGACAGGCAAACAGGTTCACGCACCCATGCACGTACACACATACGCTCACACACACACACACACACACACACACACACACAAACACACACACACACACACAGTCTTGCGCAGCTAACGTTGTGGGGACATACAATTCAGTCCCATTCAAAATTATATTTTCTTTAACCCCTAACCCATACCCTAACCTGTACCCTTACCCTAACCTTAATCCTAACCCTAAACCTAACCCTAGCTCCTAACCCTAACACTAAAACTAAGCCTAGCTCCTAACCCTAAACCTAATTCTTACCCTAACACTAATTCTAACCTTAACCCTAAACCCCCTAGAAAGAGCATTTGACCTTGTGGGAACTTCTGGTCCCCACAAGTATAGTTAAACATGTCCATACACACACACACACACACACACAGTCGCACACTGGCACACGCATGTATACACAAACACACTCACACAGTGTGGTCTAGTGTTACTCATGCTGAACAGTGTTGTTCCTCTCTTGTTATTGATGCTCCCCAAGCATTGCTGCAGAAAAGAGGGAAGTGGTGCGAATGAAATAGGGATATGGGTAAACTGTCGACTACGTATTTGTTTACTTTTGACTTTTTTTACCCCCCAACTTACCATCACAAATAGCTGACAAGATAACAATTGTATATTTAAACTAGCAAATATGGAAAGAGAGATGGCGAGAGAGAGAGAGAAAGAGAGAGCGAGAGAGAGAGTGAGATGGAGAGAGAGAGAATGGAAGAAAAAGGAGGAGAGGTAAAAGAGAGTCTGTGTGACTCAGAGCGCCTTCCTTCCAGAACGCTCCATCGTCTCCTTGTGATGAAAGTCTCTGAGGGAGCAGGGCAGGGAGAGGCTGTTCCTGCTTTATACAGCACAGTGGCGGATGCTGCTGCCTGGATCTTGGGGGAGCAACCTTTTGCAGCATGCAGTGCTGGGTTTCAGCTCATGTTACCTCTCTAAGATGCTGATTTATGTGAAATATTATATTTTCATCCCGAAAGTCCTCACCTAAGTAAAGCTACGTCTTCAGCTGTTTGAAAATAGATAAAGACATACATTGAATGTACAAAACATTAGGAACACCTTCTTAATAGTGAGTTGCACCCCCTTTTACCCTCAGAACAGCCTCAATTCGTTGGGGCCTGGACTCTACAAGGTGTTCCACAGGGATGCGTGCCCATGTTGAAGCCAATTCTTCCCACAGTTGTGTCAAGTTGGCTGGATGTCCTTTGGGTGGTGGACCATTCTGATACACACAGGAAACTGTTGAGCGTGAAAAACCCAGCAGCGTTGCAGTTCTTGACACACTCAAACCGGTGCGCCTACCATACCCCATTCAAAGGCACTTAAATATTTTGTCTTGCCCATTCACCCTCTGAATGACACACATACACAATCCATGTCTCAATTGTCTCAAGGCTTAAAAATCCTTCTTTAACCTGTCTCCTCCCCTTCATCTACACGGATTGAAGTGGATTTAACAGGTGACATCAATAAGGAATCATAGCTTTCACCTGGATTCACCTGGTCAGTCTATGTCATGGAAAGAGCAGGTGTTCCTAATGTTCTGTACACTCTGTGTATACTGTAGCGCTTTAGAAGGTATTAGCAGTGTAGAAGCAGCTTGAAGCTATGTTCACTCTGGAAATAGGAATAGAATAGTCAAATATGTTCTTAGCACCTCGTACTATTCTACTTTGCAATGCAAAAAGATGTCAAAGCCATGCAGACAGACAATAAAAAATTGCAAATGCAAATGTTCCTCCAAAGGAAACTGAAAGAAATACCAGGTCATTTGTTCTGGGAAAGAATGAATCAAACTTTTTGTCTAGTCTGGCTCAGCAGCTTCATTATGTCTTACTATGTCTACAACAAAAGCCAAAGCCAGGAACAGTGCATATATTTATCAGAAAGGTGATATATCTGCATTGGTTTCTATATTTATTAACATACAGTACAGTCTCATGCCTTTTTGTCACTTGTTCCAAATCGTAATTTCAGTATATTTCATATTGACGATCTTTTGCTCAGGATTATATTAGGATTTGGGTTAAGGTATGATAAGGCTTACGGTTAGTGGTTAGGGGTTGGGGTTAGGGGTTAGGGGTTTAAGGTTATGCTTCGGTTACATTGAGGTAAGAGGTAAATATGATCCATAACACTTTGAAAATAAATGTATTAAAGAATTGGCTTGTGATGAAATCAATGTGGGACCAGGTTATTACAGGTTAAACGTCAACACGTTGATGTAATTCAACTGTGGGTATTTTAGGGACCGTGACACAATACCAGCCTAACTCCAGTTGACATTCATGTCAACGCTCTCACTGTCCTGAGGGCCAGCTGCCAAGCCACATGACTCTTTCATCGATCTCCTCATCCCCCCTTTCTGTGTACCCCAGCCCACCTGCACGTGTGTTGACATATCTTAAACATTTAGGATCATATTTTGAGTGTGATGGAAACGTCCCCTTTGAGAGCACATAAAATATTCACGTGTGCGTTGTATCAAATTTGATCAGTGTGAAATATAGAGGAGTATTCATGTTTTGGCTGTGTGCATAATTCATCGGGTGGAGTGTCTTCCACACTTCGCTCCCCTAATGCTCCCCCTGAAGTTCTGTTTGCACTCCACTGCACAGTCAGTCAGCCATCTTTTATTGATGAACAGGATACAGAAACAGAAACAGAATGGTACCTCTTGCACATCTCCACCTTGTCTTTAACATTGAGTGTGACTGTATGTTGGCGCCGACGAAGATGGCGGCCTCGCGACCAGCTCTTAGGAAACGTTGCAGTATTTTGTTTTTTTTTTGTATTATTTTTTACATTATTAGCTCAGAAAGTGTTTTGCATCATTACATACAGCCGGGAAAAACTATTGGATATCAGAGTGGCGTTAACTCACCAGCATTACGACCAGGAATACGACTTTCCCGAAGCAGATCCTTTGTTTGCTCTCCCCAGGGCAACTGAACTGATTCCAGCGGCTGACCCAAAACATCGCCGGCGGAGGAGAGGCACTCGGAGCGGCCTGCTGGTTCGACTTAGGAGGTGCGCACACCACCCACCGCTTCCAAGTATTCTACTCGCTAATGTTCAGTCTTTGGTTAACAAGCTCGACGAACTACGGGCAAGGATTTCCTTCCAGAGAGACGGAAACATGGCTCTCTTGGGATATTCTGTTGGAATCAGTCCAGCCAGATGGGTTCTCAGTTCATCACGCAGACAGGAATAAATATCTCTCCGGAAAGCAGAAGGGCGGAGGTGTGTGTTTCATGATTAATGACTCATGGTGTAATTGTAGTAACATAGAGGAACTCGAGTCCTTCTGTTCACCCGACCTAGAATATCTCACAATCAAATGCCGACCATATTATCTCCCAAGATAACTTTCTTCGGTTATAGTTAAGGCCGTGTATATCCCCCCTCAAGCCGATACCAAGACGGCCCTCAAAGAACTTCACTGGACCTTATGCAAACTGGAAACCACATATCCTGAGGCTGCATTTATTGTAGCCGGGGATTTTAACAAAGTAAATTTGAGGACTAGGCTGCCGAAGTTCTATCAACATATCGACTGTTGTACTCGCGCTGCTAAAATCCTCGACCATTGCTATTCAAACTTCCAGGATGGTTATAAGGCCCTCCCCCGCCCTCCTTTCGGCAAATCTGACCACGACTCCATTTTGCTTCTCCCTTCCTATAGGCAGAAACTCAAACAGGAAGTACCCGTGCTAAGGACTATTCAGCTGGTCTGACCAATCAGAATCCACGCTTCAAGATTGTTTTGATCATGCAGACTGGGATATGTTCTGGGTAGCTTCTGAAAATAATTTAGACGTATACACTGAAACGGTGAGTGAGTTTATCAGGAAGTGTATAGGTGATGTTGTGCCCACTGTGACTATTAAAACCTACCCTACCCAGAAACCGTGGATAGATGGCAGCATTCGCGCAAATCTGAAAGCGCGAACCACCGCATTCAACCATGGCAAGGTGACTGGGAATATGGCAGAATACAAACAGTGTAGCTACTCACTCCGCAAGGCAATTAAACTGGCAAAACATCAGTATTGAGACAAAGTGGAGTCGCAATTCAATGGCTCAGACACGAGACGTATGTGGCAGGGTCTACAGACAATCACGAACTACAAAAGGAAAACCAGCCACGTCGCCGACGTGTCTCGCTTCCAGACAAGCTAAACACCTTCTTTGCCCGCTTTGAGGATAACACAGTGCCACTGACGAGGCCCACTACAAAGGACTGTGGCCTCTCCTTCTCCATGGCCGACGTGATTAAGACATTTAAGCATGTTAACCCCCGCAAGGCTGCCGGCCCAAACGGCATCCCTAGCCGCGTCCTCAGAGCATGCGCAGACCAGATGGCTGGTGTGTTTACGGACATATTCAATCTCTCCCTTTCCCAGTCTGCTGTTCACACATGCTTCAAGATGGCCACCATTGTTCCTTTATCACCGCCTGGTACGGCAACTGCACCGCCCACAACCGCAGGGCTCTCCAGAGGGTGGTGCGGTCTGCCGAACGCATTACCGGGGGCAAACTACCCACCCTCCAAGACACATCAACCACCCGATCCACTGCCTGTTCACCCCGCTATCATCCAGAAGGCGAGGTCAGTACAGGTGCATCAAAGCTGGGACCAAGAGAATGAAAAACAGCTTCTATCTCAAGGACATCAGACTGTTAAATAGCCATCACTAGCACATTAGAGGCTGCTGCTGCCTATTGAAATCACTGGCCACTTTAAGAAATGGAACACTAGTCACTTTAGTAATGTTTACATATCTTGGACTACTCATCTCATATGTATATACTGCATTCTATTCTATAATATTCTACTGTATCTTAGTCCATGCCGCTCTGTCATTGCTTGTCCATATATATATATATATATATTCTTAAATCCCATTCCTTACTAGTTTTGTGTGTATTGGGTATATGTTGTGAAATTGTTAGATATTACTTGTTAGATATTACTGCACTGTCGGAGCTAGAGGCACAAGCATTTCGCTACACCCGCTATAACATCTGCTAAACACGTGTATGTGACAAATACAATTTGATTTGATTTGATTTGTTGGTGAATGGGCTTTTTAGTAACTAGTCATTGTTGCTTGTGTTTGAGTGCTGTGCTAGAGGTAATTTCATAAGCCATTGTTGTTGTGCTCTTAAAATGTAGAATGCTCTTAATATGAACACTGTAGTTTAGTTAGAAGGCTGAAGGCAGGCGTGCTGTAAAACAGAAGAGCATTTTTATTTTACAGAGTTATGAAGGGTTATTGTATGGCTGTGTAATAAATTGGGACTTTACCATTCTGAATACTACTTTTGTTCAGATGTTTTCCTAGTTTAATAGGAGATGGAAGTAACTGAAAGTAGGTAAAACATGCCTTTCTAATCTGCCTCAATCTCTCTGAGTGTTAAATAAAGGACCCTTTCAGACTGTATAAATTAGCATGGACTTCCTGAACTTTTGCTTTTTTCAGTCCTTTTTCAGCAGACGCTCTTATCCAGAGCATACATTTTTCATACTGGTCCCCGTGGGAATTGAACCCACAACCCTGGCATTGCAAGCGCCATGCTCTACCAACTGAGCTACAGGAGAATGTAATAATATCGCAGTAATTGCATTGACACTCTTGTGGTTAATTGCACATTCGGGACAAACACAATGTTCCATCATGAAAGGAAGGCGATAATGTTATGTTTTCAATGCTCTAGTACTTCCTATTCTGGATTCTGTAACCCCTTATAATTTGCTTATACGTAAACAAACAACAAACATCCTGCTAGCAGAGCGTTGCATTGGAGAATGTGACTTGCACCCATAAAGAATACCCATCTAAATTGCATAATCCTGCCTCCACTTGCCTCAAGGACAAATCTGACAATATCATACTCTTCTCTCTTTCTCTCTCTCTCTCTCTCTCTCTCTCTCTCTCTCTCTCTCTCTCTCTCTCTCTCTCTCTCTCTCTCTCTCTCTTCTCTCTCTCTCTCTATCTCTCTCTCGCTCTCTCTCTCTCTCGCTTCTCTCTCTCTCGCTCTCTCTCTCTCGCTCTCTCTTTCTCTCTCTCTCTCGCTCTCTCTTTCTCTCTCTCTCTTCTCTCTCTCTCTCTATCTCTCTCTCGCTCTCTCTCTCTCTCGCTTCTCTCTCTCTCGCTCTCTCTCTCTCTCTCTCGCTCTCTCTTTCTCTCTCTCTCTCGCTCTCTCTTTCTCTCTCTCATCAATATCAAGTAGATGTCATGAACATGCTCCAATAATGTTTATGTGCATCCAATAATGATGTTGGCATACTCCTCAACATTGATCAGGGAGTCATAGTGTGCTCAGCTCAACTACCTAATTACAACTGCTATACTAACAATAATTCCTGGCTGCATCGCTGGCTATGTGCCACACAGTCTCATCAGTCTGAAAATAGTTCTGGTTGGTTTCCAGTGACACGGTTACAAGGATGTGCCCTAAATGGAACTCTATTCCTTATGTAGTGCACTATTTTTGGCCAGAGCCCTATGGGCCCTGGTCAAAAGTATTGCACTAAATAGGGAATAGGGTGCTATTTGGGATTTACAGTGCAGACAGGATAGACAGGAGTGTATCTACTGTGTCTCTGCAGGGAGTCAGGCCATTAGTCTCAAAGTGCCTACTTTACCTGATATTCTCATATCTGATTTTATGGGCAATCATCAAACAATGCTTTTTGAAGGTTCTCTGCAGTCTCTCTGTGTATAAATGCTATTTTTAAACCACCACTCGTAGCTGTCCCTGAGAGATTGCATTGAGGTTTTAGCCACAGTAAAAACAGCTACTAATTTATATGCATGGGTATATTTGCATAGGTGTGACATTCTTTGTTTGCAATCCAATGCATGTAGAAAATGTGTTGATTGATGGACCATTCCCCTACTGTACATATTCTCTGTCTTTCTTAGACTTGTGATTTAGCTATAGGATTTAGATGATATTGTATTGATATTGTAGGTTCTTGTTCATGGATATAGAGTTATGAACACCACCTAAACCATCTTTAAGTTTGTCCTGGCATTCCACCATGGCAATTGACTTCCTTAAGCATCACGTGTTAACCATGATGCATCATGTTCAGTGGGATGTTCAGATCTACCCAGCTATGAATCAGATATGTAATGTTCCACTGCAGATCTGTATATGCAATACAGACTGCAGAGAGAGAGAGAGAGAGAGAGAGAGAGAGAGAGAGAGAGAGAGAGAGAGAGAGAGAGAGAGAGAGAGAGAGAGAGAGAGAGAGAGAGAGAGAGAGAGCACTC